>NC_137463.1:163324325-163924325 GCF_964235325.1 Thermobia domestica | reverse complement strand
AGGGAGCTGTTGCACTTGAAAATATCCCATGATATCTCGCAGTCTAGGTCAAAAATCCCACAGCCAAAATCCCCACACTCAAGAAATGTCAAAACGCCCACACGATCAGTCATAACTCCCACACAAACGGACAAATCCCCCAAATGCACGAACGGTCAAAACCCCCACACTCAAGAAATGTCAAAACGCCCACACGATCGGTCATAGCTCCCACACAAACGGACAAATCCCCCAAACGCACGAACGGTCAAAACCCCCACAGCAAAAACCCCCACATGATCGGTCAAAACTCCCACACAAATGTGCAAAACTCCCACACATAGCAACGGTCACAATCCCCACATAAATGGACAAAACCCCCACACAAATGGACAAAACTCCCAAATGCAGAAATTGTCAAAACTGCCACACAAATGGACAAAACTCCCACATAATCGGACAAATCCCCCACACTCTGAAAATATCGTGATTGCACGTCTTTTTTGCGGCTCTTTACGACGCCCACTTTAGTGTTTCTGTCATTACAGAACAGTGCAAGAAGAATAGTTGCAACATCAGTTTAAGTGGAATAAAAAATGTTATTAAAAAGTACAAGGGCAAGACATACAACCAGGATCATCTCAGAGTGTGGGAGATTTGACCGATTGTGTGGGGGTTTTGTCCATTTGTGTGGCAATTGTGACAATTTCTGCATGTTTGAGTTTTGTCCATTTGTGTGGGGGTTTTGTCCACTTATGTGGGGATTGTGACCGTTGCTATGTGTGGCTGTTTTGTCCATTTGTGTGGGAGTTATGACCGTTGGAGGTTATGACCGATTACCAGTGTGGGGGTTTTGGCTGTGGGGGTTATGACTGTTCGTGTATTTGGGAGATTTGTCCATTTGTGTAGGGGTTATGACCGATCGTGTGGTCGTTTTGACATTTCTTGAGTGTGGGGGTTTTGGCTGTGAGGGTTATGACCGTTCGTGTGTTTGGGAGATTTGTCCATTTGTGTGGGGGTTATGACCGTTTGTGTGGGCGTTTTGACATTTTTTGAGTGTGGGGGTTTTGGCTGTGGGGGTTTTGACCGGTTCCGATATCTCGTAGGCTACACAGGGCATTGTAAATATTACGTTCTTTTGATAGTGCTGCCTGCTTACCACTTAAAAGTTTCTCGAGAACTTTTTCCATGCGTACTTTATATACCTTCGACAATAATTTTACATCGGTATTTAACAGCGTAATGGGTCTAAAATTAGAAATATGAGCTTGGGCTCCTTTTTTTGGAACTAAAATGATGATACCATCATTTTGCATAACATTGCCAGATTGAAACATATCATTAAGTACAGCAGTGAAAGTATCTCCTACAACATCCCAATACTGTTTATAGAAGAGAAAAATGAGTCCATCCTTTCCAGGACTGCTACAATGCTTGGTAGTATTTAACACATCATAAATCTCTTGTTTAGTAATCGGGGCTAACAATGGCGCATTGTCAGCCTCTGTTAATTTACCAGATATATTGGAAAAGAAAGTGGGCCATGTCTGAGTAGCAACTGGATGCGATTCAAACAGTTGTTCATAATGCTGTGTTAAACTGGACATAATATCAGGTAATGCAGTGACAACTTGGCCATTTTCTAATACAAGATGTTCCATAAAATTAGTTCGCCTTCTATTATGTTGCCCCATGATGTGGAAAAAAGTAACTCGTTCATTGGACAACAATAATTTGGAATCGAATGTTGTAGTGATAGACTGTAAATAGTTGTTTTCTAAACGAATTAATTTTGCTTTTATTTTATTAATATGCATATACGTGTTCGCAGAGGGGGGCTGTTGCCACAACTCATGTAATACTTTGTAAAGGTAGTCAATGGTATTTTTGCTGTTCTGACGGTATTCAGAATGCATCCATTGGAAAAAGGATTTAATTTTATGCTTAGCATATTGAACCCACCACAAATTTAAACTGCCAAAATATCTCTGTTGTCGACACCAGTAATCCCATTTCTCTCGAAACAGTTCTCTAATATCATCAGATTTCAGAAGCTGTGGATTAAGTTTCCAGTTAGAGCGACCGAACGTTGGGTTCAAACCAAGGAGAGGGGGAGGGAATTTGAGCAACATACACACAGCACTATGATCACTAAACGGAGCCATAAGAACATTAATGTCACACACACGAGGTACGAGATCGAATGAGGTATAGATCCTGTCTATGCGTGACTTCACTGATGGAGTGACATGCGTATAAATGACATCAGTTCGTTTGGACCGCCAGGTATCAACTAATCGGAATCCGTGGACCAGTCTTTCTAACGCTAAGCATTTATTAAAATAGCCAGTAGAATCGTCACAAAACAAAATTGAATTGAAATCTCCAGCAAAGATAATACTCGTATGCGGAATGGAAAACAGAGGCAAGATATCAGCATTAAAAAAATTTTCACGGTCAGTTTTGTGTAGAAAGCCTGACAGGCAATACACATTTACATATAGAATGTTATAGCATACAAGGCTGAGCCCATTGCCAGACGGTAAACGAGTAAGGTGTTGCACATGGATTCCTTTCTTCACAAATATTGCAGTACCTCTACCACTATATCCAAGATTAACAAAACAATTATACCGATCTATGAAACTTAAATCGGCAATTTTGAGTTCTTGCAAATTGAGGATATCAAAGTCATGTAATCGTATAAAGTTTTGTAACAAGCGTTGTTTCGTAGGACTAGTTATACCATTTAAATTTAAAGTACCCACTTTACGAACAGTGACAAGAGTGTAAGACATACACAGCTGATAGAAAGTAAATAAAGTTATTAGAACTGCAAAATAAACAAACTGCATGATGCGACCTGACAAACAGAAAAAAGAAAAAAACAACACTATTCAGGTTGATTCTTTACACTGTTTGTTTGTAGTGAATCGTCAAGGACGGTCGAGAAGCTAGGTTGTGAGGATGTAATCGAAGCACCAACAACAGGCTCACGTGAGTCACGTGTCACGACAGCCTTTCCTTTACCTGTGTTTGTTTTGATTTTCTTGTGTGTTGACAAGGCAATCTTACCTGCTTTTTCACTTATATAAACCGTTCTCACAGTTTTACTGCTTTCCACATCTATTGATTCAGATAAAGGAGGCAGAAGGTCGTGAAGTACTTTAGTAGGCGGTATCTGAGAAGCACTGGTGTTGGAAGCCTCCTCTATTGCCGACACACTGATTAACGAACACTGGTCATTGACATCAGGCACCATGGGCGGATCTCCTATATCTTCGGGGGACGCACTAGTTATCGAATCCTGTATCCCGGTATCCGAGGGTCGATCCATGGGAGTAGGCACTGTCAGCACTGGAAACTCATTGAGGTCCTGTAGCGATGGAGCACTGTGGGTACTGGGTAATGAGTCAGAGAAGTCCTTTGTTAATGTACTGTTACCAGATTGAAAGTTCTGATCGGCTGAGTAACGAGGAGTTTGAGGAAGAGTTTTTCCAGATAACTGGGACATATTGAGCGTCAGAGGAGCGGTACTCAAATGTTTGGAGAACTGTAGGCGTCGGGGACACGAATTAATCGTGTGATCGACCTGGTGACACGCGAAGCAAGTTGGGGATTGCCCGGAGTATATAACACTTGTTCGATAACCTTGGAGGAGTAATTTCGAAGGAATATGCTTCTTGAGTTCCATAGACGCTATACGTACGCCATTAAACACAGGAAATCGGTACTTCTGGGACCACTGCTCATTTTCTATCTTTTTCACACTTCCGTAATTACTGAGGGCAGAATTGAGAAAACTAACATCTAGTTCCAGGGGAAGATCTGTGATACGCACACGTGTAAGAGTATCTGAAGCATTTTGAACGGAAACAAGGCTCCGGGAGCCATCTTGATGCAAAAAGGGAAGCTCACTAGGTGTATTGAGGAGAAATTGTTCAAATTTTTCTGGAGAACTAAATTTTAAGAACACGCAATATTCCTCACTGTTTAATTGAATACCATCAATCTGATCCAAATTCACATGTACCTGTTCATCCAGCCAAACATAGATATCCAAAGCAGTTGGGCGTATATGTCGTGTACCTTTATCGAATGCAAGTTTCACTGTGTTCTGACGCAAACCACGAAACATGTTGCAAACCAAAGCAAACAAACAAACAAACAAAAAAAACTTTTCAAACAATAACTAGATACCCTACTAGTATCAAAGCTGATCACTATAGCAAGATAGCACTGACAACAGTCACTGGAAATAGCACTTTGCTTGCCGCACTTAACTGGCTACTCGGTAGTCACAACGAGCAGGAGCAAACGTCCGCACTCCTTCACGTCTACCGGTGAACTGAGGCACCACTCAGCCACCGCAGCCCCAATGTCTTCAATGATAGTCACACTCCCAATCAATGCAGTTTTTGCTATAATACCAAATACATTTCTTTTCCTCCATCTACGTCTGTCATTATACTGGCCTATGATAATACTATTGACTAATCCTGTGTACAGATCCTCATGTCTGTTTTTACGACAAAATTAAGCAAATATGACATATGTTCTTATTCATATAAGATTAATTAAATTTTAGATTTTTTCTCTAGTGAACACCTATCTGTAAGGAAGGCAAAATATTTAAAAGTCAATTTATCGTCATCGTAATTCTACCAGAAGTTACTAAGTTCAAAATAATAGTTTCAGGATATAGGTGCTTTCGAAGTTGATAAGTTTTACTATATTAATTAATAGTATAATATACGTTTTAAGTTCTTTCTAATTTAATATTATGTTGTTACTAGTACACATAATTTTACTATTCTTGAGTTACAAAATGTCAGATTCAGGGAGCTATAGACTTCTGCCGGAACGACGATGATGTGATGTGTTTAATGGCGAAATCAGTAATTCAGAAAGCCATAAAATACTATCGATATTGTCACTAGTAAAAAGTGTCCATACTTGAAATACTTGATATTGTGTTTCTAATTGCACTCATTACACTAACTTGAGGGTGTTGAATCTGATGAAACTACTCTTAAGCAGATACATCCATAGGGTCACGAGAAAATACATTGGTGTCTTTGACGTACCGTTTATATCATAGTAAACGTGCTCACACTCCGATACATTTCTAATTGAGGGCTCTGAATCGATTATACTTTCTTCAAACATGTCCGTCCACGGAGTCGCTAGAAAAAAAATCTCAAAGTTGGAATATTTATATTTTTTGAGATCACTTTCCTAGGCACTCCATTGATAAATACGTTTTAAAATATTTTCGGAGGAATTAGAATTGTATCCGAGTGTGGGGACTTCTACTATTAGCATGTGCGGTACTATGGACAGATATATTTGAAAATACATCCACTGGATTCAACATATTCAAGTTACTATAAAAAGCACAATTAAAAATGTATCCAAAGGTACACGCTTTCCTATTAGTGTAAGTAGTACTTCCAATATCTCAATCTTGAGATAATTTTTCTCGTGACTTCCATGGACGGATGTGTTTAAAAATCGTTCCATTGAATTCAGGATCGTCAAATTAATATAAAACAGCACCAGGAATTTATCCAAGCGTGGACACTTTTTATTAGTGGTATAATCGTTAGTTGCTTTAATAATATCAACAATCTCTCAAGTTTAAAACACATTTCACTGATGATTTGCTGTTTTAAGTTTTCACAACGAGAGTTTAACATTACTCTGTATGGCTCTTCAGGTGGCATATAATGTATTTTTTAGATTCTATGCCGACGATCGTTTCACAGATCTTATTGCCAGATTCCCCAGGGCAAATTCGCATAAAAAACACAAGGCATATTACCTGAAAACCGTAGAGAGAAACATTACACCAGCGGACATAAAAGCACAGTAATAGCTCCCGCTTGGGTTAAATTTTGTGTCCTTCATTTCTGGCTCAGGAGAAGTAGTCTTTAGCCCACAAATCATGATAAAGGTTACCTAGGACCCAAATTTGGCATGGGAAAGATGGTCCATCCATGATTTTCGGGAGAAATGTATAAGAATACGTCTGAAATTTTTGGAATTCCTAACAAAAATTTTTAAGGGTCATAAAGGATATAGGTAATCTCATTCCTTTGGATATGTAAAAAAATCAAATATTTTAATTTGGAGTGTTATTGTCCGGATTCATCCTCTGAGATGTCTATATTGCACTATATACCCATACGAGGGCACATTTGCTCAAAGGACAGTGATATCTTGCTTTCACACTTACAAATTTTCGCAGAGATACATTGGCTCTACTCTTATTTCTGGAATCCTTGAAAAATATGAAAATATTCTACAGGACTATTAACTTTGTAAATTTGGATTCATTTTTTCCTTTTCGATTAGTAAAAAAGTATAAAAAATATACGTAATCAATACGTTTTTGTTACCACACAGGAGGTATTTGTCCTTATTGATCTTCTAAGATGAAGCCTTATATATATCATATGATCCTATAGATGGGTACATAGGTCCATTCTCTTTCACATTCGTCAGCGGTAAGACATTCACCTCGTAGACACAAACATGTCATGGGCATGTAGCACAAGTACGTGCTCAATGTCGGTCGTAAATGTGGCAAAATGCAACGAAAACTTATTAGAAGTCGGTAATAAAACACACATGAGCTGTATAAGATCTAACAAGTTTCTCACAGTAGTAACAGAGCTTGAGGACAATACTTCTGATTAACCGTTGGAAATAATATGACATGGTCATCTTGACTTTAGGAGGAGTGCGTACTCCCACCCTCAAATTTGTAAAGGACTTGGAACTTCGGGGAAGGAAAAATTCGAAAGAAGTCTATTGGGCGTGCTCGGAAATAACTGCATTATTCGCCTAATGAGCTCCTTGATGAGATTACAACATTGTACCTGCAAAGTTTGGTGACGGTGTAGCAGGTCAGGATATCCTGACATAATTAGTGATTATAACGACGGATATGAAGATTTCATTTGAGTTTATTCTTGAATGTATTAAAGTGATATGATATTTATAACCTCACTTATGAAGCGGAAAATTCTCGATTTCAAAAAGGAATGAGAAAACTGGAGCGGAAGTTCAACCGAAAGCTTAAAATTGAAATTGATGCGAAGTTTCTTGAGAGCCCCCAAATACCCATAATTGGCTACGTAGCTACTGTTGGGTTCAAACAACAGGCTGGTGTCGTTAGTGCTCATGTGTGTGGTGACATATAGCCATTTCTTACCATGTTTGCAGTGACTAGTTGCTCACTTCAGAATTCTAGTGCTTTTGCCTGGTTTGTTGGGGTGCCGCATCTTGTGTTTTCAGTGTTTAGAAGTTTTAATATAGTCATTGCAGTTATGAAATTTAAAGAAGATTCACAATTTCAATTTACCTTTGACTTCCCTTGTATTTTTGACAATATTTGTGCACTTCAGTTACACGCGGAGTCATATAGAATTTACACCAAGTTTTAAGACTTATACTCTTAGAAACAGTTCCCTACAACAGCTACCTAGAATTCCATCTTGCGGATGGAAGTATCAACAGGTCAGGATCATAGCCTCCATCAACCTTCTAAAATTAGTGTATGTTTATGATTTTCTTTTGAAGGCCCCGTTGTCATTCCTAGAGGACCATTTCTGCAAGTATGGAAAAGTGCATAAAGTGTAACCACATTATAGAGTGGACTATTTCCGGCTGGGATAGATAGTAGAATTAGAATTATTCACATGGAAATCTACAAACATAATCCATATCATTGTTTAGGGTCGTAAATCAGGGTTGTATTTCATCTCATATCATTGCTCAGCGTGATGTATGAAGGACGGCCCATCACTTGTTTCCACCGTCAATCAGATTCTCACACACTTTCGATATGTTCTCTGAAGAAATCGAAGAACTCTATATCCGTCACTGATTACACCCCCATTCAAATGACTGAGATAGAAAAAGTGCATTGATCGTTTCCATCCTCCGGGTTTCATTTGGCATTAACTTCTGGCCCTCGTGTCTCCTTCCTGAGCTTTCAAGGCTTACTTTCTGTGGCTGATAGGCAAGAATTTCCCGAGTTACCCACTTCACAACAAATGATCTCATTAGTACAAGATTCATCAGCAGTTTCAAGTGACGCCGCCTTCAACTGTTCCCTTGCCCTTACAGAAAAAGAATTTAGACGTCATGGATACTGCTTCTTTCAGTTCGTCGCTTTAGGAGTTATTAAAGCACCGATTTGTTTTACTACAGACGAACAAGAGAATTTGTTGCGGTCTCAAGACGAGCATCGTGTTGATTCAGCGCACTCAGCCTTTACTTACAAGCAAAAAAAGGGAAAATAGCACGGACGCAAACTGGTAAAAGAGATCATTGTGTTTCCCTATGACTCCAGAGGGAAGTACACAGTGCATTCTAGTGAACTACGTTCTTAGACACGTGCGATTTCCATTTCTAAACCATCTTGAAGCGTGATGTTCCGAGTCTATGTGTCGACCTTTAGCTAGAGTTCATGTTGTTTCTCTCTGCCTCTGTGTATTTTTCTTTTGATATGTGTATTTTCACGTCCTGTGTTATGGTGTCTTTATATCAATTGCATTCATTTAGGTTCCCAAGGGACAATTCCCTTCTCTCTATCATAAATATTCCACCTTTGTTTTGTTTTCTTTCTGTTACGGAATGCAATAATAATCCGCTTAAATTATTATCTCTTAATCTTCATCGTATAAGTTCTGATCGTAATAAAACTCCTTTAAAACAATTTCTGGATGTCCGCTTGTGAAAATAACGTTTACTTCATTTTATTTCAGGATCTAAAATATTTAGCAATGCGAGAGATTTTCCCACCATTATCAGCACGATTACTAATCTCGCTTTTTTGAACGGCAGTCAAATCTAAAGACCATAAGGGGACCAAACGTCCCGTTTTGATTCCTATCTCCCTTTCTTCTGTTTCTCAAACGGAACGCCTAAATATACTGCTTTCAAACAAAATAAACAATGTCCCGTAAGTGTTATTTAAAATATAAATGATCAGAGCAAATTCTACATTCTTTTATCGAGAGCTATTTTTCGTTGCGAATTTCGTTTTTTTTTTTTTTTTTTTTTTTTTTTTTTTTTTTTTTTTTTTTTTTTTTTAGCTATGCAGCCCTCCCGCTGGTCAAGTGCTAGCGTTCCATCGACTACTATCTCTCGACGTGAGGTTGGTGATTTGTTTGGATTACAGACTCCAGACTTCTTTCGTGGAATGTAATCATTGACTAAGCGATGGAAAATGTCTGGACGCAACCAGAGACTACTATGACTAACCAGATATTTCTTTTCTTTCTTTAAAAATGGCACACATTCGTCGGACATTTCAAGGGATACACATTAATCGAACCAATACAGGGAGCGCTTAGTAGTTCAATACCTATGGGGTCAGCAAGGTATTGGACTACCGCAAATGTTGAACTACTGGATATATTGTAAAAAACGTGGGGACGGTTAGATTCAGAGTAAATACGTAATAAAACAGCATTACTGTATGTACTGTACTTAAAAACGCATTTACTGGTAAAAATTTAAGTCAAATTTAGAATCACATTATTCAATCAAAATCATATGCTATACATACAGTCATTGCCGGATTTAGGGAGGGAGGGTGCAAAGGTGCACGTGCACCCCCCTTTGTTGTAAATATACACTACCTAAAGTGGGAAGCTAGCAGTGAGTTTTGCAAAATCAATAGTTTAAGTCAATTTTCTGAAGGTTGAAGGAAAAGAATTCATCGATAGCAGACGCTTAGCATTTCCAAATGAATTCTTCTTTCACATCACAGATGCCTTAAAGGCATTTAAAATCCTGGATCCGGCCCATCATACAGTACATGCATAGAACGTACTTCCCACTTTCTTCACTCCACGGCATAAATTGGTACGTATAACTCAAAGATTTTATGAAGAGTACATGCGTACGTATAGTGGGTATGCATCTTAATTATCTTGAATGAAAAAATCATTTGTTTTCGATTGTTTTTAAATACGAAGGCACACTTCCATATATATATATTTTTTTTTTTAAATAAAACTATACAGTTGAAACAAAGGAATTCAACACTGCATGCTTTAAATTGCTCTATTGCGTCGTCCGGCTCGGTTGTGAAACAGAGCGGGAAAGAGAGCGGGGTTCGTTTACATCTATAGTAAATGCTGAAGTAGCGCCTTCTGTAAGCTGTTTGTCAACATCGCGTCGGCCGAACCTCAAAACTGTTATAAAAAAATACAGAGCAATCTGCTGGCCATTTTGCGAAATGTTGAAGTACCGAACCAGTGTTCGTAGTTTGAGGGAAATTTAATAAAAAGGGGAAAGGGAATTTTTCGATAAAACGTAAAAAGTCCAGGGAAATTCTAGCGCTGACTGGTTGACCAATATAAATACTTGAATTTTTCTTTGTTCTTCAGAAATAAAACAATACAATAGCAATAGTTGGTGTCACTGTGTTTGAAGTATCTTAATTTGCACCTATTGTTGGTTGGGTGTATTTAAAAAAGTGAATTAAAAATTAGCAAAGAGCAAATGCATAAAACAAATGTGGCTGGCACTTCTTCTAAAATAGCTAAATTAATCTTAACACACAACTTCTGTCATTGCAGTTGGATATCCAACAAACTAGGAAAAACTTGATCAGAAAAGGGAAAATTTTCTGTCAGTCGAGGGAAATTTTCTTACGGCAACCTACGAACACTGTACCGAAATGGTGGCTGCAAAACTGTTGAACTGTGGAGCGGACACTGAGAGCCAGGAAAATATTCAAAAATTTTGAACTATTGGGCTTGTTGAAGTATCGAATGTTGAACTACCGAATGGGTCCTGTATTTACATATGGATATTTGCTTGTTGTTGTCATGTCTGTTGCCCATGTTTTTATATTCGGTATTATTTTATTCATTGTGCAAGTACTTTTATTAAAGATGCATAATTACATACCGTACTAAACACTTGACCGTTTTCGTTATAAAGTGACTTTTAATTACTTTATTTTAAACAAATGGACTATTTACGACTTTTCTTCAAAACTTGCTTTCTGAATGAATGAGTTTAAATACAGTTATGTGTAATATTCTAATTTACAAATAGAATTATTCTAATTATTCTAATTATTCTAATTAACAAAACTACGTGGGTTAATTTGAATTTGAATATAGCAAAAACATTCTCATGTCCTTCGTAATAAGCAAAGGAAACGAATCTATGGATTTTGGGGATAATGAACTATAGACTACTTTTAGTTGTTTATTTAGAGCCATGCGACTTCACAACCTTTGGTTTCTAAGATAGGCCTACTCCAATGGACATTGACACCATTCTATAGTTATATTTAACTAAACCAAATCAGTAATTTTGTAATTCAGCTCGTCAGTTTGTTTGTTTGGTTTACGTACGCAATAAATAATATGGATATTCAGATAAAAAGCAACGTTTCCTGAATAAGTCACCTTTTCCTGAAAGTTTTCATAATGCTCAAATTACGTTTTTGATTTCGTACACCTCTAATCAGTTTTGGAGCAGCGGTTGCTCAGTGGTAGAGCGTTCACCTCTGGTGCGTAGGGTCCCTGGTTCGATTTCAGCTTGCGCCAAGTGTGCTTAGTGGTGGACAAACATCATGTGTGGTTTCTCCCGTTTCCTACCACTTTCTTCATCGAACCATTTTATTCATTTCTCATCATCATCTCCGTTAGTCTACACGATACATGATGCGTAGGATGTAAAACTGGAAGATTTCATTTTTCAAATCACTTTTCATAAATGCTTTGGAATTTTGCTTTAATGTGCCTCTCTCTCTCTCTTTCTTTCTTCTTTTCTTTTCTTCCTGGGAGTTTATTAAAAATTATTGTTAAATACTATTATCGAAAACAATTTTCAATCATTATTAATTGCTACTTTCGAAATATGTATATAGTGACAAGAAGAAACTATATTGCAAATAAACAATGTGTTCTAATTAACTTAGATAACAAAGTTGTTTGTTTTTATGCTACAGTATAACATTTAAGCACAACTGAACTGAACTTTTATAAGACAAAAGGAACGATCGTAATATTTTGTTTTCATGGATATACTGTACATGTTTGTGTTTTTCTGGACTACTTATGGTCTGTACTAGGGATGGCCAATTCCGGAATTTTTACTTTCCGGAATCCGGAAAGTAAAATCGGAAAATTCCGGAATTCGGAAAAAATCCGGATTTTGGAAAAAATCCGGATTTCGGAAAAATCCGGATTTCGGAAAAAATCCGGATTTTGGAAAAAATCCGGATTTCGGAAAAAATCCGGATTTTGGAAAAAATCCGGATTTCGGAAAAAATCCGGAATTCGGAAAAAATCCGGATTTCGGAAAAAATATTTTTTCTTTTTGTAATCCTAAGAATTTTGTTCAAATGCAAACGAACAAATTTCCTTTTTGTAATCCTAAGAATGTATGATGCAAGTTAAGCTGAAACTTACATCCTAAAGTATACACTACTCAATCTTCCCATGGTTAATGAGATGTAGTCCAAAAGTACGATGTACTCCTAATATTTAATTTTTGTTTTACTGTGATATTGTCCAGAGGTAAGACATATATCACACTGAGATAAACAACTTGACATAATGAAGATGTTATCATACGTAGTTTTCCAGAAAATCGTGAGAAACGATTTTTTATGAAGTTAAAATATGCGTCGCTTGTTGCCAGTGTGATGCAATTGATAACTTTTATGCTGGAATAGTCTTATTATTATTATTATTAATCATTTATGTATTGTAAAAGAAAAATATGAACCGTTAAGTAGTCGATTTTATCTGTTGTTTTTTGATATCTTCTAACAGTAATAACAAATTGCTTGTAAATACGCAATGATTATCAAGGACAATGGCATATTAATGTAAGGACTACTCTGCAGACTAGCAATAAACATAAAACAATAACAGATAAACAATAATCCCCCCCCCCAAAAAAAGTAACTAACTTGGGCACGTCAGAATGTTCGCGAGAATATAGGGACGCATTGAGACTAGCAAAAAACGTGGTGTTATTATTACTCAAAGGGCCGTACGATGGAGACATTAACGCTAATGTTAATGGCACTAATGAGCACTTACTTGCTCTAACGGTTAACCTCATTTTTGAGATGATTCTTAGAAGTGGGCGTGTTGGCATGCAGTTAGAAGACATATCCATTATTTAAAAAGCACACGTTATCTGTGGAGTACTAACGATTTGCGTCACTATCGAACACTAACATAGCACTAGCGACGTTTAAAGTCAAAATTGGAGTCTGACATAAGTGGCTTGTCAACATCACGGACATTATATTTTCCTTGAATGCGAGAATTTTGCGCCCGGGAAATTTGCGCCCTACCACAAAAATAGGAAAAAATGCGCTCGCAATATATTTGCACTGGGATGTTTGCGCCCTACCCCAAAAAGAGGGGAAAATGCGCCGGCTATATATTTGCACTGGGACGTTAGCGCCCTACAATTCAACTTATTATTGTATTGTGTAAAGTAACTTCCACTCGCACTTGAACTAGGCTTGCCTCTCATCGTCTCAGTGAGTTACTCCATCCGTTATAATATTCCGAACAAATGAAAAAAATACAATTTTAGTTCACTAAAGGGCAATCCATACAAATACAATTTTTCATTATACTACAAAATTTACAATAAAAGTATAAATAACTGATATATAATTATTTATTAATATAATCAAAGAGTATAATTTAATCTACAAAAGGCTGTTTGGCTCTACCCAGATATCTCTGTTCACAATCCTTGCGAGTTGTTTGGCTTTTCAGGACACAAAATATAGAAAAGAAAATGTAAAGTGAATGTAAAATCAGTTCAGTAATATTATCAAGAAAACTATGTACAGTGTGTTTACTTGCTGGAATTACACTTCAAACACACAATTGCGTTCAGTCGTTCTTTCAGGAAAAATGTTCCGGGGGGCACATTTAGTATTCCGGAGGGGGGTCACTGCTGGTACTATTCTATTTATTATTATATTATAGACGTATTATTTTGGTCTCCTCCGAGGGGGCACTCTGAGAGCTCTGGGGAGGCCAGTGTTCCCCCAAAATCATCTCTGGAAGAAGCAGTGATTGCGTTGATCCGTTGTGTTCTTTTGGCTTATATTGAAGTTTATTCTCCCCTTATATAGCCACAATGAAAATAAATCACAAATGGCATGGTTGTGGGGGGAGGATTGTTTATGCTGTAATGTCAGCCCCTCCGAGGAAATGCGTAAGCTCCAGTAGGTTCTTTTATTTCGCAGGGCTCAAATTTCCCGGTGGAGGTACATCGCAGGCGCAATTTTCCCTGTTCTTGAGGTAGGGCGCAAATTTCCCAGACGCAAAATTCTCGACACCGTTCGAATGACCTCGGAAGACGATATCTTTTTCAATACTTTTTTTATATTCTTTTACTCGAGATTTCTTCATAGCTTCTTATTAAAATACTTACTAATATATCCTCATTTTATTGTCCTAACCAATCATTATGGGTATGTTGTCAGTAAAATATTTAGATTGATCGAGCCTCTGGTGTGTAACCACAGTATTTCATATCATGCCCCCATTAGAAATCTTGGCTAAACGAACCAATATATGTTGCCAATAAAATAGTTTAGAATGATTGAGCCCCTGATAAATAACCACAGTATTTCGTGACAGACCCCCCCCCACTTCCTATTACCATATTCTAGCTACGTGCCTGACTCAGCTAATTCTCTACATTCTTTACCAAGCACACATTTTCTAAAGCGGAAAATGCTCTCTAAATACCTAAGCTCATTATTTTCAGCAGATGCACAAACTGGGTAACATTCTATCTACATGAATGTTATATATGTCGATTACTGGAAACCGCTTCTCGCTATCTATTACCATATTTACTATATAATGATTAACGTTAAAACCGGAAATGGTTGATTTGTACCGCTTCCGGTTTGAATATTACATTCATCAGGGAACTCGATTCTTAACTATTGACTCTGTACATCATGGCCAAAATTGATTGGTAATCCATCAGATAGTTCTTGAGACTGTTTGTTTCACTGACGGACAGAATGAATACAGTATATGGCTATAGAGTTTTGATAAACTAAATTCGTTAATGAGTGATGATGGAACAAATATAAGAAAGGGAACCAAGAGTACCACCGGGAAAATTTTCGAACACAAAATTAGCCATCGAAAACCCACATGTCCTGGGTTAGAATACCATAGATGAAAACTCTACCACTGAGTCATCAATCACCCGCTACCTTTGGCGTGGGAGACCCGGGTTCGATTCCCGGCGGGAGCTCATGTGGTTCGGATTCCACGTTAATCAGTAGGTCCACGTCTCATATAGCCTCGATGCTGAAAAGGGACGTTAAACTCAAAATCAACTCAACTCAACTCAACTCAATCACCCGCTTATTAGTTTTGTTAATTATTATATTAATATAAATTAATGAATGCCTGCTTATGTTAATTATTGAACAATTACATTGTATACTTCGTAAAGTCAAAAATTATAAATTTGTATTTACTGTACATACAGTGAGCGCAGAAAGTGTTCGTACACCTATGCTATTGAAACGAGAATGCCTGCGAAAAAGAAACAGAAAATTTAAGAAGTGTAATAACACACACAATATGAATAATGAAAACTAAGCTTTATGAATATATCAATAAAGAACCACAAAGACAAGTTTAATGGTCAGAAAGTAATGGGGCGTTTACACTTGGTCGATTTAGTCGCACGACTAAATCGATTTAGTCGCAGGAGTAAATCGACTCGCTGTATTTGCCACTAAATCGAAGCAACTAGGCCGAATCAGATCGATGGATGTGTTCAATTATTTCAACCACAGAAAATAGAACGTCTTTCAATTCAGTTGCCAGTCGATTAGTCGCCTTCGATCAACAAGCGATTAAGTTGAAGTCCCGTTTACACGGTCGATTAAGTTGAAAGTGACGTCAATTCAACTGAATCGAACGCAAATCGACTAAGTGTAAACGCCCCATAAATAAATTCCGTAGAAAATGTATAGAGTAGACGCAAAAAGTGATCGTACACCTGACGTACGAATACGAAACAAAGATACCACAACTGGGGTTCACTAGTATTCACCTGAGTATACACCTCTGTATAGCATGACGAGTAACAGAATGAGTTTAGTTGTGAATAGGAGTGAAAAAACTGCACGGTGGGCTGTCGAAATGGGAAGCAACCGAACAGAAACAAATGAGGAGACAAGAAAAGTAATTATTAAAGTGCATAAGAAGGGTAAGTCTTTGAGAAAGATAGCAAACCTCAGGGGCAGATCCAGAGGGGGGCGATCGGGGCCACCGCTCCCCCCCCCCACAAGAGGAAACTTTCTTATTTTATATATAAATAAACCCATCCATAACAGGTTTGGAGCTCTTAAAAGTAGCAGTATTACTGCCGACCGCCCCTTCCCCAGAAGTCCGTCCTGGATCCGCCCCTGTATAGAGTAGCCACAATCGAGTATTTTCCGCTGTATGTTTGGAGTCGTTGTCTTGCTGAACAATAAATTGTTTTCAAGAACCATCTTCTGCGCACTAGTATGGAGATATTCCTTTAATATGTTAATATACACTTTGTGGATCATCACTCCATCGATAAGGTGGAGACGACCCACTCCTGAGGCACTCATACAACCCCAGACGAGCACGGACCCTCCTCCGTGTCTTACTTTAGGGACGAGATTTTGAGGATTCATCTCTGTATTCACCTTGCGCCATACCATACGCCTCCCATTGGACTCGATAAAATTAAATTTACTTTCGTCTGAAAATATGACCCTATTCCAGAAAGAAGCCTGATCCCTTATCTTTATACTCTTTTTCAAACTTTAGTCTCTTTATACGATTTTTCTTGTTCACCCAGAACATTTTCCTGGCTATCCGACCATGATACCCTGCAAATATTCCGCACTGTACTGGCTGATACTTTAACACCGCGTGTTTCCAGATCCGTTGCCAATTGCACAACACTACTTTTTGGAACCTTTTTTCTTTCCCTAATAATGTAACGTTTAACTTGTTCACTCAACACCCTTGGTCTTCCAGTTCTTTTTTATTATTATTATTATTTTTTATTATTTTTTTTTATGGTTTCGCACAGTGATAGAAACATTATACATCGCAATTATTGTTTGTACTGTTGAACGAGGCCTGTCTGCAAGGTTTGCCAGGGGCGGATCCAGGACGGACTTCTGGGGGGGGCGGTCGGCGGTAATACTGCTACTTTTAAGAGCTCCAAACTTGTTATGGATGGGTTTATTTATATATAAAATAAGAGCTTCCTCTTGTGGGGGGGGGGCGATCGCCCCCCTCTGGATCCGCAACTGACTCTATAATACCTTGAAACAGCTTCGCACACCTCCCCAATCCCCACACATGAACCCCATAGAACATCTATGATCTGTTCTGGAGACAAGAATCAGAAGGCACAGCTTGTCTACTAAAAAAGGCCTAAGAAAAGCTATTCAAAAAGAATGGGACATAATCAGTCCCGAAGCTACAGAACTACGAACTACTACAGGTGAAATCAATGCCACGAAGACTACAGACAATCATTAACGTACAGGGTAATCCCACAAAATATTAAATAACGTAATATACTTTATAAGCATTAATTCAAGCATAAGTGTACGGTGACTTTTTGCGTTTACAAAAAAGGAATTCTCACTTTTCTTCTGAACAAAACAGTGATTGGTTTGTTTGGCCTTTCTCTTGTATATAGAAATAAAATGTATGAATGTGTAGTCTTAATTCTGGTTATATATGTATTTTCCACCTCCCGTTCTCATGCTAGCGGTTTTCAATATAAAGTATGCACGGTGTACGAACACTTTCTGCGCTCACTGTAGGTATGTTGACAATAAGCGAATGTTATTAGAATATTTGTTGAGATTTATTTTCCTTCACTGCCTTTCGCCTGGTTAAAAAGTAGTTTGCAGTGCTTTGGAGCAGCTGCAGGTGAGAACGCGATAATGTTTGAGACATACCGGCGACTTTTTTGTGTGTGAAAATAAGACCTTTCTCATAAAGTAGTAAATAACTGCAGTAGCAATTGTCTACGTAAATGATAAAGACATATCCAACTACAAGAAATTAATACAGTATATATAGCCTATTCATTATTGTGTTTCTCTTTTAACAGCTATTAGCTAAGGATGGATAATTCCAGAATTTTTACTTTCCGGAATCCGGAAAGTAAAATCGGAAAAATTCCGGATCTCGGAAAAATTCCGATTTTTTCTAAATTCCGGATTTTTTCCGAATGTCGGAACTTTTCCGAAATCCGGAATTTTTCCGAATTCCGGATTTTTTCTGAATTCCGGAATTTTACTGAATTCCGGATTTTTTCCGAAATCCGGAATTTTTCTGAATTCCGGAATTTTTCCGAATTCCGGATTTTTTCCAAATTCTGGAATTTTTCCGAAATCCGGATTTTTTCCAAAATCCGGATTTTTTCCGAAATCCGGAATTTTTCCGAATTCCGGAAAGTAAATTTTCCGATTCCGGAAAACAAAATTTCCGGAATCCGGATTCCGGAAAATTTTGGCCATCCCTAGTCTGTACCTACTCTCGAACTTTGTAAACTTAAGAATTTATCAAATTTCGTAGAACGTTTTCAAAATTCAGGTATAGAATTATGAAGTGTGGGGTTCCTCCAAACGTGGGGTCCCGCTAGGTTGTCCGGATCGCCCTATGTAAAGGCCATATCTGACATCAATTGCTAATAGTTTTAATCATACATCTTCGGTCCACGCGTCCAGAGAAAGCGCAACAAAAATGTTTCATTTACTTTTTTTTTTAAGGTCTATGGACTGCTGAACATCACAAGAATATGAATTTTTGTGTTTGGTGACGTCATAGGGGGTAGCTGATGGTCCTCATACGGAGAACTTCGTTCTTAAATAGTATTAAAACATGCTTACGTGATACTAATTGTGATGTATAATTTATTACGTTACCATTTAACACGATAAATATATGCTGCTGAATGTAATGAAAACTCAGCCTATGCCAATAAAAAAAAAAGCTGTTTAATAAAAAAAAAAAGCTGTTATAGAAAAATAAAAGTACATCGGGGGTTCTCAAACTATGGTTATCTATTACTTGGGGACACAACATATAGTGTTGTTTTAAAGTGAATACAAGTGAATAATGCACAATGTACATAACATAAAGAAGGATTATCTTCAGTACAGGGAAACTTTTTTGCATTTGACAAAACCGATTAAGCCACTGTTTGTACTTTCAGAAGGTTCTGTATTTCACGATCATCGAGCGGCTTCACAACTGAAATAAGAAACAAGAGAATTTATTAATATAAGTAGGAAGAAATACAAATGATTTCATCAGTAGCGGATTTACGGGCCACGGGGTGTTGGGGCTGAAGTCCCCAAATTTCCGGTATTTCTATTTCTATTAAGAAAAACTAAATATAGTCATGCCTTTGATAATAACTTTCAAGCGCACCGTTTCAAAAATTCCAGAATCTCTGAAAAAAGAAAGTATTCCTAAGGTAAGACCATTCCGAAAATATTTTCTAAATCTGCTATTGTTAGACATTACACACAACCCAGAAATTGAAGAGAACAACTAAGATAAAAGTTCCACAATTTAGTATAATGCAACTTTTAAGCGACGCCATTATATATATATAAAAAAATCTAAATTGAAATATAGCTGAATGTTAACCCAATGATCAACTTGTGGGTATCTTTCTCTCCTGTCCTAACTTTAAGTTCACACAAGTATTAGATATGAATCAGGCAAAATGGATAATAATTTAAAACCTGGGGTGCTTACTTTTCAAAATTATGAAAATACTTCTGGTCTTGGTCTGTCCTCCTAATCCTCAAACATTGGATACTGAACTTGACTTCAGCAGTAATGTAAACATTGAAATAATGTACGCATCAGGGAATTGGAAAATTTAAATAATTAAATGTTATGCGTACATTTAAAAAAATAACAACTGAAATTCGGGGGCCAGCATCCCCTATGCCCATCCAAATGGAAAACATCTGTACATATATGTGATGATAAAATGTTTATGTCATACATTCTTTTAATTTGTTTATGAATAACTTAATGCCTCTTATTAGCATTTTTATTTTATATTACGAAATGGGTGATACTTTCCTAAGAATTTGTATTGTAGACCTGAGGTTCAATTTGCGGACCTACAATAAACACACGAGTAGCCGAAATACTACTACGTAGATCAAAAAATATAAAATTGCTACTACTTCTAGAAGTATTAGGCACATCTCAAAAAAAAAGTGCCTTCAAATATTGAAAATAATAGAATTTTTTTTTTTTTTTGCTAATTACCTTCCGCTCCACCGAAGCCATCTTCACTCAGTATTCATAAAAACAAAATAAAATGCGTGGAAAAATAATCAATAAATGTGACAAACATGTGACTTTTTTCAACTAGAGAATCCGATAATGCGATTTTCGCCAAGAATTACCAATGTGTAGGAGCATAACCAGGGGCGTAACTATTATGGTGCAAAACTCCGCAATGCGGGGAGGCCCGACACTTCCAAAGGGGCTCTTCACCCTAGCCTCGTCATAAATCGAATCAACATGCTTTTCAGTTTTGTATTAGTCGGCAATATTCTGCCACCCTCCCCTTTTTTTCGGCTATATCTGAAGGAAGAAGCAATTAAACTGTGTGAAAAGTGGAATCTTCAGACACCATTTAGATGTAAACGATTCAAAAAGGTGAAAATATTTGATTTTAATTTGAGTTTAAATTCCCTTTCACCCGCGAGGCTATATAAGGTCAAAATATATTTTGATGAGCTGTGTGAAGACAGTCATATCAATGATAGTTAATCAAACTTTAGAATTAGCATCTATATTGAACTATTTGACATACTAAATTCCCAATTTGACATCTATGCGTGATACAGTATCCAAATTTTCCCTTTTGTTTCCTGCTAATATAATTCACCTCACTGATGATGACATTCTAATAAGAAGAACACAGATACTTCAAACAACTTACAGTTGTGATATTGGTTCTGCGTTTCCGACGGAAGTAATTTGTTTTGTGAAACAGCTGAAATCTCTTAAGTGTTCAGAATTCAGTTTGACCTAACAAGGCTCTTATAAATCATTGGCGTCTAGCTTTTCAGAACTTATTACCGCGTATTTGTTGTTTTTGATGCTCCCTGTCTCTGTCAGTTTTGCAGAGGCCTCGTTCTCAAAATTAAAATTAATAATAATAATAATAATAAAACTATGTGAGAATCATAATGGGCCAAAATAGATTAAGTAATCCAGCACTACTCTCAATAAATGCGGACGAGGCTGAAAAAATGAATGTACGGGAGTTAGTAAAGGATTTTGCTGACAGGAAAGCAAGAAGGAAATCATTCAGTTAATTCCTGCTACTCTTCATGAAGACTGACGTCACTGACTGCAAAGAGTGCATCTTCCATTGTCGACTTAGACCGAAATACATACCTTTTCGGTCAAGTATTTTCACTAGAATCGAATCTGACAATGAGATTGCTCTCACCTAAGTCGACAGTTTTACTCAATCAAATTTGGAGTAATTGTGACATATTAAGGCACGAAAACCAAATATCAACAGAATGAAGAGAACGCAAGGCTGTCACACGATCAGATACCAAAAGTGTCTTAAAATCTTATTTTAAGCCTAGGAATGAAAATCACTTTGTCAATAATTTCGAAAATTTTGCTGATTCGGAACGCCCGAATTTTCTGACACGGAGTTTCGAATCCGGATCCAAGATCCGGTTTTTCAGGTCTGGATCCAAGATCCGAAATTTCGGATCCGGATCCAAGATCCGGTTTTTCGCATCCTGTTCCAAGATCCGGATTTTCGGATCCGGATCCAAGATCCGTGTTTTCGCTCTCTGGTCAATGTGAAAACTCTTGCCATCTAGCGTCAGAATGACGAACTTAGAAATATAAGATGAATGACGAAAGAAGACTTTTCTGCCCTCTTTTAGAAAATGTACGCACTAATAAAAGCTATCATGATTGTCTTGCAGAAGGAATTAAAACTTTTTTGTTCCCCTCTTGAGTTCTGAAACGTTACGCTCAGTGGCGTAACTACGTTTTGTGGCCCCCCGCAAGAGAATATCCAGGGCCCCTGCCTTAACAACATTTTTTGTGGAATGATAGTTTTTTATTATTATTATTATTATTAATTTTAATTTTGAGAACGAGGCCTCTGCAAAACTGACAGAGACAGGGAGCATCAAAAACAACAAATACGCGGTAATAAGTTCTGAAAAGCTAGACGCCAGTGATTTATAAGAGCCTTGTTAGGTCAAACTGAATTCTGAACACTTAAGAGATTTCAGCTGTTTCACAAAACAAATTACTTCCGTCGGAAACGCAGAACCAATATCACAACTGTAAGTTGTTTGAAGTATCTGTGTTCTTCTTATTAGAATGTCATCATCAGTGAGGTGAATTATATTAGCAGGAAACAAAAGGGAAAATTTGGATACTGTATCACGCATAGATGTCAAATTGGGAATTTAGTATGTCAAATAGTTTAATATAGATGCTAATTCTAAAGTTTGATTAACTATCATTGATATGACTGTCTTCACACAGCTCATCAAAATATATTTTGACCTTATATAGCCTCGCGGGTGAAAGGGAATTTAAACTCAAATTAAAATCAAATATTTTCACCTTTTTGAATCGTTTACATCTAAATGGTGTCTGAAGATTCCACTTTTCACACAGTTTAATTGCTTCTTCCTTCAGATATAGCCGAAAAAAAGGGGAGGGTGGCAGAATATTGCCGACTAATACAAAACTGAAAAGCATGTTGATTCGATTTATGACGAGGCTAGGGTGAAGAGCCCCTTTGGAAGTGTCGGGCCTCCCCGCATTGCGGAGTTTTGCACCATAATAGTTACGCCCCTGGTTATGCTCCTACACATTGGTAATTCTTGGCGAAAATCGCATTATCGGATTCTCTAGTTGAAAAAAGTCACATGTTTGTCACATTTATTGATTATTTTTCCACGCATTTTATTTTGTTTTTATGAATACTGAGTGAAGATGGCTTCGGTGGAGCGGAAGGTAATTAGCAAAAAAAAAAAAAAAAATTCTATTATTTTCAATATTTGAAGGCACTTTTTTTTTTGAGATGTGCCTAATACTTCTAGAAGTAGTAGCAATTTTATATTTTTTGATCTACGTAGTAGTATTTCGGCTACTCGTGTGTTTATTGTAGGTCCGCAAATTGAACCTCAGGTCTACAATACAAATTCTTAGGAAAGTATCACCCATTTCGTAATATAAAATAAAAATGCTAATAAGAGGCATTAAGTTATTCATAAACAAATTAAAAGAATGTATGACATAAACATTTTATCATCACATATATGTACAGATGTTTTCCATTTGGATGGGCATAGGGGATGCTGGCCCCCGAATTTCAGTTGTTATTTTTTTAAATGTACGCATAACATTTAATTATTTAAATTTTCCAATTCCCTGATGCGTACATTATTTCAATGTTTACATTACTGCTGAAGTCAAGTTCAGTATCCAATGTTTGAGGATTAGGAGGACAGACCAAGACCAGAAGTATTTTCATAATTTTGAAAAGTAAGCACCCCAGGTTTTAAATTATTATCCATTTTGCCTGATTCATATCTAATACTTGTTCATATCTAATGCATTTGCATGATTCATATCTAATACATTTGCATGAAAATTTTTAAAAAGTCTCGTTGTGTTCGAAGCTAATTTTAAGAAATGTTTGAATATTATGTGTGGTCCATCATATGATGTATGACTTGATCTTATTATTGGCCATATCTTCCAAGTTTATTTGTTGGAACTCAAAATCTATTACGCAATAACATAAGCCTCACGCATTTTTTCCCTTTCTTTTTGCGTGCGCGCATAGTGAGTAGCTGTGTGTGTGTGTGTGTGCCTCATTTAGTGAAGTGTTAAAAAAAAAACTTCATAGTCAATTGAATTGCCTACTTAAATTCACATTAGCTAATGCAAACGCGGGTAATTGCGTGATAATTACATGGTTGATGTTATCCTTACTACGAGACTAGGACAAATGAATGATTATAGAGTGCAGACAAGAGCAGTCGATGTGGTGGAAGCCATAAAACAATGACAGCACTCTAGTGAATGTTGAAAGAACTAATTCAATAATTTTTCATCGTTGTAACGCGAAGAACGATGAGTAGTTTTGCTTCTCGATAGAACATTTTTCGCTCCGTTAGCGACATTTTAGCACTTTGATAAATAGAGCTATTGTTATCTCTTAAAGTAGCTAATTCGGTGGAGAGAAAAAGAATTTGGAATATTATTTGTTTTGAATTTATCATCCTTTATTATTTTTTAATTTGCTTATGTAATTAATTTTATACTTTAGTTTAATTCTAGTATTTTTCTAGATAGGTTATATTTGTTTCAAATGTCGTTATAACTAATTATCTGTTATTTTTTTTGAATAATAAATTATAAACTATTAAATATGAAGTGACAGTTTGAAAAATGTTGCCAAAGCCATACATTAAATTAATAAAATGTAACATTTAAGGAAAGTAACATAACTACTATACGTACATGGTGATATTGTTGACATTTCAATAATAAATAGTTTAAAAAGCGTTACATATTCGATTCAAATCTGATTTTGAGTTAATACTAGAATAAATAAAAATTAAAAACAAAAGTATGTAGAACAAGTTAACTTCATAACTGAGAATAGCGAATAACTCCATCTTCCACATCTTTGGAAGTAGCATGAAAAATATCACGGAGTTGACAAAACTTAGTTTACAAACTCTTCAGTCGAAAGTGCTCATAAATTCCGGTTCATTTCAAATAAAAAAAAAACTTCTTCCATTTTTGAAGAAGATAATGAACTTAAAATGCTGACCGCATTACCTCGTTGTATTGCTAAACTAATGCGCTGAAATAAAAAAATTGTGCACTTCTCGGATCTCCCGTCTTGACATTTAATTTCGACCCAATTTCCTTTAGGAACTCCCTAGCTTCCCGGCTAAGAACTAGCATAGTTTCTGTAGCAAAGACGATGAACATATGATCTTCTACTATTCTTGAATATTTCGTGTGTTTTCGCTTACAGGCTGTCTCAGCAGCATTTCCTGCCTCTTTACATGATGAAGCTAAATGGGAAGGTTCATAATTGTCAACACATGTGACGTTCCATACCAGTCGTTGCCCCATTTTCCAAGGGGCTAATGTCACTCCATCTGGTCGTTTCCCATCATCTCGGGACATTTCAGATGGTTCTAAAATACTTGGGACATCAATTCTGGCAAGAGCTCGTCTTATCATATTATTTAGCTCTCCATGACGAGAAATTCGACCTTCACTCCTAGAACAGTTTAGTGCATGTAAGCCTTTTTCATCAATCTGTTCCTGATATGTGCATTTGAAACGATGACAGATATTTAAACCAAGACGCAGAGCGAAACAAATTTGAAACGTGTTGTTGTCCAAGGAAGTTCCGTTTTTTTTTATGGTGTAGCCTGTAGCCATGCACCAGATTCTTTTCTTTGTAAGGATTTAAAACGGGCTATATCAGATATATTTTCAGGGACCAATTCTTTATGTTATTGCTGAATATAATTTTATCCCAATTCTGTTGCAAGTCCAACACAGCGGGAGTCTCATTATTGTATATATCATTCCATATCTCCAATCCCTCCTTGAGGTGATGAATTTCCACTTTGTCAACTGGAATGTTTAGTATGTTGGAGACAAGTAGCTTCACTCCAAAACATGAGGACAGGAAAGCTGCAAGGCTTAAATATGAGACTTTTCTTACGCTTAAAGCTCCTAAGCGAATTGGTAAGCTTCCTTGAGTCCATTGATTTTCATTCAAAGTATAATTGATGATAGATTGTAGTGCATATTTCAAGCAAATTATCAAGCTGAAGTATCTTGGAAGGCATGGACCATGTCGGAGTAGTGCGTAAAAAGTAGATAAGTTTCGGTATTCCCAGGCAATTTTTAAGTAGAAAAAGGCAATATGCGCTGGTAAAGTCTTCAGACGCTGAGTTATAATTTTAAATCTATTTAAATGCTCATCAAAATAACCTCATATCCATCCTCAAGGAGAGGTGATCCCAAGAGAGATAACTCATTTTTCAGTACCGTCCGTATCCCAGGTAACAATTCTTAAAACTGGGATTCGACTGCTTTGTTTGGGTTCTCAGATGTGAAAAAAAAGTTCACAATAGATGGGTTTACTTCAACTTTTTTTAAAAATTCTAATTCTTCTATTAGAGTCTTCATGTCTTGGTAAACTGACTGTGGAGAACCACCTAAGCTACCGTCATCCAAGTAGAAGATATTTAGTTCAGACGATAAAGTACAAACTATTGGGTGGATGGCCAAACTAAAAAGCATTGGACCAGCTGGATCACCTTGTTGACAACCAACGTGTGATGGAATCGTTCGTTCACCAAAAAAATAGGATTGACGGTTGATCATAACTTTGCCAAAAGAATGAATATAAAGTGAGGCAGTACTTCTTTAACTTGTTGTAGCATAAAATCTCTTTCTACAGAATTGAAAGCATTTTTGAAATCGATCTTGAGAAAGACGTTATTAGAATTCTTATGTGCTTGTATGTAACTGCGGGTGGCATGTGTAATAGCTTCGTTTCCTTTTTAAGTCGCAAATCCAAGTTGGTGATGTTGCAAATAAGACATGCATTGGGCATACACAGAGGAAATTGCTGCCTTAGATGCTAAACGTCTAAATGTACATCCAATAGCTATAGGTCTAAGTAATCCATCTTTCTTTCGAAGCGCACATAAATTTTCACCAAAAAAAATATTGACATATATCAAGATTGATATTTTCCGCTCAGTATGAGGTTTATTAACTTTGTGTTCTGTTCCTGCAGATATGATGCCACATCACCTGCTGATTTGGAAATAAGATCTTTCTAATGTTGAGCTGACAAACCATCAATCCCTGATGCAGAACCACTAGGGAAACTATAAATAGCTTTTGTCACCATTCCACTATCCACTACGATTTTAGGGTCAAGATCATTTGGAGGATCGGGTAAATTAAGCTTCCTGGAGCTGGGTGTTTGCTTTTGAGATCGAGAAAAGTTTCCTCGTTTACTGGAGCCAAAACATCATAGGAGCTTAGCAACTTAGGGCCCCTCTGGTATCAAAGTTGGCAATATTTGTTTCTATTCTTTTTCCTAAGTTTGGAGTGTTTTTTTCCTTGACGAGGTGAATAATCTGTTGACACATTTTCATCTAAATTGGGTTTAATAATCTGTGTAATGGATTTCACACAGGGAATTTTAGTTGAACAAATGAAAAGGTTGATAAATTTTTCTACGAGATGAAATTTTTATTTAGGCATGCCTTTATTATAGATGTTAATCTCTTTGCACTGCATTTCGAACCCCTCTTGGAATTCTCTTTATTAACCATACGGTTGACTTTAATTTTGCAAGTTCATTAGCAAAATCTTGCGTAGTAGCTTCAACTTCTATCACATGTTTTCTTGCCTAGTGTATATTCAAAACCTTCCTGGTTGGAAATCTTTTCACACATTCAGGGCAAGAAATTTCATCATTTTCCATTGAAATGGAGTTATCTGTCAATGAATTTACGGATATAGTAAACATGAAGCTGCATCAGTTCCCGAAGGAGCAGGACGCTCATACTTTTAGGGATTATTTATAGAGTATGTACGAACTTACAAAGGGGGTAACAAAGCGACTTTTATTTACTTATCGACTGATACGAAAATAAAAAAAAAACGTGCCTGTACTTTATATCTGCATGTGTAGTGCCCTTGTACTTATCTATGACTGTGTGTGTGGGGGGGGAGGGTTTAACGCATATCGCATGTCTTGTGCACATGGATACTTCTTACTATTGCACTACGTAGAAAATTTATGGCATTTCATGTAGAAGTGGTAATGGAACACAGAAGAAACGCAGATCAGGAGGTTCTCATGTATACTATTATCGAATTTACTTGATTAATATTGTTTTCTATTTATAAGGATTTCTGAAATATTTCCGTTGCACTGGATTTCATTGTTAGACGATTTCGGGTTTATAACGTTCAATAGGCGTATTTCTTTCATGATGCTATATTAAGGTAACCACAAACCCAATTTTAAAACGGATTTCACCACTTTCACCTGGGAAACATCATGCACACCCACATACAACGCAAACACGTCAATCAAAGACATCTTCTCACTTTCAGACAGAAACAACACAGAGAATGTGTTTGGATTGCACACAGATCTCAACAATTGTCGTCGTTATTCGTTTATCGTTTATTTCCAAAGATGTTTTATATTCAGACCATAAATCTATATTTTTAAGGGAGATTTTGATTATTTCAACATTTGAAATATATAATTACTAATAGAAAGAAACTATTAATATATAGTTTAATGGAAAGAAACTATTAATATATATAAATTATCATTATAACTGATTACAATGTTACGTTCTTTTTCAATAACTCTAATTATTTTATATTTATCAAAATTTATTTAACATTTTAGAAGAACAGGACAAAGATATTGATTGAAGAAAGGAAGTAATATAAAGATATAATTAACAACGACAGAATATAGTTAGGAGAATGTCGTTAAATTGAAATAGTTCTATGGACGGATAAATCTAAGAATTCTGTTCATTTCTGTTAATAGTTGATGCTATAAAGGGCTTGTGTATAGCCCGCTCCCCCCAGTTCTTTGTCACCGGAACTGGAAGAGTCAGTACTACTACTACTTATATCGAGAACAGAACCAAACCAACCCCTGCGGGGCTTCTAACCCGTTCCTACTACTATTGCTACTAACTACCACCACCACTACTACTATTGCTACTAACTACTACTACTACTGCTACTATTACTACTACCGCAGCTTGTGTATAGCCCGCTCCCCCCAGTTCTTTGTCACTGGAACTGGAAGAGTCACTACTACTACTTATATCGAGAACAAAATCCAACTAACCCCTGCGGTGCTTCTAACCCGTTCCTCCTCCTACTACTACTATTGCTACTAACTACTACTACTACTACTATTGCTACTAACTACTACTACTACTGCTACTGCTACTACCGCTACTACTACTACTACTACTACTTATACTAAAACTTCCTTACCACAACATTTACATCTTAAATGTTTATAACATGCGATTCCGATTCATTATGAACTAGTATGAATCGTTAGAATCAATATGATTCGTTAAAAATCACTGGGGGGAGCGGGCTATACTCAATCCCTATAAAGTGCATGGAGTATTTATTGTGAAATGAATAGCATTATAAATATGTTTGAGTAAATAAGTTTCTGGTTTCTCAACTTCTTTACCTCACCGTATAATGTGACGTATATCTCTATATCTCTAGTACATCTATATACAGGCGTTTTATCTGTTTAAGTAATTTAATATAATGGAAATAAGGAGAATAAGTTTTGACGATGAAGCTGTTGTTTCTTTTGGTTGATAGAATCTTCAAGTAGTGTAGATGTATATATATTTCGGATATGTATTGGATGGCTGAAATTAATATATTAGAGTCGACGAGTAATACTAAAGCTGGATTCCACGTATAAAGAGTATTTCAAGTTCGAGACTATGTTATGCCGAACTGAATAAAATAAGGATTGGTGTTGAATCCAATGTAATTAATTAGCCATCTTGTTGACCTTATTTTGATGGTCGCCGATGTACATACAGTTATGTTAATATATGATTGCACACTTCCTCGCAAGTTTACTTTACGAAAATGCTTACGTCATCTGAACCTGTCTTTTTAAAGAAAACTTGTTGTGATCCGGAATATCATATATCGCCATAATTACATTTAGAGATTCCAATCCGAAGCTAACTTTCAGAAGGGATGTCCTGAACCTGTAATTCTTAAAACTGAAGTCCTCATTCTCTCTTTTGTTGAAGAGTGGATTAAGTGACAAATGTTACAAAATAGCCTAAAATATAAGCGAAAGGATCATTATTTCTATCCATATATATTCTCAACATACTGCTACAGGTTCTCACACCAATTATTAAGTTGGATTTTTAAATATGGTAAGTTAAGTTGAGTTGCTTTTGAGTTCAACGTCTCTTTCAGCAGCGAGGCTATATGAGACGGCACCTAATGATTAACGTGGAATCCGAACCACATGAGCTAGGCCCGGGTTAAGTGTGGTTAGTTTTACAGAACGGCTTTGTCTGTCTGTCGACAAGTTTCAGAGGAAACACAGTAAGAGATATAGAGTTGTGGTTCCTTGCAATCCATTCAGCGTCACAAATATAGGTTCCATCTCCTCCCTTAAAATCTATTCAAACCGGAAGTAGTTCAAATTAATTATTTCTAGTCATAGAACAAAAACAGTAAGGTTTAGCGAGTAATGGCTTCTTCAAATGGATTCAGCTTTCAAGGACCAGGTCCTATCTGAGATCTTATGCCGTTTCGCATCCAATAGTTATAGAGTACTAAACATTGCATAATTTCATTCGTTCCTCATAATCACCGTATCTTTTAGCCTAATCGGCATAACCGTGGAACGTAAAACTCAAAAATTTCATTTATTTATTTATTTTTTTTAAATTTCCATACTTTGGAAGTTCATCGTTGTTTTACACTGTAAGACGAAACTCCCTTGTTTACTTCTATCAACTCTCTACTTTATAACATATATCCCCCATAATTCATATTGAGGCACCAGTTGGAAGCAGAAAAGTTCAATGTTTTCTCTCAGAAACTTAACCAGTATTCTGTGTCTCTGACGTAGTGTTCTTTTTAAAGTAAGGGCTACCAGAGATAAGTGTTAAATATAAGACCAAGTAGAGACAAATCTAGTGAAGACGAGTTCAATTAATATTAGTGTACAAGGGAAAAAAATCAATCCTTGTACTTCTGCTAGACGGTACATCTTTGTGCTGCAACAATCCGAGTGATGCGGACTGTGTGCATGTTGTTAATTCATTAGTTCGCTAATTGTTGCAGTATGTTATCTTCACATCGATGTATATTGTTGTTATACGGAATTCCTTTTATTGTAATACTACAACAATAACGTATGTTGTAAGTGTTGAAGAATGTTGAAACGTTGGAAACATTGGAAAATGTCCCATTTGCGCAGTCGCCATTCCACTTGCGGGAAAATTCCTAAAGCTCTAAGGTATAAACCAAAGAGATGAACAAGAGCTTGGAGAAAACTCAAACAAGGTTAAATAAAGAAAATATGAAACATTGCCACAAAATAAAGATAAAGATATTATACGATATAATATTCGAAATCTAAGAACTAAAATTCCAAGTTAATAGATTCATCGATCTATTTTAACGGTAGTTTTATTACATGCTTCAGACAATAGGTAAGCTAAACAATTCTTTAATTACGTAAAACATATAAATCTTAGCAAAGATATAGTTATACCAAGGATAAGTACCAATATGGTACCAACGATGGGTATTTATATTTTCTTTTCTTTCCTTTTAATATGTAGCATTATATTTTTCATTCATATATATTTCCTTACTTTACCTCTACTTCATTAATATACAGGGTATAAATGAACCACAGTTCTGTGACTTCATTTACGCTGATAAGGACCAACATCCACAGTGTCTCGAATTCGAAATAGGGACTCTTGAAATTTGGCTTTTTCGCGATTTTGAACAGCCCTAGCTCTGAAACTATGCACTTTTCCCCACAGGTCCATATGAACTTTATCTCTTATTTTGATGTGGGGAATCACCTCTTCAAGTTTTTCGGTATAGTTTATTAACATCCTATATATATAGGGGAGAGCGGGGACACTGGTACTTGGGACACATAGATACGAGGTAGATATTTTTCCACTGTGAAGAGGTAAATTGACAACAGTTTGGTGTTGGCAACATTGGTGACAAACGAACATCGTGAGGCACAGTTGATGGATGGACGCTGAGCAAAAGTAAGTTTTCACTTAAGTCTTTGTAAGCTTATATTTGTAATAAGCACTGGATTTTTGAAATTTATGTATGTTGCATGAAAGTGTAATTCTTTACAAATAATTTCATTTATGTTCAATTGCGCTGCGTGGAATATTTTTTCAGTTATATCAATTAATGATTCTGAAGTTCAGTTGGGGCACATTAGTACACATGCATGTGGGGTGGATTGGTACGGACCAATGTGCCCCCAGTGCTCTGTACCAATCTACCACTTCCATTTGTAATTATAAGGTAGACTACTCTTTGTGCATTTTCCATGTATCACAGTTTTCGCTGTGATTAACATCAAGTAGAAAAGGTAAGTAATAACATAGGCTATCTTATGTGTGATCGCTTGATTTCCGGAATCAAAACATAAAAATAAATTAACCAAAATAATATGGAAAACTTTCATATTATTATATTTCCGAGTTTCCGGAACAATAGGTATTGCCGATAGGTACACATACTTTCGAATGGAAAATTGTTTAACCTTTTAGGAGCCATGATAGCAAAAATATGACTATTATTTCCCCCAGGTCATAACATGCGAGTGATTTTAATACGCACATGTCCAACAAAACCAACCTCAAATATATATTTGTACATGGACCCTAAAAGCCAGCATGTAGTAAGCGTCATATTTATTCAACTTTCAGCAACCTATTTTAAAGTTATTCGGCGAAATTCTTGAAACTTTATTATTATAAAGGGAACCAAGAAAGTTCTGACGCTTTTTCTGGAGGTCTGTGTTCAATTGGCCCTCACATCGTAAATGAAGATAAGGCGAAGATCAGTTGGTGTGGATATATCCAACATACTACCTGATTATGGCAGTTCTGTTACACAATAAACTTGCGTAAGGACAGAGTAAACATGGGACCTCCACAGAGTGTCCTAAGGGCGGGTATGGTGCACGAGTTCAAACTGGGGTCAAACGCCGCTGTAGCAAGGGACAAGACATGCCAGGTCTTTTGTGAGAGTGTCGTGACCACGCGGACAGTGCAACGGCGGTTTAAGAAGTTTAAAACCGGTGACGAAATACTGAAAGACGCACCACGTGCCGGAAGACCAACACATGTACAAAATAAAGATCTTCAAGCAGCAATTAAGACGAACAGTGGCCAGACAGGTGATGAAGTGGGTCTAAAATTCAGTATGAGTAAAGAAACTGTTTGGTAGCATCTCCATCAACTTGGGAAGCACTACAAGTTGACTCGATGGGTTCCACATGATTGGATTCGAGCCAGAATGCAACGCGAGCAGATACCTGTGTTTCTTTGCTGTCTTGTCTGAGGAAGGAGAAATTTCTGGAAGGGTGTTGACATATGATGAAAAGTGGGTCCTGTACGAAGCTCCATGACGCCGTCATAGTTGGTTAGCATCTCATGAACCGGTTCAAAAACACCCAAAACCAGCAACACTTTGGTTCTCCTGTGTGTTTCGTGGACTGCTCGTGGCATCGTGCATCGGAAACTGCTACCAGCTTTTCAGAGCATCAATTCAACTGTGTACTGTGAGCAGTTGGTTTGTATTTAAGAACAACTCAAAACTCTAGAGCTTGTACATCTGAATCGCAAAGGGGTCCTCCTATTACAGGACAACGTTAAGCCCCACGTGGCTAGGATGACCCGGGACATCATTTTATGCCTTTTACGAGAAACACTGCTGCATCCTGCATACTCCCCGGACATTGCAACATCCGATTACCATCTGTTCTACCGCGATAGAATCCATGGAATTCGAGAGCGTTGGGAGAAGGTCGTCGATGATAATGGGACTATTTTTGATCTTCCAGGTACGTCTTAGGTAACATATCAATGTTCGAAGGTTGTGGGTGAGAAAGCGACAGAACTTTCTTGGTTACCTTTATAATAACAAAGCTCCGCCTCCGTTGGAGACAAGGGGATGCTCGAACCAAAATTATAACATTTTTTCCAGTTAGTAGTTGAGGTATGAAAGATTTCAAAATTTTGTGAACTGTAGGTAGCTCTTGGATTATTTACTTCTATTTTTTCTTATAGAGACAGAACCTCATTTATAGTGCGCTTTTATCTTTGTAAATAGCTGGAGGAACTTTTAAATTTTGATGAGAACACAAGAAAGCATTTTATTATTTAAAATTTTTGTAACAGGTTAAACTAGATCAATTGAATTACTAAAGATTGTGACAAATCTTCACATTCCTTTTTATGAAACATGTTTTTATTTTGCATTTTTGCTGCTCTACGTTTTTAAATCTATTGTTACAATATTTGAGTTTTTGGAAGTTTAATTGGATTTCAAAATATATCATGAAAAAAACGTTGTCCCAATTACCAAAAAGTTGTGTGATATTTCACTTTGCTCGTACCAATCTGCCCCAAGCCAGTGCCAATCTGCTCCCACATAGGGAAGATTTGTACAGATTGCACACCTTTCGTAAAATTTAATTTACTGCAGGTAGGACATTAGTAGAAACAATATTGTAGGCTATATTGTAAATGTAGCTAGAGAATCACAGTCTAAGTAGGAAAAAATCATGTTTCTTAAGCTGACGATATGTTCTAAAATCTCGGGTAAGAAAAAACGTACCAATGTCCCGCCCCCTCTCTCCTACTGCTTCCGGTTCAAAACTTCTACTATCCCAAACTCACGGTTGCATTGTATATTGGACACCCTGTAGCTATTATTGCAATTTCCAAACCAACGCTGAAAGCATATTAAGCATTCTAAAGGCGACAGCTCTACTTTCACTTTCTCAATTTCTAGTTACACCTTATTGTTCAGGAGCTTCTATTAACATAACACAGCTTTCAGAAGAAAAAAAAGTCTTTTTTTTCTCCTGCCTTTCATTCCCAATAAGGATGGCCAGACGGATCCGGATCTCGGATATCCGTATCCTATAATATCCGGATCCGGATCCGAAATTTCGGATCTTGGATCCGGATCCGAAATTTCGGATCTTGGATCCGGATCCGAAGTTTCGATCTTGGATCCGGATCCGGAATTTCGGATCTTGGATCCGGATCCGAAGTTTGTATCTTGAATCCGGATCCGGAATTTTGGATCTTGGATCCGGATCCGAAGTTTCGAATATTGGATCCATATATTCGGTTCCTCTATCCACACCCGAAATTTCGAAGTTCAGATTCGGACTCCTGATTTGAATATTTTAGGCCTTAGATTGAGACCCAGAACTAAAATAGCCATATGTATAAAATTGACTAGGTGAATTTTATCTAACTCAGTGGGAAGACAATTCAATTTAAATGACAAAAGATTACATAAAAATGTCATTTTCACATTTTTCGGGGTTAGACCACTGTTGCGCACACCCCATTATTTAGTCTTTAGTATATCTTTAAACGTACTACAAGTATGCCACTTTCATCTCAAGTCAGTAGTTGTATAGATCTGCCTTTTGTTATATATTAATCGAGTTAGGATTAAAACTCGATTGTTTGTGAGACCTATGATAATATTTTCAGAATGAGTTATAACGTTGAAAAACTGCATAGTAATGCCGCATATTTTCTTTGTGCCACATTGGAATTTAATGTAGTCTATCTTATACAGTCGGCTCTTATGATTAATTCAATGATCTGAACTCCTGCAGCATTACGCTAAAACCATGGATGTCTTTGAATTTTCATCATTATTTCTATTTTTTATTACTAGCAAAATAAATATCATAAGCGGCATTTTACATAATATATATAGACGCAGTTCAGTCAGTTGATTGCTTAAAGTTTATAGCAAAGCTATTACATTTCTAAGACACTGGCGGCTTTAGGACAAAATCCATGGCTTTCCCATAAAATCTTAAATCTCTCTATATAAAAAGGGCAAAGTCCTGTGTGAGTGAGTGACAGATCACCGTACAGGCCAAATCGCTTAAGCTACAAACGGGAAATTTGAACAGTTTATAGGCTTTGTGACGTAGGATACCACTAAGGAAGGACTTTGGGAAATTCGACGAGGAAGGGGGGAAATGGGGTGGAAAATAATGATGATTTTTGACGTTAGATACTTCAAATTTGGTATTTGGGTTTCTCATTGAAAATAATTTGATACTTGTTAAAGTGCTTTTTGATATTTAAATTAGAAGGGGCAGGGAAGATGTAGAAAGTAAAAGAACGGGTGGTAATTGCAATTATTGCAATTAGTATAATAATATGCCTATATCTTGAAAACTTAAAGGGTTAAAAACATGGAATTTGGTATTTGGACTTCTCACTTAAAATAATTAGATACGTATTTCAACGTTTTTTTTTTTTTTTATATATATATATGTGGCCCAGAAGGGAAGAAAAAGGGCGAGAAGAAAATTAAGTGAAGATTACAATTATTGTATTAATATGTTCAATCCTTTAAGGTTAGAGACTTGAAATTTGGTATTTGCATTTCTCATTGAAAATAATTTGACATGCGTTTCAGTGTTTTTTGACGTTTTAGTAAAAAGGAAAAGAGAAGAGATGGAAAGGAAAGAGGGTGGGGATTGTAATTATTATAATAACATGTCGATATCTGGGAACCTCTGAAGGTTAGGAGCATAGAATTTGGTATTTGGACTTTACATTTGAAATAATTAGGTATGTATACTTAAGCGTTTTTTTGATGTATGTCTTAGAGGGGAAGAAAAGGGGCGGGGAGAAAAGACTTTTATATCTCGGAATCCTGGAATGTTAGAGAAATGAAACTTGTTATTTGAACAAAAATTCGTTATGAAATAAAATCGTTGAGTTTTACGTCCCACGCTTATGCCGGTTAGGCTAAAGCAGACGGTGATTATGAGAAATAAATGAAATGAAGAAAGTGGGAGGAATCGGGAAAACCCCGACAAAACCCACGAGCACGTTGTTTGTCCACCACAAAGTCCACACGGCGCGAGCTGGGATCGAACCAGGGACCCCAAGCACCGGAGGTGAACACTCTACCACTGAGCCACCGCGCCCCCTTACAAATTCGTTATGTTTGCACGCGTATGATGTGCGAGACCGTAAACAGAGCAAATGTGTGGGCTGGGGGGAAATCCCCCATGTACTCGCACTGAAATTCGGTATGTCTCGGGATACCGGAATGTTATTACATACAATTTGATATTTAAACTGAGATTCGGTATGATTGTAGGTTTACGAGGTACGAGGTCATAGGCCGATCAAATGAGATATCAGAGGGTCTAAGGGCAAATCCCCAGACATTTCTTTTTAAATTGATTATGATTAGAGGCTTTAGTGGTGCGAGGCCCTAGTAACGGGGGTCTAGTGGCGAAGCCCCCAACTAGCCGAGGTCTATTAAGTACATAAATGTACTTGCGTAATGACTGGAAATTGCATGTATGCCTGTGGACAAAATTGCATAAGTAGCCACGAGAAATGACAATCCTTTAAGATAAAAATTTTAAAAAGCTACCAAAATGTACTCTTGAATGAGTTGTATATTATGTTTGCGCAGGGCCGAATCCAGAACGGACTCCTGGAGGGGGCGGATGGATTCTTAGGGGGCGATTGGGGATACTAGCAGTGAAAAATTACTTAAATGATCTGAAATTGCCACAAATTACTACCTACTAAAGTACACTGTTAATGGTGGCGCTGGGTAGAGGCGAACGACTTTTCGCCCTCCCCCTGCATCCGCCTATGTGTTTACATGAATGATATATAGCTCCTTATACAACCTATGCAGAGTTAATAGTAGTGGATTACTAATTACAAAGATACGTGTTACTGCTCGAGGCTCCATATGGTATTTTGTATACACATACAGTACATAAATAAATGAATAAATAAATAAATAAATAAATAAATAAATGAAATTTTTGAGTTTTACGTTCCACGGTTATGCCGATTAGGCTAAAAGATACGGTGATTATGAGGAACGAATGAAATTATGCAATGTTTAGTACCCTATAACTATTGGATGCGAAACGGCATAAGATCTCAGATAGGACCTGGTCCTTGAAAGCTGAATCCATTTGAAGAAGCCATTACTCGCTAAACCTTACTGTTTTTGTTCTATGACTAGAAATAATTAATTTGAACTACTTCCGGTTTGAATAGATTTTAAGGGAGGAGATGGAACCTATATTTGGGACGCTGAATGGATTGCAAGGAACCACAACTCTATATCTCTTACTGTGTTTCCTCTGAAACTTGTCGACAGACAGACAAAGCCGTTCTGTAAAACTAACCACACTTAACCCGGGCCTAGCTCATGTGGTTCGGATTCCACGTTAATCATTAGGTGCCGTCTCATATAGCCTCGCTGCTGAAAGAGACGTTGAACTCAAAAGCAACTCAACTTAACTTACCATATTTAAAAATCCAACTTAATAATTGGTGTGAGAACCTGTAGCAGTATGTTGAGAATATATATGGATAGAAATAATGATCCTTTCGCTTATATTTTAGGCTATTTTGTAACATTTGTCACTTAATCCACTCTTCAACAAAAGAGAGAATGAGGACTTCAGTTTTAAGAATTACAGGTTCAGGACATCCCTTCTGAAAGTTAGCTTCGGATTGGAATCTCTAAATGTAATTATGGCGATATATGATATTCCGGATCACAACAAGTTTTCTTTAAAAAGACAGGTTCAGATGACGTAAGCATTTTCGTAAAGTAAACTTACGAGGAAGTGTGCAATCATATATTAACATAACTGTATGTACATCGGCGACCATCAAAATAAGGTCAACAATGTGGCTAATTAATTACATTGGATTCAATACCAATCCTTATTTTATTCAGTTCGGCATAACATAGTCTCGAACTTGAAATACTCTTTATACGTGGAATCCAGCTTTAGTATCACTCGTCGACTCTAATATATTAATTTCAGCCATCCAACACATGTCCGAAATATATATACATCTACACTACTTGAAGATTCTATCAACCAAAAGAAACAACAGCTTCATCGTCAAAACTTATTCTCCTTATTTCCATTATATTAAATTACTTAAACAGATAAAACGCCTGTATATAGATGTACTAGAGATATAGAGATATACGTCACATTATACGGTGAGGTAAAGAAGTTGAGAAACCAGAAACTTATTTACTCAAACATATTTATAATGCTATTCATTTCACAATAAATACTCCATGCACTTTATAGCATCAACTATTAACAGAAATGAACAGAATTCTTAGATTTATCCGTCCATAGAACTATTTCAATTTAACGACATTCTCCTAACTATATTCTGTCGTTGTTAATTATATCTTTATATTACTTCCTTTCTTCAATCAATATCTTTGTCCTGTTCTTCTAAAATGTTAAATAAATTTTGACAGGGGTGCCCACAAGGGGGAACTATGACGCAAACTGCGTCATTGAAATATTTGGGGGGTTAAAATCTATATAAATATGTTTGATGAGGGGGGTAAAATTAATCGAAAGAAGATTTTTTTCATGGAAGAACACCTACGGATAGACAATTGGGGGGGATGCGTCATAGACATAAGGGGGGGTGGGCACCACTGTGAAAGAGAACGTAACATTGTACTCAGTTATATTGATAATTTATATATATTAATAGTTTCTTTCCATTAAACTATATATTAATAGTTTCTTTCTATTAGTAATTATATATTTCAAATGTTGAAATAATCAAAATCTCCCTTAAAAATATAGATTTATGGTCTGAATATAAAACATCTTTGGAAATAAACGAATAACGACGACGATTGTTGAGATCTGTGTGCAATCCAAACACATTCTCTGTGTTGTTTCTGTCTGAAAGTGAGGAGATGTCTTTGATTGACGTGTTTGCGTTGTATGTGGGTGTGCATGATGTTTCCCCCACCAGGTGAAAGTGGTGAAATCCGTTTTAAAATTGGGGTTAAATTCCAAAGTTGGGCGTCCGTTTCCAGCAAAATTTTAAAAATTTACAGGAAAGATATGAATAATTTGATCGTTTGTGTGCTTGATAATATATAAGAGTCTCGAAAAATCTGTTTATTTGTTATATATAAGCGGTTACAAACATGGGACTATACTTCGAGCGGAGGGAACTACTTGGCGCAAGGTAACCGAACAGTTGCATTGTGGGAAGGAAACGAGCATTTATGTTATCAACATGGCGAATGTACAAGGGCAATAAACTAACAGATTTCACGTTTGTGAAGCAATACGTTGATAACGAGCAAAATCTTTTAAAAGTTTAAGAGCACGGATTAATGAACCTAATAACAAATTGCAGAAAGTATGGAAAGGAAATAACAGCGAAAAAACGTGGCGAAAGCGGACGCCCAACTTCGGAATAAATGCTTAAAATTGGGTTTGTGGTTACCTTAATATAGCATCATGAAAGAAATACGCCTATTGAACGTTATAAACCCGAAATCGTCTAACAATGAAATCCAGTGCAACGGAAATATTTCAGAAATCCTTATAAATAGAAAACAATATTAATCAAGTAAATTCGATAATAGTATACATGAGAACCTCCTGATCTGCGTTTCTTCTGTGTTCCATTACCACTTCTACATGAAATGCCATAAATTTTCTACGTAGTGCAATAGTAAGAAGTATCCATGTGCACAAGACATGCGATATGCGTTAAATCCTCCCCCCCACACACACACAGTCATAGATAAGTACAAGGGCACTACACATGCAGATATAAAGTACAGGCACGTTTTTTTTATTTTCGTATCAGTCGATAAGTAAATAAAAGTCGCTTTGTTACCCCCTTTGTAAGTTCGTACATACTCTATAAATAATCCCTAAAAGTATGAGCGTCCTGCTCCTTCGGGAACTGATGCAGCTTCATGTTTACTATATCCGTAAATTCATTGACAGATAACTCCATTTCAATGGAAAATGATGAAATTTCTTGCCCTGAATGTGTGAAAAGATTTCCAACCAGGAAGGTTTTGAATATACACTAGGCAAGAAAACATGTGATAGAAGTTGAAGCTACTACGCAAGATTTTGCTAATGAACTTGCAAAATTAAAGTCAACCGTATGGTTAATAAAGAGAATTCCAAGAGGGGTTCGAAATGCAGTGCAAAGAGATTAACATCTATAATAAAGGCATGCCTAAATAAAAATTTCATCTCGTAGAAAAATTTATCAACCTTTTCATTTGTTCAACTAAAATTCCCTGTGTGAAATCCATTACACAGATTATTAAACCCAATTTAGATGAAAATGTGTCAACAGATTATTCACCTCGTCAAGGAAAAAAAACACTCCAAACTTAGGAAAAAGAATAGAAACAAATATTGCCAACTTTGATACCAGAGGGGCCCTAAGTTGCTAAGCTCCTATGATGTTTTGGCTCCAGTAAACGAGGAAACTTTTCTCGATCTCAAAAGCAAACATCCAGCTCCAGGAAGCTTAATTTACCCGATCCTCCAAATGATCTTGATCCTAAAATCGTAGTGGATAGTGGAATGGTGACAAAAGCTATTTATAGTTTCCCTAGTGGTTCTGCATCAGGGATTGATGGTTTGTCAGCTCAACATTAGAAAGATCTTATTTCCAAATCAGCAGGTAATGTGGCATCATATCTGCAGGAACAGATCACAAAGTTAATAAACCTCATACTGAGCGGAAAATATCAAACTTGATATATGTCAATATTTTTTTTGGTGAAAATTTATGTGCGCTTCGGAAGAAAGATGGAGGACTTAGACCCATAGCTATTGGATGTACATTTAGACGTTTAGCATCTAAGGCAGCAATTTCCTCTGTGAATGCCCAATGCATGTCTTATTTGCAACATCACCAACTTGGATTTGCGACTAAAAAAGGAAACGAAGCTATTATACATGCCACCCGCAGTTACATACAAGCACATAAGAATTCTAATAACGTCTTTCTCAAGATCGATTTCAAAAATGCTTTCAATTCTGTAGAAAGAGATTTTATGCTACAACAAGTTAAAGAAGTACTGCCTCAATTTATATTCATTCTTTTCGCAAAGTTATACTCAACCGTCAATTCTATTTTTTGGTGAACGAACGATTCCATCACAAGTTGGTTGTCAACAAGGAGATCCAGCTGGTCCAATGCTTTTTAGTTTGGCCATCCACCCAATAGTTTGTACTTTATCGTCTGAACTAAATATCTTCTACTTGGATGACGGTAGCTTAGGTGGTTCTCCACAGTCAGTTTACCAAGACATGAAGACTCTAATAGAAGAATTAGAATTTTTAAAAAACGTTGAAGTAAACCCATCTATTGTGAACTTTTTTTCACATCTGAGAACCCAAACAAAGAAGTCGAATCCCAGTTTCAAGAATTGTTACCTGGGATACGGACGGTACTCAAAAATGAGTTATCTCTCTTGGGATCACCTCTCCTTGAGGATGGATATGAGGTTATTTTGATGAGCATTTAAATAGATTTAAAATTATAACTCAGCGTCTGAAGACTTTACCAGCGCATATTGCCTTTTTCTACTTAAAAATTGCCTGGGAATACCGAAACTTATCTACTTTTTACGCACTACTCCGACATGGTCCATGCCTTCCAAGATACTTCAGCTTGATAATTTGCTTGAAATATGCACTACAATCTATCATCAATTATACTTTGAATGAAAATCAATGGACTCAAGGAAGCTTACCAATTCGCTTAGGAGCTTTAAGCGTAAGAAAAGTCTCATATTTAAGCCTTGCAGCTTTCCTGTCCTCATGTTTTGGAATGAAGCTACTTGTCTCCAACATACTAAACATTCCAGTTGACAAAGTGGAAATTCATCACCTCAAGGAGGGATTGGAGATATTGAATGATATATACAATGATGAGACTCCCGCTGTGTTGGACTTGCAACAGAATTAGGATAAAATTATATTCAGCAATAACAAAGAATTGGTCCCTGAAAATACATCTGATATAGCCCGTTTTAAATCCTTACAAAGAAAAGAATCTGGTGCATGGCTACAGGCTACACCGTCAAAAAAAATTGGAACTTTCTTGGACAACAACACGTTTCAAATTTGTTTCGCTCTGCGTCTTGGTTTAAATATCTGTCATCGTTTCAAATGCACATATCAGGAACAGATTGATGAAAAAGGCTTACATGCACTAAACTGTTCTAGGAGTGAAGGTCGAATTTCTCGTCATGGAGAGCTAAATAATATGATAAGACGAGCTCTTGCCAGAATTGATGTCCCAAGTATTTTAGAACCATCTGAAATGTCCCGAGATGATGGGAAACGACCAGATGGAGTGACATTAGCCCCTTGGAAAATGGGGCAACGACTGGTATGGAACGTCACATGTGCTGACAATTATGAACCTTCCCATTTAGCTTCATCATGTAAAGAGGCAGGAAATGCTGCTGAGACAGCCTGTAAGCGAAAACACACGAAATATTCAAGAATAGTAGAAGATCATATGTTCATCGTCTTTGCTACAGAAACTATGCTAGTTCTTAGCCGGGAAGCTAGGGAGTTCCTAAAGGAAATTGGGTCGAAATTAAATGTCAAGACGGGAGATCCGAGAAGTGCACAATTTTTTTATTTCAGCGCATTAGTTTAGCAATACAACGAGGTAATGCGGTCAGCATTTTAAGTTCATTATCTTCTTCAAAAATGGAAGAAGTTTTTTTTTATTTGAAATGAACCGGAATTTATGAGCACTTTCGACTGAAGAGTTTGTAAACTAAGTTTTGTCAACTCCGTGATATTTTTCATGCTACTTCCAAAGATGTGGAAGATGGAGTTATTCGCTATTCTCAGTTATGAAGTTAACTTGTTCTACATACTTTTGTTTTTAATTTTTATTTAGTCTAGTATTAACTCAAAATCAGATTTGAATCGAATATGTAACGCTTTTTAAACTATTTATTATTGAAATGTCAACAATATCACCATGTACGTATAGTAGTTATGTTACTTTCCTTGATGAATGTTACATTTTATTAATTTAATGTATGACTTTTGCAACATTTTTCAAACTGTCACTTAATATTTAATAGTTTATAATTTATTATTCAAAAAAATAACAGATAATTAGTTATAACGACATTTGAAACAAATATAACCTATCTAGAAAAATACTAGAATTAAACTAAAGTATAAAATTAATTACATAAGCAAATTAAAAAATAATAAAGGATGATAAATTCAAAACAAATAATATTCCAAATTCTTTTTCTCTCCACCGAATTAGCTACTTTAAGAGATAACAATAGCTCTATTTATCAAAGTGCTAAAATGTCTCTAACGGAGCGAAAAATGTTCTATCGAGAAGCAAAACTACTCATCGTTTTTCGCGTTACAACGATGAAAAATTATTGAATTAGTTCTTTCAACATTCACTAGAGTGCTGTCATTGTTTTATGGCTTCCACCACATCGACTGCTCTCGTCTGCACTCTATAATCATTCATTTGTCCTAGTCTCGTAGTAAGGATAACATCAACCATGTAATTATCACGCAATTACCCGCGTTTGCATTAGCTAATGTGAATTTAAGTAGGCAATTCAATTGACTATGAAGTTTTTTTTAACACTTCACTAAATGAGGCACACACACACACACAGCTACTCACTATGCGCGCACGCAAAAAGAAAGGGAAAAAATTGCGTGAGGCTTATGTTATTGCGCAATAGATTTTGAGTTCCAACAAATAAACTTGGAAGATATGGCCAATAATAAGATCAAGTCATACATCATATGATGGACCACACATAATATTCAAACATTTCTTGAAATTAGCTTCGAACACAACGAGACTTTTTAAAAATTTCCATGCAAATGTAGAGAAGTTAAATACAGCCCGCAACGGAGAGATAATATCGAGGAGTGGAGTGACAATGGATGAAGAAGACAATGAAGATTGTGGTTATAGCGAATATCAGAATTATACACAAAAACATTTAAGAAGCAGTCACTTCTAAAAGTATCATACTCCATATTTCTTTTTCACTAACTTCATTAATAATAATCTATGTTGTTGGCTTTTAAAATTGTAAGTTTTGGGGGAGAGCAGATAGCAACGCTAAACCTATCGCCTACAAAACTTAGAAATTGATTTTTTTCCTCTTAAGGTACCTCGGTGTGCTACTCTTTGTGCGATTATGGACCCATTGTACTCAATAGACAAGAAATTTAATTAATGTGAGAAATAAAGAGCAATGAAATATACTGCCCATCTAGAAATTGTTGGATTCCGTTTGCCAAATGCGGTAATGCATTATCTTGTTGCAGATTACCAAAATTCAGAAACTCCAATAGATAACAACCATTTCAACACCTCGATGATATAACGTAGTCAGTCAACGTTCTTTAGTTGCTTATTAGACATACAAGAGAAGGAAATTTAAGGACAATCTACACCAGTACCAAACAGGTATGATCATGCAAAATTCCTGCCTCGCAGAATGACGACGCAGTATTACCATACACCAACGCAACGGTCATATGGTACTGCAGAAGAATGAAATTCGTGTGAAAATAAAAATAAGGTATTATTTCAAAAAATATATTTTTAAGTTTTATGTCCCACACTTATGCCGGCTAGGCTAAAGGAGACGGTGATGATGAGGAATAAACGAAATAGTGGAATGAAGAATGTGGGAAGAAACGGGAGTCCACCACAAAACTCCTTGGTGCAAGTTGGGATCGAAGCAAGGATTCTATGCACCAGGGCTCAACACTCTGCCCTGAGCCACCGCGGTCCCCGGTATCATTTCAACCTGCCCATTCAAACTACTACGCATTACTTCATGACTGACGAATTGAAATTTACTAGGGAGCTCGGATTCAGGAGTTTCTTGAGCAACGCTTGGAAAACACTTTTTCTCGTTTTTCTTCCTTTTTTTCTCCCCCTCATTTATGCCTTTAGCATTGTTTCTCAGTCGAAGTTCGCCTATAATCGTATGAACATGCCATACTCTTGCTCTATCTTGAGTAAAAACATGTCATTTCTTAGATTTTATACAGGGTGTTTCAAAACAACACCGACAAAGTTTGGGAGGCGATTCCTGACATCAAGACAAGAAAAAAAGTATAAACCATCCTGGGTGAACAAATGCTTTTTTTCGGAGTTATAGGCTGCCAAAAATATAAAAAAATGAATGTTGAAGATCCATAGCTCCAAAACTATGGGACCTACCGTAGTCGGATCAAGACTTCACTTAGAAACTAATATGTGCCCTATCCAAATATTCAAGTTTCAGAATCCTGCGGTACTTCCGCAACAATTTTTATGGAAGTAGTTGGAGAGTACTTCAAATTATATGCCCGTAGCCAAACTCCCTCTATAGAAGTTATTGTGGAAGCACCTCAGGATTCTGAAACATGCATTTTTGGATAGAGTACCTAATATTCCTAAGTGAAGTCGACCCGACTACGGTAAGTCCCATAGTTTTGGAGCTATGGATCTTTAAAATTCATTTTTTCATGTTTTTGGCAGCCTATAACTCCGAAAGGAAGCATTTGTGCACCCAGGATGGTCTATACTTTTTGTCTTGTCTTGATGTCAGGAATCACCTCCCAAACGTTGTCGGTGTTGTTTTGAAACGCCCTGTAGATATACAAATGTATGAAGTTGCGTTATAATTCATAGATATCTGGCAAGTTCTAAAAATACATAAGAATATTAATTGTTCCTGACTTATATGAACATCAAGTAAGTAGTGTGAAAGAAAAACGACACTAGTGATGCGAAGTGATAAGAAAAGCTGTAATTACCTTTTCCATGGGTTTCGTGACATTGATTACTGATGGTATGAATACCCCGTGGTCAGTGGCGGATTTGCGAGGAGACTTTTGGGCTGAAGAGTCCCCTTAAAATTCCTGTGTATCTTACAAAAAGGAAGTTAAATGTTAGTCTTTCCTATGCTCATAAACTGCAAGCTCCCCCAAAATTCCAGGATAAGATTAGTGTCAAATCTCGCCTCCAGAGGCTATTGTAGTACTGTTTAGTGTTAAATACGGTAAGTGTGGTATGAAAACAAATTATATTATTGATGTTCAATGAAAAAAAGCTTTAATTATGTTCCCCGTGCGATGCGTGGCATTTTTTGTACTTCTATTAATAACCCGTGGTGTAGTGAGAGGATGACATTTGCATAGGCGCATGACATTTGCATTGACATTTCGTGCACGTATGGAAGTGAACAATGCTTAGTCGTGTAATATTCTATGGAGTGATGAGGTTCGCTTTTACCTTCACGGGACTGTGAACACCCACAACTGCCGCATATGGGCTAGCGAAAATCCATATGAAATACACGAAGTGTCCCTGCATTCACCTAAACTTATTGTGTGGTGTGGATTTACTGCTCAGTTTATCCTCGGACCGTACTTCTTTGAGAACGATGGTTCAAATGGGCTAGTGACAAGGCCCATCGCTTCGCAGAGGTATGCCAACATGCTGACCATATTTGTTATTTCACAGTTGTAGCAACGCAGGTGTCTCGAATCAACCGTTTTCATGCAGGACGAAGCGATGGCGCATGACGTACATCAGATTCTTCGCGAACACTTCACAAAAGAACCGAATTCCTAGACGTTGCTTTGCATTTCTATGGCCAGGCCGATCACTCGACTTAACTCCATGTGATTTTTGGTTGTGGGAGTACTTGAAAAGTGTAGTAGTCTTGTGTCTCACGGACACGTTCCAACTCCAAACATTTTGCATCAGAATATTATTCTGCATATCCAGACTATTACTGCAGATCAACTGTGTTCTGGAATTGACCATGCAGTAGATCGAATTCTGTTTATGAAACATCAGAATGGAGTTCACATTTAACAGTATCCCATACCGATTCTGCAGATGCAGATTAAGCAGTGAGTACACTGCGTTGTGCTGTGCCGTTATTTGCTCACTAAAGTACTTCCTTTCCAATTCTGGCTTTTGACTTCCATTTTGCTTATGTTCCCTTCTTACCCTGCCACTAAATCACGGACAGTGGTAGAATATTTTGGGATGGTTTCCTCCACAAGGGACTCTTTTTTTTAATCCTGCAATTCGGTGGGGGGGATCGACGCTTATGATCATAAGAAATACTAACATTTAGTTCCTTTGTTTTTAAGAATCCCGAAATTTTAAGGGGGGGCCAAAATCCCCCTACGTCCGCCACTGCCCACGGGGTGTTAATAGCGCAACAATGCCACGAGACCTACAGAAGAGGTAATTATAGCCGTTCTTATCATTTAGTATTAATAGTGTTGTTTTTCTACCACGCTGCACTTACAAGGCGTTGTACAGCGCCACAATTACCTCTGGTAGTGAAAATTGGAACTAATTTTCTTTTCTACACCAATCGCTTCTGCGTGTACCCAGATAATCTTCTACCAAGTTTGGCTGCATTTGGTTAAGGCTCCAGAGTTTCTGAACAGCGATACTTATGATAACCTGGTACTTTGATGTAGGCTTAATAATAAGGTAACAACTGAAATAATTATGGTATATAGCTAAGAAAAAATATTGCTTTGATATCTATGAAGAAAAGCTTATTCCCGGATCCATAGATACGTAGCAGTTGTTAATGAGAAAACTCATGAAATATGTAGAAAACTGTATATTAAAAAATGTATATTAAAAAAATCACACTTCCATCTAACCCTTCCGTTACCAAGATTATCCACACCATTATTAATATTGAGCGGGGTATTGGCTAGTCTAGTACGATTTTGGGAATTAGTTTAGTATCTTGTCTAGGATTAATACTAGTCATAAAATAATAATAATAATAATAATAATAATAATAATAATAATAATAATAATAATAATAATAATAATAATAATAATAATAATAATAATAATAATAATAATAATAATGAGAAACATTTTTATCAAATATTACAAGATTTAATTCGAATAATTATCCAATAGGTGTTTCTTGTCGTTCCTTCGAATCCCTTCTTGGAAACTTGTGTTCGAAAACTCACTACTTGATTAAGTGCGAGGGACAATCGACATTTCAGAATGAAACCAAGGGTTTATCTAGCAGATGTAGGTTAGTGGTTATTAATCTTGCTTCGTAACCCTTTTATCCCGTGTACGATTGTGTAGAGTGGTTTTCTGCCTTAGGATGTTGAAGATTTCCTTCTCAGTTTCATAACCGAATTACGAGATTACATCTTTAAATATGGGCCCTAGGCAATATCTGCCCATTTGGTTTCATGCTGTTGATGATTGAAACTTCCAATATTAATTGATCTTTCAAGCTGTATCTGGAAGTTCCTTAAATAAGTAAATTAACATGAATGTGTAATTCATGCTTATGTAAAGGATGTTCAAATTTCAATGTTACGTTTAATTATATTTGTTTCTCTCTTTTCTTTTTCTTTTTAATAGAAGAACCAGTAAAAAGTAGTGAAAGTTGGGAAAGGGGGACCTTACAGTGAGCATAGCAAATAGAAGAAAAGCAGTCTTCTATTCGCTATGCAGTGAGTGAAAATGCAACACTACACCATTGAACAACGTGTCTTCATAGGGAAACAGTATTACAAATGTGGGAGAGTGTACATTGATTGGTCGTAAATTCCATAAATAATATGGAAGACAAAGACGTCCGTCAGCAGGCCCGTATCCACGGGGGGTCTAGGGGGGCCGGGCCCTTCTAAATTTTTACTGCCCCCCTAAATTTTTCACGATAGGCTTGCAAATTAACTATAATATGGTTGGATCGGGCCCCCCTAACTTATACCGCCCCCCCTGTCCGTCAGAATATGCATATCAAGAGAATATGTGGCAACTGAAGAAATTGGTTCAATGAGGGATGAAATTAGTCCTGTACACCGTCGTCATGGTCGCTCCCGGGAAAATATTGTAGCCTCGCATGCGAGTGTTCAATAAGACCCAAATAAATTTCTCGCCGTTCAAAGCAATTGCACGTTAAAAAAGCACTTTATTGAACATATACACATAAAAATATTGTTTTTATAAACGTACAAAATAAAGTTAACCCATGAGATGAAAATAAATGATTTCTTACTACGTCATGAATTCGTGGATTTGGCCGTAGGGAAAAAAGAGGACAATGGTGAATTTTTAAACAAACTCATCTTCAGTGACGAAACCCATTTCCACCTGGGTGGATATGTAAACAAACAAAACTGCCGAAAATGGAGTACAGAAAATCCATGAGATGTATTCAAGAAACCAATGCATGCACCAAAAGTAACAGTGGGTATTGGTTTTCGGCAGAGGGTGTAATTAGTTAATATTTCTTTGACGGTGGTGCTATTGTCAATGGACCTCGATATCAAGCGATGATAATTTATGTGGAATGCATTGGAAGCAATGGTAGTCGCGACCCTGTGCTTCCAACCAGACGGTGCCACTTGTCACTACGATTATAACAGTTGATCTTCTGGAAGAAAAGTTTTGGAACCGCATAATTTCGCGCAGGGGAAACATGAACTTGGTGCCTAGTTCATATGAGCTGGCACCTTCAGATATTTTTCTGTAGATTTATTTGAACGAACGTGTGTATGTCAGCAACTCTCAAACAATTCAGAACATTAAGAAGAACATTATCACTGCTACCATAGCAATAGACGTGCGTTTAACCTCGAATGTCCTTTAAAATTTTAACAAATGACTGACTGCTTGCCACAGTCCCAGAGGAAGACACTTGTCTGATAGCATCTTCCATTGTTAACCGAAACATATAGTGTTTTCATTCCAACATTGAAGTTTTCACTTTGACATTCGTTTGTGAGTTTGATCACAGCTCACGCCGTGTGGACTTAGTGGTGAACAAACACCGTGCTCGTGGGTTTTCTCGGGGTACTCCCGTTTCTTTCCACTTTCTTCATTCCACCATTTCACTCATTTCTCATCATCACCGTCTCCTTTAGCCTAATCTGCATAACCGTGGGCCGTAAACTTAAAGATTTCATTTCATTTTTTCTTTAGTGAGTTTATTTAACAAATTAAAAATAACGTTGAAACTTTAAATCCCTTGTTTAAAAACATACTGGGCCACATTTCAGAAACAATTTACGCCTCAATAGCGTTGTACTAAGGATTTGGCTAACGCGTGTCTGTATTTTCCGTATTCAAAAGTAAGTTTGTGATGTTGTCCACAACTTTAATCGAGAAATAAATTGATTGAGTTTTGAGTTTAACATCTCTTTCAGCAGTGAGGCTATATGAGATGTAAGCCACAACTTCTCCGTAGAGTTGTCCAAATCACTAGCATAACTAAGGATGCGTGGGCCCCAGTGCATTTTTAAAGAAATCGCTACTGGGTATCCAGAGACAGAAGGGTCCTTGACACTCATAGCAAAATTCAAACGCTGCAGAGCATGAGAAAGGTTTACAATTTGTTACGCTTTGTGACATAAGGGATTCTTTTTTAAAATTTAACCGTCGCAAACTTTCAATCATTTTGTACATCTCACTGATCGTAAAATTACTAAAAAAAGAAAAAGCTTCTGGCAATATTTAAGAAGCTGAAGAAAAACGGAAAAATACACAGTGACTATAATCTGAGTATTAGAGCTTCTAATATCTGAGTATAAGGAAAAAAGGGGATGGGCACAAAAGTAACCAGCGACAGATTCAGTAAAATGTTTTGGTAGGGACTTCTCTTAGGAATACTTCGCGTTTAGAAATTCCAAAATTTTAGGGGGAGGGGCTTGAAGGTTTATGAGTAACATTTGATTTGTTTTTTATAGAAATCCTAAAATTTTGGAGAAGCTCAGCCCCCTTGCCCGCCGGCATAAATCCTCCACTGAAGGTAACTGTGTAGTTGTTAAAATACTTCTTTACGCTTAATGGATAATCTCTTATTTTCTTACAAGTTTGTGTCAACTATTAATTATGTCAGAAGATTTGCCTGAAAATATCTCAGTTACCAATATTACCCATAACAGACACGAAATATGTGGTTGGCAGGAAATGTTAGGCCAGGATAAAACAGGTTAGGTTAAAGAGAACAATTTTTGAGAAGACTGGAATTGGGCGGTAATGAGAATTGGGAATCTCTGGAAACCGAACCAAATTACAAATGCACAAGTGTAGCTCAAGGATAGCTGAAAGCTAGTCTCAACAGACCTCTAAAATAAAGACTTAAAATTATGAATGTATAATCAATGCACTCAATATAACCCAACCTAAGCAAAAAGTCAAAACTTGTTTTATCAAAGTTTATAACTTAATATGCGTCGCATGAAATGAATATCAACATATACTTAGGTAGTGTATAGTAGATTGGTATTATGGTGGGATGTGTGAAACAATCACATGGTGGTAAAGAATAAAAGGCAATCTGACTTTAAATGAAAAATAGTGTGTGATCGCTTCTTTTCAATAAAACGGAAATGGATTCTAGGAAACTCGATATTGAATTGTTTCCAGAAAACATGCAAGCACAAAACAAACATGGCGAGCCTAACTAATTCTGTCGCTCTAGTTCCTTGCTATTTACCATAACCCCCTCTTCAATAGACAAGTTAGCTTAGCCCCAAATATGTTCTAACACCTGGGCCTATCTTATAGATGACAGACGACAAGCTTGGCTTTCAAAGATTTTCACTAAAAAGCCATCAGTGTCAACACTCCAAATCAGTAGCTCCTTAGGGGCCGCGGTGGCTCAGTGGTAGAGCGTTCACCTCTGGTGCTTGGGGTCTCGGGTTCCATCCCAGCCCCCGCCAAGTGAACTTTGTGGTGGACAAACACCGTGTGCGTGGGTTTTCTCGGGGTTCTCCCGTTTCCTCCCACTTTCTTCATTCCACCATTTCATTCATCACTCATCATCACCGTCTCCTTTAGCCTAACCGGCATAACCGTGGGACGTAAAACTCAAAGATTTCATTTCAGTAGCTCCTTCTTGCTCTACATCTCACCGTTTTCGATCTAAGGTTGCCACGTCAGAAACACAAATGGCTATCGTCGCGAGGCAGTGATTCCGAAAAGTGTATAAGTTCTATTCACAATATTTTATCAGAAATAATGTCTTAATTGCAACGAACCAAAACAATGTTGTAAGCTAAAGATATGTAAAAATTCCATTTCGTAAAAATTAAATATCCAAATAGCAAGTTGTTTTCTTCTGTTATTTTCTCCCAGATATTATTCAAAAAGTATATAAACCAAACGTCATTTGGACCGTTACATGTGAGAGTTCGCCTTCAACGTTTCTTAGTCCGTCTGTTAACTTTGTATGTATTAGAGTAAAATGAAAGTGCAAGGATCTCGAGGTAGACAAATGAATATGCGAAACGAAGGAAAGAAAAAATATCTAAAACTTCAAGAATGAAGCTCTCCAACATTATACCTATCCATACAATACAAGCTAATACATATATCCACAAAACCCAAGTGTAGTGAAGTAATTTTAAATGTAGAATACAAGCGAATACATATAGTCACAAAACCAAAGTGTATTGAAGTAATTTTAAATATATAGTAATTCAAGTAATTTATTGTTCAAGTACTCTTCCAGTAACTTAGATTTATGAAATGCACTGGGTATCCAAATTAATGGGGCTGGGTATCCAAGTGCTGGGCCTGGGTATCCATTGGATACAAAAAGGTAGCTTAAAAATGCCTTGGTGGGCCCGTCCGCGAAAATGTCAAAACAACCTCACGTTTATAAAGACACGTGAAATGTATACAGTAATAGAAAACTACTTTTTTGTTGTGGAGGCTCCATCTAGTCAGTTGCTACTTGCTGTGCACTTTATTATTAACTTCCAGCGTAAGCATACGAGAGCTTATAATTTTCACTCCGTGTGTATATCTTTATTTTCTCTCTCCCCCTTTCTCGCTCACTCTCACTCTCTCTCTCTCTCTTTCTCTCTCTTTCTCTTTCTCTCTCTCTCTCTCTCTCTCTCTCTCTCTCTCTCTCTGTGTGTGTGTGTGTGTGTGTGTAGCACTTTATTTCAATGTAACTACTGGGCAAATTTGAACCAAATTTGCTTGTGAAGTAGTCTATTGTCTAAAGAATTGAGTTTTCTATATTTGGTGACCAGGTTCGACCGGGGACACGCTCGGCTTGCTTCATATTTGGTACAGTATTTCATTCCTTGGTAACTACTGGCCAGATCTAAAGAAAATTTGTTGGGCAAGTAGCCCATCGTCTGAGGGACAAAGATCACTTTATTTGGTGGCCGAGCTCGGCCAGAGGCAGAATCGACTCGACACCATAGACTTTGTTCCACTCCTTTGTTTTATTGTTCTCATTGTCCGCACGTAAGAAAATAAAATTTAGTCCACTTTCAGTTGAAAATTATTGAATATGGTCAAATCAATTTTGTTTATTATTATTATTTGTACAGAATGTTCCTGGTAAATTACATAGCTTTCTAGAATCTAACTTGAAAATATTACAAGGCTACAGAACAATATTACTGAAAAACTGTGAAATAATATGAAGCCTGAAGAGTGGATTATAACATTGTGACATCATAAAGTAAAAATTCGAAACTTTGGCACCCGTTTGCTGGAGCCTGCCCGCATTGCGGGCCCGTTAGTTGGTCCAAATACATTATAAGACCAAAGATAAAACCGAAAGGTTTCAATATTCTGTCGTGCATTCTTATCTTTTTTCAGCTAATGTGTTTGGATACCCCTGCGGAAAGGTCGTGGCTTGACTATCAATACAGTCGTAGATAACATAATCAAAATTTATCAAAATTTACCTTAATGTGGAACTTATAATCGCGCATTAGTCAACTGTTAGTTCGATACTAATCACACGTAAATTCGTTTCTGTATATATGCTACTAAGTTTGTATGAAGTTTTAAAGTTCTTTCTCGAGTTCTTAATATTATTTTTGTAAATACAAAGTTTTTGTTAAAAATACTCCTCAATGCTCCAAATATGATCTTAAAATCATCGTAAACTTGCTTCATAATCAACTACGCACATACAATAATTGATTCAAGTGTGTAATTATTGTGTTACTTCGAGGACTTTGTCAGGGTTGAGAATATATTTGGTTACAACACTTTCTTACGCAAGGACGGATCCAGGACGGACTTCTGGGGGGAAGGTTGTAATACTGCTACTTAGAGCTACTTTTAAGAGCTCCAAACTCTGGAATGGGTTTTATTTATATATAAAATAACAAAGTTTCCTCTTCTGCGGGGAGGCGATCGCCCCGATCGCGCCCTTTGGACCCGCCTCTGTTTCTACGTGTGGTAAGAATATGTCAAAATAATAATAATAATAATAATAATAATAATAATAATAATAATAATAGGCTAATAATAAGGGTTGAGAACGAACTACACCACCTGATACTAACTACCAACAGTAAGATTTTTTTTTTTTGTTTAACAATTTCTGTTTACGTGGTTTGTTTCTCAGTTTCTCAATTGTCATTATTTTTTATTTTCTTTTTTATTTTTCCTTTTCTTTTTTATTTTTCCTATACATAATGGCAAGTAAGAAAAGCCATTCAAAAGGAAGGCAAATTATTAATAATGAAATCAAATTTTAGAACGAAGAAATGAGTGTGCCCCTCGCTTGGTAGTGGTTTTGAGGTAAGAGAAGAATGGTGGCAATGTCGTGTCATTTGAAACCGTTTTGGGTGGCTTTTCTGACTCTAGCTCCACCCTGAAAGTTGTGTTCAGACTTCAAGTCATCTATGTTGAGCTATTGAATCATTCGACGGACTTCAAATATTCATTTTTCTATAAGTGGCTTATTCAAAATGAGCGTAATTTTATTATTTCTATTTTAATTAAACTGCTTCGTTAGAAGTCACGAAAGAGTATCACGTACTTTCAAAGGGGTAAGGCTCAATTAAAAAATGAAATGAAATCTTTCAGTTTTACATCCCAGTGTTATGCCGTGTAGGCTAAAAGAGACGGTGATAATGAGAAATGAATGAAATGGTGGAATGAAGAAAGTGGGAGGAAACAGGAGAATCCCGAGAAAACCCGCACATGCGGAGTTTGTCTATCACAACGTTCAATTTGCGTGAGCGGGAATCGAACCAGAAACCCCACGCACCAGTGGTGAACGCTCTACCACTGAGCTATTGTGGTCCTCGTAAGGCTCAATAAGTTCGTAAATTAGGTTTTTCTTAGGTTTGTTAAACATAGTTCATTAATTTTTCATTTCAGTAGTTTCTAGAATTCAAGACGGTAACTACGAACTTGTATCTGGAATCGAAACAGTGACCAAGAAGTCTACAAAATCGTGAGTAAGAAATTGTTTGGCTTCACCTTTCACAATACAATTCTTTTTAGTGAAATGCTACTTAAATAATTAGTCGTAAATTTAATAACTGTTATATAATTTATTTTTTTGTAAAGTGACACAAAAACAAGTGCTAGAACAGAATCGCAAGAAATTTGGCTCAGAATTAGGTCATAATGCAAAACTGACACTACACGTAACGGCATAAATATTAACAAAAAAAAAAAAAAGTCTACCAAAGAAAATATGAAAGTGGAGATTTTTTAATTAACATTGATATTTTTCTCTTTTCTTTGTTTTCATTTTTTCTATTTGCGCTAACTGGAGAAATTAGCTTACCTTAAATTATGATTCAACACCATTCATATTCAATAATTAAGGAGGCTGGTCTCTACGTACTACGCTAACGGCTTTCAATGTTATTAAAGCCTTTGGACTGGATCTGTATTTTGTGTAAATAAAAGCAAATAACTACTATCTAATCCACGTGCAATTAAAATCCCCTGAAGCTACAACAATTCAGCTGTGCTAGAGAAGTAAATTATTATTATATTCTTGAAAATTAATACTTCTCTTTACCATCTAATTACGGAGCAGAAAGAGCTATTGATTCAAGCTTTTTTTAAAGAAATCTGCAAGACTACGAATAATCATATATTGCAAGAATTGGAAATAAGCTATTGTGACGTCATGGCTTGTTAAATATTTAGTCGTTTGTTTTTTCTCTCTTTTTCTTTTCTGTTTCCTGTGTAAAATATTTTATTAATTATAATAAAACTTTTTCTTCTCCTCAAGAATGTTGTTAATCGACTAATTGCGAAAGAGGTTTTAAAAACTGCTTACACAAGTTTTTTATTCGTTCTTTCTTTCTAAAAAAAATAGTATTTGTGAAAGTGTCCTTATAGCATTCTAATTAAAGAAAGTTACAATTAACATCAATTAACATCGAAAGAAGAATAGGACAATTCATCATAAGATTTTTTTTTTTTAATTTTCTTCAGAACTGGATCGCTCAGAACTTAAACAATTACAGAAATAAAATAAGAAAAGTCTGACTTGCAGTTTACACTTGGAAAACTCTACCACATTGTTAACTGCTTCGTGTAGCGTAGCCGCTAACGCACTCGTCTTTGGTGCAAGCAGTCCCTGGTTCGATTCCCGCTGGAAGCACTCGGTCGAAAAAAGTGTAAAAGCTTTTCAAGTCAGCCATCTTGAATGAGGTTTCTCCTGAGTTTCCGTCATTCACACCAGGCAAATACCTATATAACATACTGATCTCAGGCCGCTTCCTTCCTTCCCCAATCCTTCCTCTTTCCTTTCATCAGATAGTGTCCTACCCGAGGGATGTCATCCCTCATATAAGTGACGGCTAAATGGCCTTAGATGCCGACAGCCCAGAAATCTAATTCCTAATCCCTAATCCACATTGTTAACTGGCTCATTCGTTAACAAATTAATAGTCATTTCAATATTTTAAAAAGGAAACTACTGTATCTCAGTCTGGGAGTAACGATAGTTCCTAATAGGCTAGTTACCATTTGATGCTCCGTTATCTGCTCCTCCTCCCTGCATCTCTGACGTCAATAGATGGAACTAGTGTGCAGTTAATTTGCAGATTTGCAGTTTCTTATTAGGAATACGGTCGTAACCAAGGGTAAAAGTGGATCTCAAAAGGTAGGGGAACGCCCTCCTCGCCTACCTTTGCCCATTCTATTTTTTTTAAGGAATCGGGGGACGCCATAGATAAATTTTGGAAGTGTGAGAACGGCGTTTACCCGTGCTCCCCCTCATTTTTATCTCTGGTGGTAACCATATTTACCTCTGAGTATTAATATTTGTGGAACCACTTGTTGGTTAGTCAACAAACTTAAAGGGTTAAATGTATGCAATAAGGCTACAAATTTTAGTTAAGCACTATTTTAACCTATATTGCAAAGTGGATAGTGAACAACTAGTAACAATAATAATAGTAGTAAAGGTAAAGTAGTATCCGAATAAAGTATTTGACGCTGTGTTTAGCATACGAAGTATCACTGCGGAAATGTAGACCCACAGTTGCTGGAGCTGTCGTCGACTACTTGAAATATTACTCCTGAATTGGGTTGCATCTATCCAGGCGTTTGTGATACCAGGAATAGTAGGCCTACCGTTCCCGACCTAACGAAGTTACAGTAATCAGGGGTACAGATACTTATGTGGGTGGCTGTACATGGTACCAGTCTACAGAGAAGTGATAGAGGCCAACGTTGTATAAGACTGCTGTGTTTCATATAAAGTAGGTTGAAACATCCGGATTACAGATATCAGGACAAGAAATTACATAAGATAATCTACATTATTATAATTTATAATAACGTTGTATAATAATATATACAATCTTTTATTATTATTATTATTATTATTATTATTATTATTATTATTATTATTATTATTATTATTATTATTATTATTATTATTATTATTATTATTATTAGTAGTAGTAGTAGTAGTAGTAGTAGTAGTAGTAGTAGTAGTACTAGTATTAGTATTTGTATTAATATTAGTATTAGTATTATAAATCTATATATATATAAAACGAATTCATTCTCCGAAACAGGATCTAGTATGACATATTTAAAACATTTCTTCTCGGCAAACAGTTGAAAAACAAAGTGATGATATAAATTTTGCACATTTTGTACATACATTTGGGACATACTTGGACAACACAGTACCTACAAGGGGTAAATATGTGTCATCTGAAGGTGTTTAAAAAGTGTCGGTAATGTGCACAGTATCCTACTGTGTCTAAATGTAATTTCTGTATCGTAGATGAGGTTCGGATATTATCATTTGACTGATGGGCCGCTTAGTAGAGTATATATATATATGTATTTATATATAGGGTGTTAATGAACTATACCAACATAGTGTAAGAGGTGATTCTTCCTGACATCAAAATAAGAGAAAAAGTTCATATGACCTATGGCGAAAAGTGAATACTTTCAGAGCTAGGGCTGTCCAAATTCGCGAAAAAAAAAAGAAGTTTGAACAGGCCCTATTATGAATTCCAGAAACCGAGGATGATGGTCCTTATTAGCGCAAAGGAAGTCAAACGCATACGCAATCGAAAATTGCATATTTTCTTAATTTTCAGTGGGTGTACAGCGTATTCCATACAGGGTGAAATTCCCAGACATGCCATCAACCGAATTTTGAGATATACTCTGACTTTATGATTGGTCCAAAGTAGGCAAACGATGAGCCATGATAGCAATAAACACAGAATCCTTTGGCGTGATGTCGGAAGTGTTAAGGATCGTCAGCAATACGGTTTCTCGTTCTCGGGAAAACGCATACTGCAATATTTTCTTTCATGCTTATAAGTGAAGAAAACGTGAAATATACCGAGACGAAATAACATCGCATCATACATCATTCCGAACACAGAAAACATGGAGCTGCCGGTTCCTAACACCTCAGACTTTCCTTCGAAGCATTGGATGTCCATTGTTGTCAAAGCTTACCTTCTGACTACTTTGGACCCTCCTTGAAATCAGGGTGTATCTAACCCCTCAGACTTTCCTTCGAAGCATTGGATGTCCATTGTTGTCAAAGCTTATCTTCTGACTACTTTGGACCCTCCTTGAAATCAGGGTGTATCTAAAAACTCTATTTAGAGCATATCTGAAAATTACACATTGTAGGTAATACCCTGTACACTTATTGAAAATTGACGACATATGCACTTTTGGATTGTGTAGCTATGCGTGGCTCCCTTTACGCTGATAAGGAATACCATCCACAGTTTCTGGAATTCGAAATAGGGTCTGTTGAAATTTGTTTTTTTTTTTTCGCGATTTTGGACAGCCCTAGCTCTGAAACTATGCACTTTTCGCCATAGGTCGATATGAACTTTTTCTCTTATTTTGATGTAAGGAATCACTTCTTGCAGTTTGTCGGTATAGTTCATTAACCCTGTTTATATATATCTAGTTTTCGGGGTCGCTGAGAACAGTGACACCGTGCCGTTTTAATCTAAATTCAGGCCCGCAATTTGGGGGAGGGGAAGGATAGATGTATAAAAATGATCGAAAATGCCCGGCAAGACAAAAAAAAAATCGTCTATCAGAGAGCGCTTCAATAATAGTAAAAAGTAACTGACTAATGGAACATATTACTAATTTTTCTTATTTTAACTCAGCGAAGTGGATAATTGACGTTAGTCCTTTCTAAATACTAAAAGCCTAAAGGTTCCTTAGAAAATATCGTATTTCTATTTCAGTTGTTTCAATATTAGAAAAGTTCGTTCCTTTATCGTAGATAGCATTTTTATCAAAGCATTTTGTGGAAATATTGGACTTTGTTGGATTTAGATTCTCGCGTCACTTTTTGAACTAAGGCTATATGACACGTGAAGTTATGCTTTAAGATAGAATCCGAACCACCATAATGTGTTCAAATTTTAAATTCCGAAAATCAAACCCATGAACGTGCCTACCAAAGGCGCACCTACTAGCCTGTGAACCAGCTAGGAGGGCACGAAATCTTGAAGACAATAATATAGCAGACAATTTATAATGCAAAATGAAAATTAGGAAGAAGCAAACGCTTTCCCGTATATAATAGGGATCTTGATTTCACAATTTTTGAAATTTCGGTAACCTAATTGGAGATTGCAGATGTATTTTCTACAAACCCAGACCGAAATTCGTGTAATTGATCTTATATATATCATCACAATCATAGGCATTCTGTCATTATTGATGGAAGGTCACTTTCTGCAACTGAGAAGTTTCAATGCTCCACGGTCTTCCGCTAACCTCGTTGTCTTCACCCATGACTTTTCTGTTTTGATCTCGTTCATTAATTGTAGTCTCCTTCACCGCTCCCTTTCTTTCCTACCACCGTACCCTTACATCCCTCATGATACAGTCTCTTCTTAGCCAATGTCCCATCCAATTTCTCTTCCTCTACTTAATATCTACGTTTTATCTTCCACCATTTCTAACACCCTCTCATTCGTTTTCCGTTCGACCCAGTTAATTCTTTCCGTTCTTCTTCACACATATATTTCGAAAGATTTCTATTTTCTCCTCTCCTATTTCTATTTTTGACACCGACCCCTTCGTTCCAATCACCATGGCTTTTGTCTTTCTAACGTTTATTTTCATCCCATATTTTTCACTGCCCTTCGTCAACTTTTCTAACATCTTTTTTTTTTTTCAGATTCTGCAATAAGCGCCATATCATCTGCCAACCGTATACACCTAATCATTCTACCTCCTACTAAAATGCCGCCTTCATTTTATCGACTTTTTTTTTTTACTATCTCTTCTAGATAGATATTAAATAATGTAGGCGATAGATAGCATCCCTGTCGAACTCCCCTTCCATTTGCACTCTCTTCTGTCATTTCCTCATCTTATTTGTTGGTATATAAGATTCTTATGAGTTTTCGTTCTTTTCATTCCAACTCAACTTTCTTTAGAACTTCCAACAAGAATTCCCAATTCATACAGTTAAAAGCCTTTTCTAGATCAAGAAATACCACATACGCCTCTTTCTCTTTTTCTGTAAACCTTTCACCGATCACCATTAATAATCCAATTGCATCTATTGTGCCCTTACCTCTTCTAAACGTGAACTGTTCTCCTTAACTTTTTCCTTTTGTTCTTACATACAATTTTTTATCAGTACTCAAAACAAAGTTTCTGTTACATGCGATATGAGACTAATAATTCTGTAATTCTCACATCTATCTTGGTTTGATTTCTTACAATTGTTATCACGAAAGCAATATGGATAGAATTAGTTAAAGAAACTACTCATTCAATATTTCGAACAGTTGTTCAGTATTTCACTATTTAAGAAAATAAATGGTCACTAAATCTTATATATACTAATGAAACGTTGGCATTACTTTCCATCTCTCAAACACTGGTAAAGAAAAAATAAATTTGACCTCAAATTCGACATGGAGCAGTAACGTAGCGCTATTCTTTATGTTGATTTACTAATAATGAGAAAGGTTCAGTACCCACCATTTGATTTATGAATGCTTATAATAATAATAATAATAATAATAATAATAATAATAATAATAATAATAATAATAATAATAATAATAATAATAATAATAATAATTTGAATTTATTGATGGTAGTAACCACAGCCATAAATGGTCACAAATATACAAAGAATATACAATGGAGGATTAAATCAAAGTAAATACAAAATAAAACAAAATAAGTAAGTTAAAAAGAAATGGTACATCCAAATGTTTTTATCAGATACAAAATGATATGTTATACACGAACTTAATACAAGATTAGATTGCAAGATAAAATTTCAACATTCAAATATCTATTAAATTAAGAACTGTGTTGTAATGTATAACAAAGTAAAATATAATGAACACTAATAAAATTAAACAAAATTTCTAAAGAATATATATAACAAAGAACATGATTAGATAAAAATGAACGTAAATCAAACAAAGACAATTGGAATTTCATAGACAATATACCAGACAGAACAACGGCGAATTTATATATTTACTTGATAATACATTCTAAATATTTTTTTTTTAAGTAGAGCAAAATTTACATTGAGTAGATCGAGTCTCAGAGATTTTTTGTTTATATTCTCTACACTAATAAATAAATAAATAATAATAATAATAATACATCAAAGATATTATTATTATTATTATTATTATTATTATTATTATTATTATTATTATTATTATTATTATTATTTGCAGATGGAAACAATATTATCGGATATTTACACTAATATGCCAGAAAACTTTAAATTCAATGAAGATGAAAGTCCAGCGATATTATTCAAGTTATAGCAACGAATACGATAACTTCAAAGAAAAAACGCTAATTGATCTAGTTGCTGGTATCCATAGACGAGTGGCCTGTAGAGTTCGACTGCGATTTGATTACAGGCGCAGTTTATCCTGAATTCCACTGAAAAGCATGTTCATGTTTTAATTGTCCTAGGAGTTTATGTAATGTTCATATAATTTGCATAGTGTTAAAATGTAGAAGAAAACAGTAAAGCCAAGAAAAGAGAGTATATTTAGTGCTTCAGTTTTAGCGTAAAAATAAAAACAATAAAGAGAGTAGCCAATACGTATATTCTTGGTGAACGAGTTTCTGAGTTCAATTTTCGGTGGTTCGATTGAAGTTTAGCACCCTTTCAGAACCAAGACTATAGGGTATTTGGGACTACAGTCACGGTGTGATCCGAACCAAATGATATTTATCCAAAAATTGAACATGAATCTTCTATACAAAGAAACGTGTACGCTAACCATGCAGCCACGTGAAATCTCAATTTGTAGTGGGAGAGCGTCAAACTCACTACATTACTTCAGATTCCTTCTGAAATTGTAGGTCTCATTCTATATAAAATATCTGCTCACTGTTAGAGTTAAATACAAATCAAACAATCAAACAACAAGTTTGAAGGAGGAAGGATGAGAAACGCACACGAGTCTGTCCACCACAAAATATCAATAGTAGTCAGAATTGCGTAAAATTCCTTTTTAACTTAACTATTCTATGAAAGATTAGAAATGGGTGACTTGTCATCGTCCAAACCATACTACTATAGATATGGATATGAATTCTGGAGAGAATACTTGTTTTGCCAGGAAAGTATGGAATTAGGAAGGATTTTGGAAATATCCACTCTAATGGGGTAAAGAGGGGTTCAAAAATTCTTTCAAGAATAGCCATGTCGGTTCCAACGTCCCCCACAGGGGACATAAAATGTGACGATATTATTTCTTCTTTACAACTTTAAAATCAGACTGGCAACTTTGAAAATTGTTTACAGGGGATGATCATAAATGGATCATACTGTGTAAACAATTTTCAATGTTGTCAGCCTGATTTTAAAGTTGTAAAGAAATAATAATATCGTCATATTTTATGTCCTCTGTGGGGGACGTCTTGACCGACATGGACAGTGTCTCACAAATCACTGGCGTTAAAGATATGGAACTTGGTCTATGAATTCTTCATTAAAAATAAGGCAACACGTATTTCAGCGTTTTCGAAAATTTCGCTCCAAAGACAGAAAGAGAAATAAATATAAAATACTCGGCTTTCCCTTTGTTTAACAAAAAAGTGCCGGATGTGAGGATTTGCTTAAGATGAAGATGTAAAATTCAGTACATAAACTCTCAAATAAAATAAGAGAATACGTATTTCAGCGTATTCGAACATTCTGCTTCTATGGGCGAAATGTTGAGTCATTTCTATGATATTCAAATTTATTTTTTTTTTAAATTTAGAAAGTGTCTAACATGAGGATCCAATTAAGTTGAAGATGTGAAATTCGGTATATAAACTCTTAAGTAAAAGTAAGAGAATATTTATTTCAGCGTTTTCGAAAATTTCGCTTTTAAGGGAACATATGAGGACAAATTCTTTAATACTGAATTTTCTCTTTATTTATTTAGAAAGTGCTGAATGTGGGGATTTGCTTGAGCTGAAGATGAGGAACTCGTTTTATAAATTCTTATGTAAAAATACGGAAGCGCATAGTTCAGCGTTTTCGAAAATTCCGTTTCTAAGAAAAGAACTGCGATCGATTTTATAAGATTTAAATTCCTCCCTCCCCTATTTATTTGAGAAATTGTTCAATGTAAAGTTTTTTTTTTTTTTTTTTTTTAAGTTGAAGATATGACATTCAGTTTACAAACTCATGCAAGCATAAGATAAAACGTATTTCAGTATTTTCGGAATTCGACTCCTAATAAGGAAAACTGGAACGATTCTATAATATCTGAATCTTTCTTTCTTTATTCAGTGTCCATTGTTAGGATTTCCTTAAGTGTGAGATGTAAATATCGGCATATAAACTCTTAGACAAAAACTAAATACGTATTTCTGCATCTGCGAAAATTTCGAGTTTGAAAAGGATAAAGAACTGACTTCTAAGGGTTTCTCATTATAGGTCTATATTCAGAATTATTTATGTAAGAATTCACTTAAGTTGGAGTGTGAAATTCGTTATACTAGGAATGCAATGGATATACCCGATTGCAATGAAATGAGCTGAGCGAGCTTAAACTACGTAATCAGGAAGCGTTTTTCGGTGATTATTCCTCGATGGTACATCGGATTTTTGATTTCGACCTATGTTGTCACTCAGCACGACATACTCTATCAGCGTGATAAGTTTGGTTGAGATCGGCCAAACGGTCTAGGAGTAAGCGTTTTTCGGTGATTATTCCTCGATGGTACATCGGATTTTTTATTTCGACCTATGTTGTCACTCAGCACGACATACTCTATCAGCGTGCTAAGTTTGGTTGAGATCGGCCAAACGGTCTAGGAGGAAGCGTTTTTCGGTGATTATTCCTCGATGGTACATCGGATTTTTGATTTCGACCTATGTTGTCACTCAGCACGACATACTCTATCAGCGTGCTAAGTTTGGTTGAGATCGGCCAAACGGTCTAGGAGGAGTTCGCGGACAACCAAACGGCTAACCCGAGTATAAGAGCTTCGCTTCGCTCAGCTCAACTAGGAATGCAATGGATATACCCGATTGCAATGAAATGAGCTGAGCGAGCTTAAACTACGTAATCATGACTTTTTCCCCATGTTAAGTCTATGGAAGCGTTTTTCGGTGATTATTCCTCGATGGTACACCGGATTTTTGATTTCGACCTATGTTCTCACTCAGCACGACATACTCTATCAGCGTGCTAAGTTTGGTTGAGATGGGCCAAACGGTCTAGGAGGAAGCGTTTTTCGGTGATTATTCCTCGATGGTACATCGGATTTTTGATTTCGACCTATGTTGTCACTCAGCACGACATACTCTATGAGCGTGCTAAGTTTTGTTGAGATCGCCCAAACGGTCTAGGAGGAGTTCGCGGACAACCAAACGGCTAACCCGAGTATAAGAGCTTCGCTTCGCTCAGCTCAATAAACGCTTAATTAAAGATAAAGGAAAAACATATTTCAATATTTTCGAAAATTCGACTTGTTGAGGGGGAAGAAGACAAATTTACAGTTATATATTAGAGTAAAGACGATTCATTGAAAATTGAGGCTATGTTGATATATGTAGAAATGTGAGACGGACAGAAAACTCCTTTTATTACGAGAGCAATGAATAAAAAAGGACTTTTTTTAATGCATATTCTAAGGGATGTAAAGGTGAAAAGGTGGGTCAAATATTTTACCCAGAATGGAGTATCACATAAATCTTTGAACTTAGAGAGACAAAGCCCGGATATAAACATCTCATAAGTGGACAACTGCAACAGCGTTTTTTTAAAATTCGTTTTTGAAAGGAAAGAGATTTTCTATTATTTTTATTCCGCATGAAAGCGGCGTTGTTCGTTGTTTCTGATCACATCACGTGAAAATGGCTAACTACTTCAAGCTACATTTTTTTAAAAAAAATAAAGAGTGTATTCTAAAGGAGTATATGATTAAATAGTAATAAGATAAATAGATAATCTCATGAGCCCGTCAAAGTTCGGAAAATGAAAATACGCATATAAACTCTTCATTATAAATAAGTTGACATGTGAACAGGCATTTTCCAAAATTCCAATTTTACGGGAGTGGAAGTTGCAATTTCTATATTTGTTTCGATACATTGAAATAGATGTTATCTGTTGTTGATTTTTGCTCCCAGTATTAATTTTTGCCCCTTCTGAGGAATCAGGCTTACTATTTATGGGGCTGGTATTTATAACATTAAAATGTCTGAATTCTTTAGTAGAACAATTGAAAGTAGAACAATTTTACAGTACAAATTTACAAAATTTTACAGTAGAAAAATAAGCTAAAGCAGTCGAATAATTAATTGTATTGTCATCGCGTTTATCGTACCTGTACGAAATTTAAAAGAGAACATATGAACAATGGTCTTTCGCAGGTCAAAATGTAGTTCCGGAGGTAAAATATCCCCCCATTCGGATCTCCGGGAGGGGGATGGCTTGGGAAGGACTATTGGACGAGAAAGTAATAATGGGGGGAAGACAAACAGAGAAAGAAAGACAAGGAAGAGCAAAAGATTTAGGATAGGGACATGGAACGTACGTACTATGTTACAGGGAGGAAAATTAGAAAATCTTAAAGAAGAAATGAAACAAAATAATTTAGATTTGGTAGGAGTTTGTGAAGTTAGATGGGAAGGTAATGGGGTATTGAACAGCGAAGGATATAGAATGTTTTACTCAGGTAATGAAAAGGGCGGTCATAATGGCGTAGGAATAATTCTTGGAAAGCGCTTAAAGGAGAAGGTAGTGAAAGTAGAATTTATTGATGATAGAGTTATGATGTTAAGACTTAAAGGGAAAACGAAGGATCTAGTGGTGATACAGACATATGCACCGACGACTTCGCATGCAAATGAAGAAGTAGAGGAAAATTATGAGAAAATAGAAGAAATTATAGATAGGGAGAAGAAGGGTGCATGCATAATTCTAATGGGAGATTTCAATGCAGTTGTGGGAGAAAAACAGGAAGGTAGTATCGTAGGCAAATATGGTTTAGGCGAAAGAAATGAAAGGGGAGAGGGACTGGTGAATTTCTGTAGACAGAATTCACTAGTAATTGGGAACACTTGGTTCAATCAGCACAAGAGAAGAAGATATACATGGAAATCGCCAATAGACGGCGGAAGATATCAGATAGACTACGTTATGATTCAGGACAGGTATCGGAATAGCTTAAAGAACGCGAAGACCCTTCCCGGGGCTGATATTTTCTCTGATCATAATCTTGTGCTGGCCGAAGTAGATATTCAACTGAAAAATGTAGGCAGAAGAAAAGTAGGTAACAAAGTGTTGAATACAGAAAAGTTGAAAAACGAGGAAATTAGAAATCTTTTCGCTGAAAAATTCGAAGAAAAATGTTCAAACGAGGAAAGGATAGGCGCAGGTAGTAACGCACGGTGGGAACATATTAAACGTTGCTTACAGCAGGCTGCAGAAGAAGCAGTAGGTTACCGCGAACACAAAACTGCTAAGAAACCATGGGTTACAGAGCAGATGTTGCAGAAAATGAGGGAGAGGAAGATGTGGAAACAGGTTGATACAGAAGAGGGCAGAAAGATGTACAGGAAGTTAAATAATGAATTACGAAGAGAAACAGACAAAGCGAGGGAAGAGTTTTACAAAAGAAAATGCGAGGACATAGAAGAATTAGAAAGAGTTGGGAAATATGAGGAAATGTACAAGGAGGTGAAATCTATGGAATTTCGGAGGAAACAAGGGAGTATCATGATGGCAGTAGAAAATAAGAATGGGAAGGTAGTCAGCGAGAGAAATGAGGTCATAGGAAGGTGGAAAGAATACGTTGAAGACTTATATGAGAGTAGGGATAGACCGTGTAGCCTAAATGTTGAAGTGGAAAATGAAGTAGGCGAGGATGATAAAGGATTTAGTATTCTTCGGGATGAGTTTGAAAAGGCTATATCTGAGATTAGGAATGGAAAGGCAACAGGAATAGATAACATACCAATTGAATTCATAAAAAATATAGGAGACAAGGGAAAGAAAGAATTGTGGCGACTATGCAATGAAATATATGAAACAGGAGAATGGCCAAGAGACTTTCTGAAAACGATCATGATACCGATGGCTAAGAAATCGAACCCAAAGAGATGTGAGGATTATAGAACTATTAGTCTCATATCTCATGCAGCTAAAATTCTGCTCCGAATACTGAACAGAAGGTTATATGGAAGAACAAATAAAGATGTTGAGGAAGAGCAGTTCGGGTTCAGAAGAGGCAAGGGCACAAGAGATGCTATTGGATTATTAAGGGTGATCGGTGAAAAATTTATAGAAAAAGGGAAAGAGGTGTATGTTGTATTTATTGATCTAGAAAAGGCTTTTGACCGCGTGAATTGGGAATTGTTGTTGGGAGTCCTAACAAAGATAGGGCTGGAATGGAAAGATAGAAGACTCATAAGAAACTTATACATGAACCAACAAGTAAGTGTTAGGATAGGGGAAGAACTGACGGAAGAGAGTACAATTGGAAGGGGAGTTCGACAAGGATGCTGCCTCTCGCCAACACTATTTAATGTCTATCTAGAAGAGATAGTAAAAAAGAGCCTACATGATGATGATGGCATTTCGGTAGGAGGTAGAATGATTAGATGCATAAGATTTGCAGACGATATGGCCCTTGTTGCAGAATCTGAAAAGAAAATCAATAAAATGTTAGAAAAAATGAGAAGGGGCTTTGAAGAATATGGGATGAAAATAAATGTTAGAAAGACAAAAGCCATGGTGATTGGAACGAAGGGGTCTGTGTCAAATATAAAAGTAAGAGGGGAGAAAATAGAACAAGTGAATAGTTTTCGATACCTGGGTAGTGTTCTTAGTAATGACATGAAATGCGAACGTGAAATAAAAGCAAGGATAGGAATGGCGAAAGAAGCCTTTAAAAGAAAGAAAAGTCTGTTTTGTGGGACCTTGAACAAAGAGTTGAGAAAAAGACTCATAAAATGCTTCGTGTGGAGTGTTGTGCTGTATGGGGCGGAAACGTGGACATTGCGTAAGGGTGGCGAAAATCGACTGGAAGCCTTCGAAATGTGGGTGTGGAGAAGAATGGAAAGAGTTAGTTGGGTCGAGCGGAAAACGAATGAGAGAGTGTTAGAAATGGTGGGTGAGAAAAGAACACTTTTAGATATTATTAGGAAGAGGAAGAGAAACTGGTTGGGACATTGCCTAAGAAGAGATTGTATCATGAGGGACGTCCTAGAGGGTATGGTGGCGGGAAAGAGAGGGAGGGGGCGAAAGAGACTACAATTAATGGATGATATTAAAACAGAAAGATCATACGCGAAGACGAAAAGGTTAGCGGAGGATCGTGGAGCATGGAAGCTTCTCAGCTGCGGCAAGTGACCTGCCAATAAAGGCAGAATACCTATGATGATGATGAATTAGCATGGAGGATCATGAAATTTAAGTTTCAAGATTTACTCTAACAAACAAACAGAAGAGTAAAGTAACAAAAGCACCTTTATAAAAACAAAAAAAAAACTTAATATTTGTGTGTTTTTTTTTCAACAAAACACATAATCTTTGATACGAATCAGGAGTTGCATCCAATGATGACATTTCAAGAAAGCAATGTATGTTATTTGTCGTTACATGACTACTTCTGGTTCATCATTGCAATTCGCATTTAGCAATACAAGTTTTCTGTTACGTCACTTATATTATTAATATTCTGACCCAAAGGCATTGCTTGAAATACTTAAAACAAGTCAGTTTCCGTTAAAAAAAACAAATAAAAAGTGTTTGTTGTTTCTTAAAAAGTTGGTAGCTAGCATCCTGACATGCTTAAAACAGGGCTTTCTCTTTCATTCTAATTCATTATATTTGTTGTAAAATTAAAATATGTTAAAACAAAAGGAAAGGAAAAGTGATCTATTTTTTAATTGAAAATGTAATGACAACTATTTTTTCAGGCTTTCCATGGCATTTTAAAAATAAACATAAACCATGTGACATTAAAATTCTTCATAATTTTAACCTGTCACGCTAATAATAGCTCTTTTCCGCAATAAATAATTTTAATTTAAATGCAAACATAACATTAAGGATACAAATTGATCAGCCAAAGGAAAATAACAGTGGAACTTATTATTTGTTCTCAGATTACGGGTTCAACCTCAGAACAATTTATCTACACGTGGCTATTTTCTACAATAGATGTTGTAATAGTACGTTCTTGATAAAGTTGATATTTCACGCACCTTAACTGAGGCGCATGATAGCTCAGTGATAGAAAGCTTTCCCACAGTGTATTGGGTTCCTGGTTCGATGTCGGCAAAGCATGTTTATAACGGACAATATCGTGTCCGTGTGTTTTCTTCGGGTACACCCGTTTCCTCCCACATTATCATTCTACCAATTCTTCCATCATCATTCATTTTTGCCTTAATCATCCGTCTCTCTTGGCCTAAAGGGCATCATCACGGGGTTTTAAACAGGAAGGTTTCATTGCATTGATTCATCCTTCACACTTCATCCTTCACGATATGATCAAATGATTCAAATGGGAGAAGATATTTGAAATGACCAAAGATAAAGTAGTTGTGGATAGCATAATGAAAAGTAAGTTTTCTCTTAATATTTCTTCCCTTAATAAGTATTGTATTATATTGCAAACAGATGCACAAACATTGAAGTTGAAAAACAAATTATTCTCAAGCACAGTAACTGGACTGAGAACAAATCTCAAATTATTCGTAGACCTTACGGTAACATTTTCTTGACATGACTCAAAGGATTTGGTGAATTATGCCACCATTTGCACTTCATAAATTGCCTACTGTTTTGCAGTTACAGGACGTGGGAGAAACTTTGAACGCTTTGCAACTTATGTCATTTGAATTATTTGACTAGCGAATTTGCTTTTAAAACAATAATACATAGGCCTTTACTTGTTTCTAGATATGTTTGAGGTAAATATATTACTCAGGGGCGGATCCAGGACCGACTTTGGGGGGGGTGTCATACTGCTACTTTTAAGGGCTCCAAACTTTGGGATGGGTTTTATTTATATATATAAAATAAAAAAGTTTCCTCTTCTGGTGGGGGGGGGGCGATCGGGACGATCGCCCCCCTGGATCCGCCCCTGATATTGCTATGGAAACTATGCGATGTGTAGCGTGACACACACAAAGAGGCAAAAATCATAGGAGTAAGTGCTACACTACTGTAGTTCCTTAAACCTGTACTATCGAAACCCTTTAAAATTATGTTATAATATACGCTGGTTTAAGTGCACTGCACGAAATAGGAATTCAGGAATTTGGTTCAATATTGACATGTAAAAAAAATCTACGATAGATATTAACCATTCCAACACGGTACCTACGGAACGAACAGTATTCGCGCACTCAGTTGAAGAAGCATATTGAGTGTGATTGCATTGGTAGTTGCGCCCCTGCTAGTGTGACTGTTTAACAGTCCTTCTGGACACGTGCATTTGTTATGTCTCGAGGACATTTAGGAATGCTGTAGGATCCGTCGTCTACTACCTGTCAGCGGCGCAAATCTGTCTTCAACATTGGGGGGAGGGGGAGAAAGCGAGACCGCTTTTTTTTTTTGGTTAAGCGATGCTGAAAATAGTAGTTAAGTTGAAAAACAATCCTGTGCAGGATTGAGGAGCGGAGTTGTCTTCAACATTGGGAGGCGGGCAAATTTCAGGCTTATTCTGGGGGAATATCAATTTCATCTGACTTTCCTTTATGGCAATCGGACACAAATCATCACATTTTTTTTCCAAAACACATTACAAATCGGATTGTTGGTTGGGGCAGTCCCCCTCACTTCCAAGATTGCAGGGGACAAGTCCCCCTCATCCCCCCGAGATTTGCGCCAATGCTATCTCTATAACTCAGAGGGATGTTTAACATCATTTTCCTACTCGTTTTCAAGGTCATAAGCACCATAGTATGTAAATTTTTGTAACGGAACAATTTTCATCAAAATCCTTCGACCCGCAATCGAAATAAGAACATCCAGTTAGTGGCGTATCTAGACCGTGGACGGAGGACCTACACCCCCATGTTTTTGAAGCCACAAAAATAATTGAAGCTATTATTTATATTATTTGAAAGTTTGTAGTAAGTATTGCCTTTTATTCTTTATTGAAAATTTTTGAAACATTAGATCTAGTTTCAGTTGCATTTTTTCTCTTATGCAATGTATAAAACAATACTTGGGGTTCACTATGTCAATGTCTAACTTAGCCATAATATTCATAGGTAAAGAATTCAGTTGGGAACTTCTGCAGGACACATTAAAAACTATTAATTCGTGATATATCAATCGTAGTCTGGGGTCTGGCTGGCCCCCACAGTTTTTACCTTCTAGATCCACCACTGCATTTAGTGCTCAAAAAGCCGCCGCTTACCTTAAAACAGTCATGGTCGATTTTTTTTCATGGTAAATAAAATTGATTTATAATCACAAGACAAATTGGTTGTGCATAACGTCATCAAAAATTTTGTGTCACATTTGCGCGTTCGTATATACAGTACCCCACAAACACACGAACATTTCCCTTAATAGTCTCATTTCAAGAAGCTATCTAAAGACCTAAAGTAAATAGGGTCTATGTTAAAACTTCTTGAGTAATATGGTCTTTTAAGTGTGGGCTTTCTCTCTCTCTCTCTCTCTCTCTCTCTCTGAATATTTTATCTATTACTTTCGTATGTCTATCTTCATTATTCTAAACCTATGTAACCTGAAACTGAATTTTATTTTATATTCAGTTTACAGTTTTTCAATTACTATTATGGTTCAGCATCTCTTTCAACACCGAGGCTATATAAAATGTAGACATACAGCTTAACGTGGGATCCAAACCAAATGAGCCCTCACCGGTAATCGCAACCTGATCTTCTGTGTCAAAGATCCGTACGCTAAACATATAGCCACGAGGGAACTATGGATAAATTTTTAATCATTTTATTTCCAACAGTACTTAGAATGTTCTAATGTAAGAAACCACAATAATACTACTACCACTGCGCAATAATAATAATACTAATAGTAATAATAGCAAGGGTAGTCAAGTGAAAATTTGGCTTGCAGTAGTTTCTATCGGACTTTTATTTGAAACTAGTTGAAATCCACGTTATGTGATCGGGGAAAATAAAGTTAATGCAAAATACTTACGAGTAAAGAAATCAGTGAAAGAAATAAATAATGAAGCAAAGAAATAAAGAAATAAATTTGTTTGGACTTTGACCCCAACATTTGTGACGTCATAGGTCAAAGGTCAATGACCTTGGCCCGGGGTCAATGACCGTGGGGTACTTAGGACCACATCTCTAGATTTTGACAGGGGTACCTTGGCCCACCCCTAAATTTTGGCAGGGGTACTTAGAACCACCACCCCTAAAATTTTGGAAATTGCCAAATCTAAAAATTGGTATGGTAGCCTAGGACCATAGTATGTACCTTTAGTAGTATTGGGGGTTTATATCGTTCCCTTTTATGGGTAAAAAATTGCTAAAAATTCAAATTTCGGAGGTTTTTGACCTAATTTATCCCCTTTGATGAGGTGTTATTACCCTATATAGCTATTTTTATAAAAAGGCATTGTGTCCATCTTAAACATAAATTAAACATAACTTTCTTACAAGGCTGTCTATATTCTTTATTATAAATTAACGAGAAATGTTACAGTTTCGGAAGTATATGAATATGAAGTACCGTGTGGGATGTGTGATAAGGTGTATATAGGAGAAACCAAGAAGAGAATGCAAGAACGTTTAAAACAGCATAAAGATGATGTAAGATTGAAGAGAGACACGAATGCCATTTATAAGCACGTAGATGAAACAGGCCACGAAGTAAACTGGGAAGGAGCGAAAATATTGGAATATGAAAGGAGACAACTGGTTAGGAAGTGGAAAGAAGCGAAGAGAATAAAAGAAGTGTACGTTAAAGCTATGAACTTGAATAGTGGTTTGAGTATTAATGAAGAATGGGAGGACATTTTGAAAAGGGAAGAAAGAAGAAAGAAGAAAAGTAGAATATAAGGACAATATAGGGTTAAATTTTATTTATATGTTTTTCAATATTCACGTAGTTAATTAGTAATCAATGTTCAGGTAGAAAATTTAGTATTCAATATTAGGTAGAAAATTTCAATATTTAGATAGTTAATTAGTATTTAATTTAGTTAATATATGTTAAAAGAAATATAAAGATTAATTAACAATGTATTATTTCTGTTAAGAGTTTAAAATTGTCACAACAATGGACATATATTTTGAATTTTAATGAAAAATGAAAAAATGATTCTTGATTGGTAGAGATAACAAATTATGTTACGTTATCTATGATTTCAGTTTGAATAGTAGACTGAAGAAGGAAGTGATATACTTCCGAAACTCTAACATTTCTCGTGAATTTATAATAAAGAATATAGACAGCCTTGTAAGAAAGTTATGTTTAACCTATATGGTTATATGGGCGTATACAGGGGTCAATTATCTTACATAAAACATAGGTACATTAGTACATCCTTCTTAAAATTTGGGAAAGGTATCTTGGCCCACCCCTTAAATTTTGAAAATTGCCCAATTTAAACATTTGGTATAATAGTATAGAACCCTAGTATGTGTCACTATAAATTTGGGTGGTCCACCTCGTTTCCTTTCATGGGTACAAAATTGCCACATTTTAAAACAACCACGTGTTTGTTTTTTTTGGCCCAATTTATCCCCTTGGATGAGGTCCTATTACCTTATATGGTTATATGGGAGTGTACAGAGGGTTCATTTCCTTTCATAAGACATAAGTACATTTGTGTACCCCTTGTCACTTTTGGGAGGGGTACCTTGACCTGCCCCTTAAATTTTAGAAATTGCCAAATTTAAACATTTGGTATCATAGTATTAGACCCTAATATATATTACTATAAATTTGGGTGGTCCATTTCGTTCCCTTTTAGAGGTACAAAATTGCCAAAATATAAAAGTAAGCAATACGTAGTACCACGTGTTTGGTTTGGTTTGGGTACAAAACCTCGCGGCGACAACCTCGCGGACCAAAACCTCGCCTGGCCAAAACCTTGCCTCCCAAAACCTCGCGGCCCAAAATCTCGCCAGGCCGAAACCCCGCCTGGCCAAAACCTCGCCGCCCAAAACCTCGCGGGCCAAAATCTCGCCGGGCCAAAACCTCGCGCCCCAAAATATCGCCATACCCAAAATCTCGCCTGAACAAAATGTAAATGTTCCAACAGATGATAAGGATGACGGTATAAAAGACGCAGTTTCAGAAGAAGTATCACGAGTATTTGATCAAGTCCCGCGATACCATATGAAAATTCTATTTCTGTATTAGAGGATTTCAATGTGAAGGTAGGGCGACAGGATGTTTTTAAACTGCTTATAGGGAAAGAAAGTCTGCATAAGGAAAGTAATGACAACTAACGAGGTTACTTTCGTGAACTTTGGAACATACAAAAACTTAAAATTTTAACAAAAATCTAATAATATTTATGAAAGTATGAAATAATATATGAATTTTTATGATGTCCCTTGATTATGTCCTATAGGTTAAAGGAGACGTAGATGACCAGGATGAAGGGAATGATCGAATAAAGAAAGTGGGAGGAAACAGGAATAACCCGAGAAAGCCCATGCACACGATGTTTTGTATCTTATTATTATTATTATTATTATTATTATTATTATTATTATTATTATTATTATTATTGTTGTTATTATTATTTGTAATAGGGAATTGCATATTAGGAAACACATTGGGTAAATTTTAAAGAAAAGTTTCATTTGCGGCGAGGTTTTGGCCCGGTGAGATTTTGTCCCGCGAGGTTTTGGGCGGCGAGGTTTTGGCCCGGCGAGATTTTGTCCCGCGAGGTTTTGGGCGGCGAGGTTTTGACCACGCGAGGTTTTGGGCGGCGAGGTTTTGGCCACGCGAGGTTTTGGCCCGGCGAGATTTTGTCCCGCGAGGTTTTGGCCGGCGAGATTTTGGGCGGCGATGTTTCGGCAGCGAGATTTTGTCCGTATACCGTTTGGTTTTGACCTAAGTTATCACCTTAGATGAGGTCCTATTAACTTATATGATTATATGGACGTATACAGGGGTCCATTTCCTATTATAAGACATGGGTATATTGATAAGGTTATAAGGTATGGACAGGTATCCACTTTCAATTTGGTAGGACCCTCAGGGTGTCAAATGCTAGTACGGTCTCGTGATCGATGATTTGGTTTTGATGCGCGACGGATCCTGGTCAATGTTCTCTACGAGTTAGGTGGAAATTTTGAACAAGATTTATGACCAGGATTCTCGTTTTATATCGCAGAGAACATTACTTTGAATCTGATACCGTTGTATGTATCATATTGATGGAATGAACAATAAAAACACATAGATAAGTATAAATTGTATTTTGTTCATTTTCTGGTTTCTTCTTTATCTTTCTTGTTACACCAAGGTATTGACAATGTTTGTATATTGAGCTGGGTTTCTTCATTAGATCTCCTCCTCTTCTTGATTGTGATGATTTGTCTCCATATTTTGCAGCATAGCACCGGTTTGCAAAGCTTCGTATTGTGAATTCTGTAAAAACAAAGAGGAAAAAAGATGATTAGTATAGAAATAGATTATGATAAAACAAATACACTCTAAATATGATAAAGTTACCTGGAAGGTATATTGTAGTAGTCTACGATCATTAACCGAAGGTACTGTTGTGAACAAATATTGTATTTCACGCAGAGATTTTCCTTGGGCTTTACAGCACAAATAATAATAAGCATAATGGCCACATACGGATGAACCAAGACTTTGCATTCGGCTATTATTATATTTATAGTACATACAATGAAGTTTTAAGAATGTAACATGTTGTAGTACATAAGGAGGAAGGCCATAGCTGTCAAAATATTCTCCAACACCGCGATTATCAATATAAATTGCAATCCAATGGCTTCCTAATTTTGTGAATGGATCTGTATTTACAATGATTGCCAGAGGAAGAGAAATCCGTGAGGGCAACTCATCGCTTGCAAATACCCCGGTAAAATGATTTCTGAATAATGGACTGCCGTTTAAAGCACTAGTTAATTGTAATGTATTCAACATCGTGAATGGAAATGATACATAACATATACGTACCTTGTAATTTAAAAGTCCAGGATAATGTTGTGCTGGTGGTCGATCTCTAGGAGTGAGGAAAACTCCCCATACGCTATACAGTTTGCAGGTGCTGCTAATTTCTCTTGGAGTTGAGTTGAGTTGATTTTGAGTTTAACGTCCGGTTCAGCAGCGAGGCTATATGAGACGTGGACCTACTGATTAACGTGGAATCCGAACCACATGAGCTCCCGCCGGGAATCGAACCCGGGTCTCCCACGCCATAAGCGCGTATGCTAACCGCTTAGCCACGGAGGAGCTTAAATAATTTCTCTTGGAAATGAACTTCCAATCGGATGGCTCCATGTCGTTATAAATTCTAATAGTGACAATCTCCAGCAGAAGAATCGGAGTGTATATCCATTCTTGTAGTCGGCTCTTGAAATTGTATTTCCAGTATTGGTAAAATGTATGCCAGAGCCTGAGAACAATGTGTGGTACTATGAAATGTAGAGGTTCTCTTCAAAGCTGGGTTGCAATGGTTTTGAAGGTATAGCTTTTCCATCCACGTACAATGTAAAGAAATTAATGTTTAGATGTGGAAATTTAAATGGATTGCTGGTAATAGTTCCACTGGATGCTTCATTCGATGTAAATCCTACACTAATACGATTTGGCAATGTTCCCATAAACAGGTTATCAATAGTTTTGGATTGTATATCCTTCGGGATGGTAAATTATTTCATTTGAACCCTTGTCAGAGGATACTTTGCCGGTGTAATTGTAAAATTTTATTGTGTGCCAATTTGACACTAGGGCTAAAGCTGAATTTTTCACTTGCAACGATGCATCTAGAATATTGATTTTTGCATTGACACCACTCACTGGCGATGAGACAAAGGTTTGGTTTTGCAGGAATAAGTTTCACACGTAATTCCACTCCATGGATTAAAAATTTATCTTGATTAAAATGTCACAGTGAAAATGTCCAATCATATCGAATTTCATACTTTGTTTTGTCAATTCGTAGCGTTGTTGAAATCCAATGATCTCACTGGTGGTTGCGTTCATATGACCAGCCGTATCTTGAAACCACATTGCTGTTTATAAATGTGTATTTTAGCTCCATCACCATAATTGAGCAGTTTTTCCAGGTACGAACGATATGGATGATTATGTGAAGGAAATGAAATCAGTTTATTGTTCAAGTAGATTTGTACTTCACTAAACATAGCATTTAGAAAATCATTGACAGGTGCAAATGGTTTATCCAGTTCAGTGAAGGAGGAACCATCTGATTTCACAATTTGTGCTTGGATATACAATAAGGTTTGTGGCAAAACAATATATTCATCACTGCTACCACTCACTACAAATTCTATTGGTGAATTTTCAGCTATTGAACTAATTGGTTTGTAGCCAATAATACGATTGTCCAGAACACTGGTTTGCGTGGGTAACGTTGAAAAAATGTCCAATTCACTTTTTACACATTCACAGGATTGATGATGTAAGAAAGCCATCGTTGAATTAATCAAAAATATCTGGTGAAGATGCCAATAATCTTTTGTTCTTCTTATGTGATAATTTACGTCTCTACGTAGGATTGATGATGTTGTTCGTTGGAAGGTCAAACTCAAACTGAGAGCAGTCGTCCTATTTTCGTTTATGATATCCACTTCCCAGCATAGTTTTCAACTTATTTTTAGCTTTTTCTTGTAAATTTGATTTTGCCTCTTGCATCCGTTGATGAAACGATTCTTCTAGCGGTTGATTCGAGATCACAACATCATTAATCATATTGGCACCTGATTTTAATAATTCTTTTCCCAGTTTTAGCTCCTTGCTTCACAAATGGTAACACTGAACGAAATAAGCCACCAAGGAAACTTCCAATGCCATGTCCTGCTTGATAGGAACTTCCCACATAGACGTTGCCGATACCGGATAACGCTTGTTTTTGGTATTATTGCAAATACAGATCAGTCATGACGACGACGATGACGGAAATGTAGTTTTGTACATACAGTTCCAAAGGTGAATGACATAGATGACCTTTGCTATCCCTTATATCGATTTGTATTTGCTCAAAATTCATTTTTACCACCGGAACATAATGTGCAGGATTAAAGATTTGTACTCCATGACGTCCAAAAGTATGATTCACATAATCCATGTTGACAATTCGTAGCAAGGGTACCATTGTATCTCCAACAATGACAGATTCAATAATGTCACAGTAGACGTACATTTGTGATGGTAAACCTAATCGTACATCCGGTGTATATTGTCCCTTTTGCATATCTTTTAAATCACTTTTCGGTTCAAATCCAAGCATTAAACTAACACTTGGTGAGAATTGTACAGAAGTATGGATTTCCTTATTGGGATGTCTTATGAGGCATATATTATTAGTTGCATCATGAGATATAAATAAATTGGTTTCTTTATGATGTCTATTAATTGCATGATAAGATCCCGTATATTGTTATAATAGCGTAGAGGGATCGTTACAACCTTCCAAGGTTCCTGATCATTACTGCTTGATGATTTGTAATATATTTTATTGTATTCATTATTAATGTTCAGCAAAGAATATGGATAATGAATTTCTACAATTGCCACATCCCATTTCTGGCAAAACTCTACATGTCGTTGTAATTTCGTAATATATGAAGTCAATGTATTTTCTGGAAAATAATCCATGGAACTCTTACTGGGAAGTGTAACGTAAAAATCTTGATTAGGTTCCATTCTTTTTCTTCTTCTTCAATGAAGTTGCAGGGATCCACGAATTGAATGAGGTAGGATATCCTTTCTACTGGACGAGATACTCCTTTCTGCGACCTTTCGTTCTTGTGCGTAATATTTCATCGATGAGGAACATCGAAGGGAGCGGTACTGGTTGTAATTCTTCTCTGTAGAAAACACCATCGATGAGTTGCTGATTTAAATCCTCTAGTCGATATACTGGTGGGATTCTTGGTGCAATGGCTTTTACTCTAAATATTTCCTAAGTCCAGTTCTCCAGGTAACCCTTGTCAAGACACGTTTTGTTTTACTAATACGAACAGAATCACCAACAGATAAATCCGTATCTTGTTTTGAACGTTAGATTTTTGTCGTATAAGTTATGCCACACCTCCAGTAAATTGTCCTGAGAAAGGTTTGCAGGTGCCATTTTAATACTGGAGTGTCGACTTTCATTGTATGCTTTTACAAGTAAAGACAATACTTTGATGTAATTGTATGTTTGATACTTGGTAAAGTATTTCCACATACGATGTTTCAATGTCTGATTAAATCTTTCTGCGATGCTGGCTTTAATATCTGGATCCTTTGTTTTAACATGTTGCACGTTGTGTTTCCTGAGAAACTTTTGTACTGTCTTGTTGGTAAATTCAGTTCCTTGATCACTACGTAGCACAATTGGTTTCCTGTCCTAGAAAATCATTTCAAATGCATTTACTATATCCTCGGCACTTTTTGATTTTAGTTGTACAGCCCACCCGTAAAGACTAAACACATCAATCACTGTAAGAATATAACAGTAATTGTCATTATAGTTTTGAAGTGATTGTAAATCATTTAAGTCACATTCCGATTGATCATCAATATTGTTGACAAGATAAACATCTCTACGGAAACGAAGACGTACAGGACGATGTAACGTGTAGGTAGGTTGTTTGTTTAACCAAAGTTTTATTTTGGCTAGAGGTATAGATTTTCCTGTGGCTTGCCATTTCTTTGTAGTAGAAAATGATGCAGGATGTGCTGGATTGTAATAAATGGATTTCAACTATTTTTGTTCATGGTTTGTACTTGACCATTGTAGATGGTGTGGGGAGCCCCAGGCTTGGTCGCCAAAAATTGTGAATGGACGAGTAGCCTCTAAAGCACAAGTGTGCTACAATTTTGTATATGACGTGAGGTGCCAAAATGTAAATTATGCTGAGGCCCTGGAGAGAGAAGAAGCAGGCGTACCAGTGATGGTGAGGTGGGTCTCTCTCCCTTCATTTGACAGCAGTCTTATTTCACACCCGGGAAGACTGTCTGTCGTCGTGGGTCCCATGAACTATGAACTTTTCTTATTTGCGGTAGAGACTGAAGAAAAAAAATACTGAGACTCTTTAATTTGAACACAATTTAACTAGATAGAAAATTCAAACTGTTCCTATGTAGATCTATGCTACATTTAGTATTAAAAAGAAAGTTCCGATTTTGAGATCTACACAGGTCTCATAGTTCATGTGGACTACCTTGATTATTCGCTCTCGAAGTGACTCATGGACTACAAAAGTAGTAGTGGCTCATGTAACATGAGACTGAGTCTAGTGACACCAACAAAATATACATTACAAAGGAATACTATCTGCAGTAAAGTTCCCTGAAACCGCCGAAGGACGTCCACCTGAAAAATAGAAGTTACAATTCATTGATTATGTTTTTGTACTCACCACAAAGCATGTGACCATTGAGGATACCTTCAGGGATTGCAGTACAAAATATGCTGTGAAGTTAATTTTGATAACGCTTTAATATATCTCCTTGCGAAAACCAACTTTGTAAACTATTTCACAGAAACACTGAACACTTTGAAAACAAAATGATATTAACTTTTACGCAGTAGCTACTGTATTTGCATTTAAACAGTTCTAGTCCACGCATGTTACTTTGAAGTGGTCTTCATAGAAAATGTCCTAGATGATTCCAGGTCTTCATCGCTGTCTGGTGTCTCCTGTCCGCACGCATTCTTCCGTTTATGCGTGACGTCCCTCTTCCCAATTAGGACGGTTTTTCGAAGCTCGGTCTCGAAGATCACGCTGGGTCCGTAGTTCTCCTAATTTGCATCTCTCTCTCAATTGCAGAGAGTAACTGTAGTCGTATTCACAGTAAAGGTGACATTGGCGCGTCACACATTACTGGATCCTGGGTTCCGTGGTTCAAAAGTCCCACTATTCAAAAATATATTGGTTAAAAAAACTGTTCATGGCGTGTTTACGTGAGATGCACAGGTAAAGAAAATATCTATACAGATGAAAGATTGAATAACATCGCTTTACTAAGTATGAAAATGTTCTAGCGAGTTAAGAAAACTTGCAGGAAGTATGTTCATTGTACATGTGTGCCACACTATTTGTCCACTAACACACATTTGAAATCTTCACCGATTGCGTACATGTTTCACTCGATAGCTGGATTTGGTGCTTAATAACACCCCTAACTACCTTGCGGTGATGTAGTAAACTAAAAGTTAATTCAGAAAATCACACTCCCGATGGGGTCATATATAGGTGATATTTCTCCTATCTTTCTATACACTTTTTATATACACTAGCAAAGACTTGAAGCAAAGTGTCGATGCTTGACGCGAAGTGTCCAATGACAAAAAGCGAGGTGTGTTGTCGCTCGACTCGAAGTGTCCTGTGACCTCACTGTCAACCGTAAATATTCGGCTCGCAGGAACTACAAAAATATAGACTCACTTTTTGCCTATTGTTTTTCTTATGGGTCAACGTTTCCTTGACTTACGGTAAATACAGAATTCTTAATTAGGTCACCACTTTACACACTGATATTTTGTTTATATTTACACTCTGGTGAGTTCGAGTTAGTTCATATTATACTTTGAACTTTAACCAACAAAATGATATGAAACACTACACATTCCAGGCACAGGAAGACCACAAAATCATTAAGCAAACAAAACATATTAAAAAAATTACACATTCCCCATTCCATCAAGCACTCACGTGACAGGTAATGCCATCTGTAAACAAACCATGTCTGACGCGGGGTGTAATCACAATACCAATTTTAACTTAATTACACTCACCCCTGCTTATTTAACATATATTCAGCAAAATTAAACATTACATTAATAACAATACACAATTTACTTGATAGCTGGACTATAATATATAACTGTCATTACCTTGTGTGGGGATAATTAACATTTTTGTCTTCCTAATGCATCGGCGGCATATGCCATTCTCCATTTTTGCAGACGGAAGCTGCTCAACGGGTTCAAGAAACTGCCTGGAAATAGTACTTTTAAAGCGTACTATAAGAGTACGTTATACTTTCGGATATGGGACATACCGTAGTAAATAAACAAAATTTATATTCGGTTGTATCCAAGAACCTTTAAAATTTAAATACATTCAAATTTTCCTAAAGCCAACTCACATTTTCAAAATCATATTACTCCGCGAGTTGCTGGCGCTAGGTTAGTTCTAAGCGTTGGCGAGGGACGCGGGTAAAGTGTCAGAATACGTCATCAAGTTCGTTTTTGACACCGTATTGTTCCCAAAAACCAGCACCAATGTGCGACTTGGATACAAAAGAACTGTTCACGTCTGTACGGCGCTATGTTGAAGAGTAGCAAACCTATCTCTCATCCACTAGGCCTGGACATACAACAGTAGTTCTCCGCACAACTATATCAGAATAGTCCAATCTCTTGTCTCGAAAAGTGTAGATAGCTGGAAACAGTTGTACTCTCTCAGCTGCAGTACTTGAGTGTTTTGCTGGAGGCTACGAGTTCGCTGAACTGTTTGTTGAAAATTTTGAAACGTCTCCAGAAAAAAAAACGTAGTGCTTGAAACTCTTCCATCCATTTCCATGAAATTAATATGAATTCAATACAGAGAATATGAGTACTGTTGGCTTTTAACCTTTAATTAGCATGATATAAATATTCAAATTACTTGATATAATATAAAAGTGATTAATGATTTACATGTAATTTCCATTTTGATATGCAAAAATTCTGATACATCATTTGCATATCAAAATTTAAACGACGTACGCACTAGACCTTTACACCATTCTGGAATGATACGTTTTCTTTTTGGTCGGACTTCTAAAACATCATCATCATCTTCTTCTCCGGAAGAAAATAATTCAGGTGCAGGTTTTGGTGGTGCAGATCCTTCAGATGCTGTTGTACTATTATGCTTGACAATAAAGTTTAATCTTCGTGGATTACCAACCAATTCTTGAGATTGGTTTGACGATGCAAGATATTTGCAAAACAATTCCCAGCCTTGAGGATTAGAATGTTTCCTCGGTCGAGTCACATTACACATTAAATCTACAATATTGGTTCCATGTAGTTTATTATTGTTAATGTACACTGTTCCTTTATGGTCCCACGTAATTGCGTCATCTTGTTTTAAACGACGGAATAGTAGTTCGGCTTTCTTACGATACATTTGTGGTATTGCGGCTAAAATTTCTTGCTTCGTTCTGTCATCAACATTCGGAACGTCACCATCAGGTTTCATTGACGTAATTGCAAGTGATATTGATTCTTCTTGTTTACGTATCACATAAAGATATTTCTGTAATATTCTATTGTACCAATTCCATTTTTCTTCATCACTTGGATACGATGTATTCAATATAGATTGCATTTCACGATCTACATTAGATTCTCGATTTTCACTTGCACGGGATGATGATGCATGCATTCGTTGAAGCATTTCTGGTGGTACTAAAACCATCTTTTTGCTATGTTCCATGATGTTTATTGTTTAAACAAAATACTGGATAACACACTTCCTACAACAGGTGCAAGTAATGCAGGTAAGAATCCTCCATTGTGTAGGGCTAAATGTTTCTTCCTTTTATCCAATGATTTTGTATTGTCCACGAGATAGCGGAGCGTGTTCTTTTAACGCTTTAATCTTGCCTTCTGCGCACTTGTCAGTGGAACATGGCCTTTTAAGACATTATAACAACAGTCACAAATACTATGAATTAATGAAGCGTCTGCATTGCAATAATAGCTTTAAGCAATCTTGGTTTAGCTTTGTGCAGAGCACGTAGCAGATCAGCGTGTCTCACTGTAGGAGACATCGTGACAGACTAAGTCATCCTTTTCAGATGCACAATAATTTAAACATGCTTTGTTGGTACGTACACGTAATGATGCAAATCGTAGGGAAAAATATTTGTACGAAATCGCATTTCATCGGATGTATCTTGTTTAAGATCCATCAGTAAATAGCCATGTGGATTTCTTGTTGCGTCTGCATAACTTTCTTGTAGAAACAGTGGATGCTCAGGCATGATTTGATAACTCATATGCTTGATTTGTGACTTGTCACGTGGATTTTTAAACAACACCAAATACGAACAATTTAAACTCATATCTCTATTTGCTTTACTTTGATGAAATACATTTTGTGTTATAAAAATCACACTAATATTTCGATTTTGCGATCGTTTCGTGAACATATCAACAATATCACTATCCACTTCTCGCATATGGTCATCAATAATAATCAAATGTGGTCCATCTTGAGGGTAAAAATCTTTCATTCGTGGAAGTTCTTCGTGAAAATTCTACTGGAACCGGCATTGTTGCATACACGTCTTGCCATTCTCCATAATACCAGTATATCTTACGAAATTTCGCATTGATCATGGTTGCGAGATGTTACAGTAATGGCTTCACAAAATACGTTTTTCCACACCCACTAGGTCCTGCGAGAATACAGGTAAATGGATGTTTCCACTGTGTATCCATGAAGAACACTAACAACTTGTTTTATATATGATGCGTATTTAAAGTGACTTCAATTTTTTGTTTTAGTTTGTAAATTCTTGCACTCACTGGTAAATGTTGGCGAGAAACGGAAAAACCGTTCATCTGTTTATCGAATAGTTGAAAACCGTTTATTTGTTAATCCAATAGTTAAAAATAGGATAAAGTTTGACGATTAACAATGACAATTGATCACTGTTTGATTTTAAATTCTATTTGAATTTTTTGTTTGAAATTTTTTAAATTTTTTGTTTCAAAATTTTGTTTGAAAATGTTTTTCAAAATTTTGTTTTAAATTTTTCGTTTGAAAATTTTGCTTCAAATTTTTAATTTGAAAAATTTTTCGTTTCAAAATTCTTTTCAAATTTTTCTTTTGAAAATTCTTTAGTTTGAAATTTCTGTTTGAAAGTTTTTGCTTTAAAACATTTGTTTTGAAAATTCTTTAGTTTGAAAATTTTGTTTGAAAGTTTTTGTTTTAAATTTTTGTTTTGAAAATTTTTCGATTCAGAATTTTGTTTGGAAATTTTTCATTTGAAACTTTTTTTTGAAAATTTGGTTTGAAATTTTTTTCGATTCTAATTTTGTTTGAAAATTTTTAGTTTGAAGATTTTTGTTTAAAAGTTTTCGTTTCAATTTTTTGTTTTGAAAATTTTCGTTTGATTTTTTTTAGTTTGGAAGTTGAGAAAAGTTTTAAATGCCATGAATCTTGTTCAAAGTTTCCACCTAGAGAACATTGACCACGGACCCGTATCAAAGACTCGGCATCAAAACCAAATCATCGATCACGTGACCATACTAGCATTTGACACCCTAAGGGTACTACCAAATTGAAAGGGGATACCCGTCCATACCTTATAACCTTATCAAAGAGGATAAATTGAGTCTATAACCGAACACGTAGTTCTACTAAAAATTTGGCAACTTTGTACGCATGAAAGGACCACCGAAATTTATCATGATACATATTGAGGTCCTGTAAATGCTTAAATTGGACAATTTTCAAAATTGAAGAGGTGGGTCAATGTACCCCTGCCAAATTTTAAGAATGGTACATCAATATACCCGTGTCTTGTGATAGGAAATAGACCCCTGTATACGCCCATATGATCATATAAGGTAATAGGACCTCATCAAAGGGCATAACTTAGGTCAAAACCAAACACGTGGTTGTACTAAAATTTGGCAATTTTGTACCTCTAAAAGAGAACGAAGTGGACCACCCAAATTTATAGTAATATATATTAGGGTCCAGTACTATGATACCAAATTTTAAATTTGACAATTTCTAAAATTTAAGGGGTGGGGCAACGTACCCCTCTCAAAAATTTCCAGGGGTACACAAATGTACCTATGTCTTATGAAAGGAAATGGACCCCCTGTACACTCCCATATAACCATATAAGGTAATAGGACCTCATCCAAGGGAATAAATTGGGCCAAAAAACCGAAGACGTTGTTGTACTAAAATTTGGCAATTTTGTACCCATGAAAGGGAACGAGTTGGACCACCGAAAGTTATATGATACATACTAGGGTTCTATAGTATTGTAGCAAATATTTAAATTGGGCAATTTCCAAAATTTAAGGGGTGGGCCAAGGTACCTTTCCCAAATTTTAAGAAGGATGCACTAATGTACCTGTTTTATGTAAGATAATTGACCCCTGTATACGCCCATATAACCATATAGGGTAATAACACCTCATCAAAGGGGATAAATTAGGTCAGAAAACTCCGAAATTTGAATTTTTGGCAATTTTTTACCCATAAAAGGGAACGACATAAGCCACCAATACTACTAAAGGTACATACTATGGTTCTAGGCTACCATATCCAATTTTTAGATTTGGCAATTTCCAAAATTTTAGGGGTGGTGGTTCTAGGTACTCCTACCAAAATCTAGAGTGTGTGGTCCTAAGTACCCCTCGGTCATTGATCCCTGGCCAAGGTCATTGACCTTTGACCTATGACGTCACAAATGTCGGGGTCAAAGTCCAAACTTCGCCATACGTCGGGACATACTACTATCACCATACGTGTCTTTCACACGACAGAACACTTCAGCTGGTTGACAACTTTCGGCACTCAGAAACTGGATGACTTCACGTTGGTCCTGTTTGGACGGATTGGGGATCTTGAACGCCATCTTTCACTCGTTCATACTTGCAAAACGGAAACACGTATTAACGACATTCCTACACTCAACACACAGGGACTTAGCCATTACACACTATTAAATAAACAATATCCTCCTACACACTATACCAATAATACATGGAACGAACGGGTTTTAGTTTATTCCCCCTTATATACATATATATGGGAACGGTCTTATCCGTCCCCCTCATTTTGAAGACAGATTTTCGCCACTGCTTTCGAGGAGAGAAATGCGTTTGCAGCCACGCAGACAATAGAGTTCTATTTATATATGCTGATTTCCCAGACATGTGGACAACTACTCCTGGAGGCATTCCATCATCAAATTCTTGCTTTTTTGTTTTCCATCTTCATAATGGTAACTGTTGGAAGAAACGTTCTTTTGCATTGCAACATACGACTAATGTTATAGGTTCTCCTTTCCCTGAAGAAGTCATTGCTGTAACAGCTTTTGATTCCTCCTGAAATTTAGTAGTTTTACCTTTAAAATAACAACTTGATGTTGCAAAGTTTTTTCTATTCAAAATTAAGTTTGGTTAGTTATGGGTCCTATTTAATCTTAACATTTCACCAGAATTTGTTCAATTTGGTTAAATTAAAGCATTTCGTTTAATTATCTTTGAACACCACTTCAAATGGACTTTGTACAAGTACTGATTACGATGTTATGACTACTTTCTGAATACACATTATGGATTTATTTTCCTTGAATTTTCGTAAGTATACTTTGGAGTAACATATACAAAATTTACTACAAAAGATAATTGAAATATCGAAGACTCTGCCATGAAAATATATTGACCAACTCTCCTGGAAAACTATTGGCCACATCTTTCAAATATAAAAATCGCATTGCCATAATATGTGACAAAAACAAAAGAGAGCTAAAAATATCTAGATAGTACATATAAAAATAATAGTCTCTTGCCTCAAATATCGTAAAATGAAGGAACATTAGAACCCGGTTATAACATTGGCGTAGAGCTTGGTAAATTTGGCAATGCTGTTCTACAGCAAAATTTTCTTTCTCTTTTTAGCTCCTTTTTCTTTAATCTGGTTTTCAACAATTACTTCAGCATTGACCAACAATTAGACAAACATAGTAGACCTACATTGAAGCGGTTACACCAGATCCTCAAATGAATGGCAATGTCACGGGAGTAATTATTCATGCCCGGATTGGGTTCACTGTGTGTACTGTTTCAATTGGATTAGTGGCAATTGTAATGAGAATACTACAGCCCTTGGGAGTCCGAAGGGGGGTAGGGTGAGGCCCGGCCCCTCTTGGCTCACGAAAACGTATCGTAGTATAGCACACCACGTATATTAAATACCAAAATTCCAGACGTAATATAGCAACCATGGAGATGCCACCCTAGAAAATTTTATTCGGGCGCCACTGCTACAATACCTGTATCTCTAACTGAGCAATTCAAATTCTGTTATACTAATTTAACACACTATTTTTGTAATTTTCTGCACTCAATTTTTGTAATTTTTTCCACTCAATTTTTGTAATCTAGGCATGTCTGTTTTCCTTTGTACAACTAGTAGTTTTAATAAACTAAAAATATAAAAATAATATTTTTGAAAATGTTTGTAGGTGCCAATGTAGCCTCTATTGAGTACTAATTTTCTAAAAAAAAAAAAAAAAAGCCTTATACATGACTTTCCAAGTGACCCTATACGGGGTAAAATTGACACCAAAAACTATATTTATTTAAATGCAGGTACAAATTCGAATTTTGAAAAAGATGATACAGGTATTACAAGAGAAAGGTTCAAATGTCATGTTGACTTTTTAAAAATGAATCTTCAATAGTTTCTGAAAAATCTTTTAAAATCTCAGAAAACTTGCCAATGTTCCGCAATTTTACGGTAACGAATTTCCAATAATCTCGCACTTGTGCTTATTCCTCTTTCCAGCCACAAGATAATTGACAAGCTTTGAGAAGAAGAACGCTGAAAATTTTACGCATTTTTGGACAGTACTTACCCTTGTGCGCAACAACGGGCTATTGTTTAAGCTTTCTGCCTGCCGAGTTACACGCAAATCATTACGATTTTTAAGATATTAGTTATAGAACAAATTAAATTTCTTTGATAGAGGATTCAAAATATGATTGAGAAGGAAAAATTCCCCTATTCCCTCGGTAATTCGTATCCTGAGTTAATATGTGTAATTGCTGTGGGATTTGGTTCTATTCTGAATCCGAGTGCTCGTGGTTTGTATCTGACGAAAATTGTCTTCGAAGAGAGCATTATTGGTGAGATTAACAGATCTGCAAATTTAATTCTGATCATCACTGCTTAAAAAAGAGCTGATAATCAAGTGATTGCAAGTTTTATTGGTGAGAAATATAATTTCCATGTCTTGCTTAATAGTATCGTGTAAAAGGAAGGCCAAAATTATATGAATTTTCAAATCAATATTAATAACTAGGGATGGCCACAAAGTTCCGGTTCCGGCGGAACCGGTTCCATAAGGAACCGGTTCTCAGAGACCCGGTTTTCAGAACCGGTTCTGGAACCGGTTCCGGACCTGGATTCGAAAACCCGGTTCCAGAACAGGATCTTAGGAACCGGTTCCACACCTGGATCCGAAAACCCGGTTCCAGAACCGGATCTTAGGAACCGGTTCCAAACCTGGATCTGAAAACCGGGTTCCAGAACCGGATCTTTATTAACCGGTTCCAGATCTGGATCTGAAAACCCGGTTCCAGAACCGGATCTTAGAAACAGGTTCCAGACCTGAATCCGAAAGCCCCCAAAGATCCGTAAAGGAGGCACAAAGTTCACCTTCAAAACAGTGCAAAGAGGACCATGCGTTTGTGCCCTCCCCGCCCAGACCAGCTTGTACCCCCAGAAAAAAATCCACCATGGGGTGTTTAGCCAAATGAGTAGGTTAGTTTCCTGTTTAGCCAATGAGTTAGCCAGTTACCCAGTTCATTTAGCCAAATGAGAGAAGCGGATGGTCTCAAAGTTTAGCATAGGGATGGTCTCAAAGTTTCGGTTCCAGCGGAACCGGTTCCGCGAGGAACCGGTTCTTGGAGATCTGGTTTTCAGAACCGGTTATGGAACCGGTTCCAGACCTGGATCCAAAAACCTGGTTCCAGAATCGGATCTTGGGAACCGGTTCCAGACCTGGATCCGAAAAACCGGTTCCGGAACCGGATCGTCTAGAACCGGATCCGTTTTAACCCGAAAACCGGTTCCATCAGGAACCGGTTCTGGCCATCCTTATTAATTACTAAACAATTAACAGTTATTTGCTAATTAACGTAAATAGTTAATTTATATTGCTAATTGTCCTCGAATGACACTATTTACTTATATTCTTTTAAAACAAAATCAGTTGATCTGTTGATTAATTGATCCTGTTTTAAAAGAATATAAATAAATAGTATCATTCGAGGACGATTAGAACTATAAATTAACTATTTACTTTAACTAGCAAGTAACTGTTAATTATTTATTTATTAATATTGATTTGAAAATTCACATAATTCCTTTCTTTTACACAAACAGTATTAAGCAAGGCATGGAAATTATATTTTTCACCAGTAAAACTATAATTCAGACTATTTTTTCAAACTATTTTTCAACAGATTAACCCTAGATTACTAGACTGGGTGAACTATTGGTCAACATTCGTTCAAACAAAAATACTACTAGCCTCATAAATGTTTTGCACGTGTAAGGTGAAACGGGAAAAGGCCAAACAGGAATTCCCGTTTCACCTTACAATCAAATTAACATACACTATCTTAGCATCATAGCCTGAAGTACTGAAAACAGGCATAAGGCGAAACGGGAAAAGGCCAAACGGGAAAACACTGTCTAGAGTACGTTTGCTTTTACTTGGCACGCTTCCCACCTAAAAGATGGTTCTGTCTGCAACATGTTGTTGCCACGCCAGACGCCACGGTTGTGGGTACGCTAGGAAATACAACAACAAGCCACACCACTCACAAATCACTGTAACACACTTGTTCGCGTGTGGCAAGCAGTGATGAAAATTTTCCGATTCATAAAAACATACTCCACTTATTCCTACATCGTTATTTAGCCATGATGTGAGGTGGAAAATTTTCTTCTATATTTTTCCGGAAAATTTTCCGTTCTTAACAAATATCAGTGATCAAATAACAACTTCCCAGGAATCATAAAATTGATTGAATTTATGTATAGAAATTTTAAAAAATGAAAGATCGTTTAAAGAATCTGAAAATCTTCATGGCTGAGACAATTTTCAGTACTATGTAGAACAAGTGGAACATTTTTTATGTATCGAAAAATTGTCCTGTACACTGATGAAAATTTTCCAGAAAATTGTGAAACGGAAAATTTTGTGATTCATAAAATCATACTCCACTTGTTCCTACATCGTTTTTTTTAGCCATGATGTGAGGTGGAAAATTTTCTTCTATATTTTTCCGGAAAGTTTTCCGTTCTTAACAAATATCAGTGATAAAGTAACAGTTCCTCAGTATTGATAAAATTGATTGAAGTCATGTATAGAAATGTTAAAAAGTGAAAGATCGTTTAAAGAATCTGAAAATTTTCATGGCTCAGACAATTTTCAGTACTATGTAGAAACAAATGAAACAATTTTTCATGAATCGAAATATTTTCTGTCTTGTATGGAAAAATTGAAGAACTTTTTATGAGTCGGAAAATTTTCATGATTTTGAAGCAAAAAGTAAAACAACTTTTTGTGAATCGGAAAGTTTTATTGCTCTGCAAAAACAAATGAAAGGAGTTTTCATGGATTGGAAAATTTTCATCACGATGTAGAAACAAGTGAAAAAACTTTTCATAATCCGGACAATTTTGGATATTATGTATTGTGATGTTAGGTGGAAAATTTTCCACTATCTTTAACTGCCTGCCTGCCAATAAAGGCAGAATACTTATGATGATGATTAACTGCACATTCAGCTATAAAATTTAATTCCTGTAGAGGAAAGTTAGATAGCAAGAAATTATCATTTTCCAATTAGCTTTCGGAAACCAGAAAATTTTCTAATATTTCAAGTTGGTAAGTAAAAATATACAGTCTTTCTTTCTTTCTTTCTTTCTCTCTCTCTCTCTCTCTCTCTCTCTCTGTGTGTGTGTGTGTGCGTATGTGTAAAGTGCAGGGAACATACATCGAGTTCGTAGAGAACAAATATCCCATTCCAATATTTAAAATGTAACAAGAAATTGAAAAGAAACCTTTGTGACTTTATCAATTTCAGAAACAGAAAATTCCACTATTTCTTTACATGTAGGCCTGGCTATGTAGTGAAAAGAACTCATAAAAGTTCCTTATGAAAATTATTTTTGTAACAGAAAATAAAAAATGATTTTATTGTGTTTAACTCCTGTAGATCATAATTTCAATATTGGAATTTTGTATAATCAACGTCTTAGAGCAGATATTTGTATGTCTATTGTAAAACTACCATTATTATGTATAAAAATGTATTAGAAATAATGATGATTCCATAGAACAAGTATATATATATATATATATTGTATAAGAAATTTGTTTTTTTATTTTGTAAATTAAAATGAAATAACTTTGTAAATGAATAAAATGAGTAATTTTGTAAATTACTTGTTGCTTTTAGAGCGCAGCGCTAATAGTCCTGCTTTTTATGTTTCTTTTATTATTTTATTGGAAGAACAACTACACAAATCAGCTCCCTTATTAGTTATATTTCACTTTCTCTTCTGAATGAATATACGTTTATTTCCAGAAAATTGTCAGTATTTGCTTTCATGAGTTACTTAAACTCGAATTTTGGCTAGTAAAAATGTACAGTAGGCACTTTATATTATATCTACTTATTTATAAATGTTGCAGTATGTAAATCTATAAAAGTAGTAAAGCTATGAGAAAACCGTCTTATGCGTATTAAACTGACAAAATCTAATATTGTAAGATCAAAGATGGATTCTGAGGGAAGAACGCTTTGAAGTTTCTGAAACATTCTTGAAATGAAGAATCGTTAGATTTTTACTTCTTGAAACTTTTTAAGGCAATATTTATTACCAATAAATTTTACGGCTAAACAACGATGTAGGAATAAGTGGAGTATGTTTTTATGAATCGGAAAATATTCATGACTTTTAATAAATTGAAATTGTAAATAATAGAATGGGATATTTGTACTCTACAAACTCTATGTATGTTCTCTGCACCTTGCATTCACACACACACACACACACACACACACACAGAGAGAGAGAGAGAGAGAGAGAGAGAGAGAGAGAGAAAGGAGTTGAATTAAGGTGATTTTGAGTTTAACGTCCCTTTCATCAGCGAGATTATATAAGACGGGACAAACTGACTAACGTGGAATCCGAACTACATGAGCTCCCGCTGGGAATCGAAGCCAGGTTTTCCATGCCAAAGGCGCGTATGCTAACCGCTTAGCAACGAAGGAGCTCGCAGAAGAAGAGAGAGAGAGAGAAACACTGTGTAAAATTTTACTTTCCAACTTGAAATATTAGAAAATTTTCCGGTTCCCGAAAGCTAATTGGAAAATTATAGTTTGTTGCTGGTTAACTTTCCTCTGAAGAAATTCAATTTTGTAGCTCTATGTGCAGTTAAATATAGTGGAAAATTTTCCACCTAACATCACTATACATAGTATCCAAAATTGTCCGACTTATGAAAAGTTTTTTCCACTTGTTTTTACATCGTGATGAAAATTTTCCGATCTATAAAAATTCCTTTCACTTGTTTCTACAGAACAATAAAACTTTCCGATTCACAAAAAGTTGTTTTACTTTTTGCTTCAAAATAATGAAAACTTTCCGACTCATAAAAAGTTCTTCAATTTTTTTATACAAGACAGAAAATATTTCGATTCATGAAAAATTGTTTCACTTGTTCCTACATAGTACTGAAAATTATCTGATCCATGAAAATTTTCAGATTATTTAAACGATCTTTCACTTATTAACATTTCTATACATGAATTCAATCAATTTTATGATTCCTGAGGAATTGTTACTTGATTACAGATTTTTTTTTTAGAACGGAAAATTTTCCGGAAAAATATAGTGGAAAATTTCCCGAAATGGAAAATTTTCCGCTAACGAAGTAGGTCTATCGGAAAATTTTCCATCTCACATCACAAGTGGCAACTAACGAGGAAACGGTCTTAAGTGTAAACAACCGATTTGGCTGGGGTCCGGATACGTGTTACGGGAGACCAAAGTAAGAAACACGTATTTTGGCATTTGGGCCCATACGCAGAAATTTCCGAAATACGGGGCTCCAAAGTGGTCCTACATGCTATAACTAGGAAGCGAATGACGTTACTTGTACACAACCGATTTGGTTGGGGTCCGGATATGTGTTACAGGAGACCAAAGTAAGAAACACGTATTTTGGCGTTTGGGCCCATACGCAAAAATTTCCGAAATACGGGGCCCCAAAGTGGCCCTACATGCTATAACTAAGAAGCGAATGACGTTACTTGTACACAACCGATTTGGCTGGGGTCCGGATATGTGTTACAGGAGACCAAAGTAAGAGACACGTATTTTGGCGTTTGGGCCCATACGCAGAAATTTCCGAAATACGGGACCCCAAAGTGGCCCTACATGCTAACGCCAAAATACGTGTCTCCTACTTTGGTCTTCCGTAACACATATCCGGACCCGAGCCAAATCGGTTGTGTACAAGTAACGTAATTCGCTTCCTAGTTATAGCATGTAGGGCCACTTTGAGGCCCCGTATTTCGGAAATTTCTGCGTATGGGCCCAAACGCCAAAATACGTGTCTCTTACTTTGGTCTCCCGTAACACATATCCGGACCCCAGCCAAATCGGTTGTTTACACTTAAGACCGTTTCCTCGTAAGCACTTCAACTACCCTCCAAATAGCAATGACCTCATTTGATGGGCTGCTGGCAACTAATGTCACCTATACGCAGCGCCGAGAATCTGTCTTCAACATTGGAAGGGGAGGGGGCAGTAAGCTTTTTTTTTTTTTTTTTTTTTTTTGTTAAGCGATGCTCAAAATATTTGTGAAGTTGAAAAACTATCCTGTGGAGGATTAGAGAGCAGAGTTGTCTTGAACATTGAGAGGCGGGCATATTTGAGGCTTATTCTGGGGGACATCAATTTCATCTCACTTTCCTTTGTGATAATCGGACACAAATCATCACATTTTTTCCGAAAAGCACATTTCAAATCAGATTAGTGGGGGGAATAGTCCCCCCAATTCCAGGATTGGAGGGGACATGACCCCCTCATCCCCCCGGGATTTGCACCAGTGTCTATACGACAAAACAAATAAGACGTCTATTGGATTAAAACGTTCACGTGAGCGCTAGCAGAAAATAGTTTAAAGGCCAACCAAGTGCACTGGCGGGAAGTGTGCCAAGATAAAATAAACATACTTTAGTATTAGAAGACTAAAAAATAAGTCTAGTAATCTAGGGTTAATAAAACCAGTAGTATAATATAGTTTTGAAAAAGAAATATCTCATTACTTAAGTAAAGCGAAAAAAAAAAAATAACTGACACTAAATTAAAGTTTATATACAAACTAAAATGTTCATTTCGACAGCTGGGAAGTAGCAAAGCTAGACTGTAAACTTATAAATTGCTTTACTCACTTAATACTGAAGAAAAGAAATTGTTGAAAATTGATAAAACTTAGAAAAAAACTAAGAAATAAATTAATAATAACAAAGAACTGTTCCTATCTCATGGGAGTTTTTATGATCGCTGAACTGTCAATACATATAGAAATAATATTTTAATATGTTTTCCCTTAATACTTCGGTTTATGCTTGACTAAGACGATAGACCCACTTCGTCCATTTGTGGTTACAGATCAGAGTTTTTCACCATGATCCCTCTGTGTCTCCACGCTATTACAATGTGAATTAAAGCCTACGTAAGACTGACTCCCAAATTTTGAAGTTGTTTTTCTTTTTTATATTGTTAATTTAATCGTAATTAGAGTTTTACTTTAAATTTCCAGTAGCACACTTCCGTGTCATTATTACGAACGAAATTTTCAATTTAAGAAGGTAAATCGCTTTGCCGAGACAATTAGATTTGTTTTCTTCTGATATTATATTCAATATAGACAACTGAAAAAAAATCTATTTGTATGATTATTGATGATATTTTGAGTTTTAATAAATATAGATACATGTTTTTCTTTTGGTAGATTACACCAAACGAAACTATACTGAACGAACTAATCTTGCTGATTCCTTCTCTTATTATTAGTTCGTTTTGTGCCTAGGTAATATATTCACTTCGAAAATTTGGTCTTATTGAACTAAAATGCAATAGCAAAACTTTAAATCATTGTTAATTTTCTAAAATGAACTTAGTTACAAGCGGATAGCTATTTCTAGTTTTTCGTCCTAATTTATGCCCTTTAAATTAAAGGAGACGATTGATTAATGAAAATGCAATGAAATATTGAAATCTATAGTTTAATGTAACATGTTATGCTCTTGAGGCTAAGGCAGACCGTGATTAAGGCAAGTGAATGGCGATGGAATAATTGGTGGAATGAGAAAGTTAGAGGAAATGGGAGCATCCCGAGAAAAGCCACAGATACGATGTTGTTCACCACAAACTTGCTTGGCCAGGGGTTGAACCAGGAACCTCAAGCACCAGAAGTAAGCGCGCTCTACCATTGAGCCACCGTACTCTCCTTAATTAATGAAAACGAATAATTGCGAAATAATTTGTGGAATCTGAGACGATATTGTTCATCACAAATTTACATGGTTGAAGATCGTATCAGAGTTATCTCTGTTCCCGAACCACCATGTTCCTTTCCTAGATGTGGAGTAGATAAAGTAAGTATATGCTATATAGTAAACGAATTAATTTATTGATTATAATAATTCACGTGAAAATTGATATTCAGAAGATATAAAATTATCCTAATGATCTTAGGTTAATCCTATAGTTTGGACTATCAAGAGATACTATATAGATAGTTTGACACTGTCACTGGTGTAAGAAAGTTGAAAACCAATATAGTTGACGAACTGGAAATAAATACTAGCAGTATGCTAATGAAAAACTAATAAATACATAAACAAAATTAAAAGAACTCAGCAAAAACAAAGTAGGTGTAGACTTTACTTGTAAGTATTATGCATTAAAAATAATTTATTCCATTCATTCAATACAGTATCAAATGTGAACGAATTACACTTGAGCGTTCCTTTAATATAGTGGATTTTATTTTATTTTATTTTATTTTACAGCTGGTGTGATTATTGGTGTCTCAATGTACTGCTCTTATGGCATAGCGGTTCATATGGGCCTCATTCTAATCGTTATAAAGAAGGAAAGGAAGTGAATGTATAAATTGGTTATTTTACAGCCACCGAAATGAAAAGACAGTCAACACGTATACTTTCTGTCTCACAGAAAGAATTGAAATCTCAGTATAAGCGTACGTGATCTGTATAGAGATGACGAAATCGATGGAAGATTATTGGAGTAGATGACAGAAGAAGGTCCCGCCTCTTTTAAGTACCTTTGAGTCAGATCAAGAAACAATGTGCTTACGTGAGCATTTTGTTTTAAAACAACTTTTATACTTAGGAACTTGCAAAAATAAAATTTAGAGCGATACCAATTAACCAGGCATGCATTTGACCGAAAGGCACAGAACAGCAACTACTGCCTAACTCGTTTTACGTGGACATGTATTCACAGCTTCTTCTAGTTCGCAGAAAAGACGGCATACCAGACTGACGTAACAGACTTTCAAAAAAGAAGCAGGGAAGATATGGTAAAAAAATAATAAAAATATATAAATAATAGTAAATAAAAATAGCGCGTGCGTTGGAAAGTATCCCCCTCTAAAATTTAAGTTCGACGACTTTCACAGAACCTTTAATTCTATAAAACCAAAACGACTGTTTATAAAGAGTTTATTTTGTGATAACGCTCAGCACTACTAACATATCAAATATATTAAACAGTGTGATTTAAAATAAAAGTTCAGTGCACTTAGGTTTCTGTACAAGGTACGTGTGTTTAGTGTTCAATTTGGTTCTTTTTCTTAGAAATAAATAATTCATAGGATTAAATGTAATATTATTTCCTCATTATGTATTCTATACATTTTTGGATTATCCGAGAGATGAAATTATAATATAATTGTGGATTATATGAAAACTGTTTCAAGTGCGTGTTTCCTCCAAATAGTTTCCGAACCAAAGTGCGAAGTTAACAATATACGGTATGAAACTTGTATTATTGTTTCATCACTGAAAATTAAACTTCCTAGCACGGAGTTTCGAAGGACTTAAATTGACCAGCAAGTGATTTTCCTTAGAGGGTGTGTGATGTGATCAACTTATCTCAATTCCATTGTTATTATTTCCGGTTTTCTTGATTGAACTTCTTTAATTCTAGTAGCTTCACTAATTTTCTCTCGATGCTAGGCAAATGCCGCACTACCAACAGCATTTGGTTTTTCCCAACGTTCAACCATCGAATATTTCTTAGACACCGTTTAGTGTGATGTGGGTTCCAATGTCACTAGGTCGTCGGATTTAATGTATTTATCTATTTCATTCTATTTATCTATTCATCATTCATCTATTCATCTATTTCAACACTATGTTTATCCATTGTAATTGAATTAAAGTGACAAATGATTAGTTATTGCTTCAAATGACCAAGATTTGAAGTTATTAAAACTAACGAATTCGGAGATTTAATTATAATTGAGTGAGTAGTCACTGACTTTACATTAGAGATTTAGTAGGTCGGTGGGTCAGTCTGGGTCAAGATTTGTGAGTGGGTCACTGGGTCGTGAGTCAACAGGACGTAACCCATTGGGACCCACCACCCACCATGACTTCCTTGACCTACCGACCCATTGTCACCCAAAGACCATCAACCCGGTCTGCTCACACGGGAGGGCCTCACAAGTTGTTGCTAAAATCTGATTGGCACATAGCACATCTGACAGAGAAATGAAAATGTGCAAAATTTAAGGTGCTATGAACCAGAAGGATAGGAGCTACGGGGCTTCAAAATTTGAACATTCAAAAAATATCATGGAATTATGTACGTTTAAAGTAAATATCTTGAAAACCGTTAAAACAATCAAAACAAAAGTTGCACAATATAATGAGAACAAAATGTCCTATCGAAAACCACAAACAGTCTTGCCATAGGTGAAGCAGTGTTGCTAACTCAGCATAAAATATTTTGTTTGAAATAGCATCATATAGAAGTATGCACAGATTTAAAATGGACTATTATCACTAAACAGTGAAGTGTAGTGATACAATGTTGCACACAATTGGAGCTACGTGTACTGAAAATGTATACGGGAGCTCATGTGGTTCGGATTCCACGTTAATGTGCTATGCGACAATCGGATTTTAGAGACAACTTGTGGGACCCTCCCGTGTCAGTTCATTGTAGATAGTCATCTTCTGAACATTGGTGAATTTGTTTACTTTTTACTTTCAAGGCCTCCATTTTTCTTCCTTTTTCAGTTGTTTCTATTTACTTACCTGAGATGGATATATCTAAGTGAAAAAAGAACTTCAAGTAGCACTTATTGGCATTTGTAATTGAAATAATATCAATAGGAGTTACTACTTGGCTTTCGAGACACAGCCTCTGAGTTTCTAAGGAGTGAAATAATATATTTTTGAATCACTTGCAATATATGAATTATTATATAAAAAATTCAATGTAACTATGTGTGTGATCATGACGGTCAAATTGCAAAGTCAAATGATATGGCTTTAGGTGTAAGTTAGGCCCCAATCCCAACTGGGACGTTGTCATATCGCTTTCGTTACAATACATGCCCTAAGCAGGGAGGAGGGATTTTAAGTTTGAAGGGTATTTTAAAGAAGAATTTCACACTTTTTTCCCTATACATTGGTCTCATTCACCTTGATTTGAGACTTTCAAATTTCGTACTATTTTCCACTCAAAAGTATGTGTAATTCAATAAGGAAATAATTATTTATGATAATTAAATTAAAATTAATTGTAATTTGGCCCATGACAAACACTTTACCATTTTATATTGTAAAAGTCAGATCCCCCGGTATTGTAACAAAGCGGTGCTTGAGCGATTGACCGTAGAAATTCGAACTCCGATTAGTGATAACTCCATAGCTTTATTTTATTACAAGTGTAAACTCTTTAGTCAGTGGAGAGGAGGATGTGGATCATTTGTCAGAGTTGATGACGATGAGTTTTGGTGAATGGTAGGTTAGAGTGTCATGGCGGGTGGTGAGTAAGAGTGGGTCATGGTGGGTAGTGGGTCAGGCTAGGCTACGGTGAGTGGTGGATCAAAGTGGGTCACGGTAGGACTGGGTCAAGTTTTCATTGACGCCATCTCTGTTTACATATGGAAGATTCAAGTTTTACTTATGAGGAATACAGAAGTAAAAACATTTTCAATAGTGCTTCCGGCAGAATATGAAAATGAATGCGAACGCAACAAATCGAAGACTTAATCCTTACATACTTTTAAACAAATCAGAAAAGATATTTCTCGCTAAATATAATTGCATTATAGCCAGTAATTTTAACTCATTTGTACCTCTATAATTATTCATGTGCGTGTTTATAACGTTATACTCAGACTTCAACCATTCGCTACACAAATATTAAATCTGATATAGCATTCTGGAAACGTGTGTTAACCTAATTATGTGTTCTTTAGCTTAGCTTGTACAAATAAATAGCTTATGGAATAAACTTAAGGGAGTTTTAAAGTCTAGATCATTATACTTCAACCTACACACTGTACAGTGTGTGTTCTCTAGAGCAATTATGATATTCTCTCTTTAAATATGTACACAGCGACGATTTCAAGGGGAGCAAACGACTAGTTCCAAAGGTAGCCAAAAGACTGAAATAAGCACAGTTGCGAATACGACACACTCTTCGATCCATGCGATCACATAGCACATCATATAAGAGAACAAGTATTTACGCACATATTCTTATTAACTACAGGAAATAAACCATAGGACTATACTATTTAAGTAAGTCTATTAAGTACTATAATGTGTGATAGTAATTTAGTATGTTCCGTCATACAATTCCAAGAACAGAAAACCTTCCGAAAATCTAATGGGGTAATTGCCCCTTGCACTCCGCTGCGGGCGACCACGGATGTATGCATTTTTGTATGACTACGAACAGCAGCGTTCGTCTCACATGCTGAAGCAGACACTACCTTGCCGTGTAAGTAACCTATAGCACTTACTTCCGCATCTTGTTCTCCAAACAAGTAAAATAATGATTAAAGATGTTCTTTTAAGTCTTACAAGGTACATTCGCGAAGTCTCCTCTCGGGATTCGTGTAAAATTGATTCAAATGCAAAGTTCTCCTCGGCACAATATGTATTGTCCTAATTTTAGCTACCCATACCGGTAATTTGCATGCTTATGGGCCTTCATATATCCAGAACTCAAATATACAACTATAACGCCCATGCCCAAATAGTTCTTACTTTCTTTAGATGTATGAATGTACGCATATGCAAAGCAAGTTGAATCAAGTACTACAGGTCGCCATATTGGATCCGCCATGCTAGATTCAACTTTCAGTTTTTGAAATGGGAATTTCACTGGTGTAGTGAATTTTATAGTAGCTTGTACCGTTTGGAAGATACAACATGTTAAATCCCTCCGGGCAGTTCTCGAATAGACATTGCAGAGTAATATCAATTACGCTTATGTTTTTGATGTTGACAAATCAAAACAATTTCTAACTGGAAAAATACTACGGACATAAACAAACTCTTATAACATTGGTGTCATAATCTTATTATATTTCTATGAGTGGCTGTTATTACTTCCATGTTATACTATAACAAGGAAGTATTGTATTACGGTCAAAATGCATAATGTAAATCCAGGTACGACTAGGTTTTTGTGAAGACCTACCATTTCCGTATGGACGTCTGTGTGTCTCTATGTATCTACATTCAGAGTATTTCGTCAACTATAAATTAAGTAAAAGATTACATATACACACGGGACCCTGCATAATTTTCTGTTTGGTTCAGTATTTGTGAAGTGCTTGACATTTAACATGCATTACCTTGCAAATGGTACAAGCTACAGTAAAGCTCACTACACCAATGAATTTCCGAGAAAAATTTACACGAATTTGATGTATCACATGCACCTATTCCAATTCGAAAAACCGAAAGTTGAATTCAATATGGCGGCCGGGGTGGGCAATACGCGTCAGAGAAGCAATATTTGTTCCAATTTGTTTTGCATATGCGCACATTCATGTTCAGTTACATCTAAAGAATCTAAAAGCAACTTGTGTCCGAGCGTTATAGTAGTGTATGATTGAATTCCTACTAAATGAAGGCTCATAAATATGTAAATTAATCGTATAGGCCGTTAAAGTTAACCGTATAGTACAATACACATTGAGCCGAGGAGAACTTTGCATTTGAATCAATTTTACATGAATCCCGAGGGGACACTTCGCGAATGTACTGTTAGACAATGTGGTCATAACACCTTCGAAAATTGATGTGGAAAGAAAGCTATCTGCAACATCTCCTGGAAAGCACAAATGACATTTGTGATTACAATGACATGCTAACTTATCAAACTAGTTTATGTAATTTTGACATATAATAATTACTCCTGCATATCTAGAAAGAGCGTCACAGAGAAGGTGAGACAGAGCTTTCCTGGCTTGGAAAGACTGCTTATAGTCTCAGCACTACTCTCGTCATTTAGGACGACTAATTCTGTATTCGTACCAAATTGTCACATGTTTCTAAACCACGTTAGTGAGCAGCTGGGATGATTTACGTGAAACGTGTTTCGTTTCCCTTACCAGGTTTTTGTGTATAAGATTGCTTTTCATGATGAATACCCAAGATGAACAGCTACATGCCATAAAATTTTGTTAGCGTTTAGGGAAAAGTGCTGCGGAAACATATGCAATGTTTCAACAGGGATATGGCGATCAAGGCAGACTTAGTAAAGCCACAGTGTACCGATGGCACAAGATGGGCGCGAATCAGGCGCTATGTTTCTGCACCCTAGCAAAGACCATCCATGATTAACGAGATGCTAGCGAATACTGTTTTGCAGTGATTGTTAGTAATGATAGGCACATGTCTGTGAAAGCGGTAAGTGCACATTTAAGTATATCTAAGCACACTGTTCACCGAATTTCGAGTGATCATTAGAAAATGAAGAATGTTTACTCTGCACGGGAGCAGCAATTTCTTACAGCAGAAAAGTACAGCAGCGTGTAGATGTTTGCACCCAATGAAAGAAAATGTATGGATCCATGATTTTGACCCGCTTACAAAACAAAAAAGCAGCAAATGGAAGTCACCATTGTCACCTCGTAAAAAGAAAGTGCGGCAACGGAAGAGTACAATTAAGATCATATTAATTGCATTTTGGGATCGAAGAGGCATGGTATACCAACACATTGTCCCTCCTTGGCAAACAAAGAGTGTAGTGTACTACCAAGAAGTTATCGAGACTGCCACCACGATAACGCACCAGCATGTAGCACCACGATAAAGCAGGCCTGCATACCGCGCAGGCTTTTCAGGATTATACGGTGAAGAGAATAATAGACATTTTCCCACATTCAATATTTCCCACATTTCCCACATAATAGACCTTTTCCCAGACCTTGCTCCTTGCGACTTTTGAATATCTCTACTTTTACAGGTCCGTTTACATGGTTGTCGTTTCATGACGAACAAAGAATTGATCATCGCAACGCAAGTTTTCTTGAGTTAACTACTTGACGACGACTTTTCAGATATTCACAAAGTAGCAGGAGTGTATGAACGCTTGCTTAACTGTCAATGGTGCCGTTTTGAAGAAGATGTACACTTATCACTCATGTTCAAAATGATTGTCGCATATCTATAACAGTCTTCTTGTAAGAATATAATTTGATAATGATTTTGTAAGGTACTTTTAATACTGATACTATGTGTATAATCGGGAAATGTATATTTGTGGTAAATTTCATAGGAAAAGAATTATAAATACAAAAAAAATTAGAATGAGTAAAACAAAATGTTGCTAATTGGACAAGAAAGTTTTATTTTCGTTTTATTGTTCTTATTTACTGCTTTTTTTGACATGGAATTTGCCACATACATGTCTTTGCCGATTATAGACATACTAACATTATAAGAAATACCGGACGAATTCGTTGTCAAATTATATTCCTACAACAACATATTTATAGACATGCGACAATAATTTTGGACATAAGTGTACATCTACTCGATTCGGCTGATTCTAAAAAAAAATCTGTTTCATTTTAATGATGTGCATGCTTATCTATGCTATGTGCATGCTCATCTTTTAACTGCTACACAGTCACGACTGTTTGAGTTATTGCGCTCATTTTTAGTCTCAATCGGAAGTTAATGAACCAAATTTTCACACTAGTACATTTGTTAGACAATGAATGTCGCTTTATAAGGAATTTGTCTCATCTTCTTTGCGACAGCCTTTGTATATATATAGAATATTTGTGACATCCATTTTGTTTTTGGCAAATAGTATTTTCCAACCTTGTATTCTTTAATGGTAATCTTAAAAGCAACCGGTGGAAACTTACACGGGAAAGATAACTATTTAGGGCATTGATGATCTAATTAAGTTATGTTAGCATGAGGGAATTCATAATACTTAAAGGCAGTGATGATTTTAGAGAATAGTTCGAGAGGAAATTTCCTCCGGAAAGTACCCCGGGACCATACATTCTATCCTTCTCAAAGTTGATTCCCAGTATTTTCGTAATACTACTTTTCAGCTCCAGCGTACTGAAATTTTACCCCGGATAAAATCTGAAATCAATACTGTTCAGTGGTTTACAATTATAAAGACGAAAGCAAATTATAAAGCGTATAGCCCGGTGAAAAGTGTCTTTATATGGATTGCTGTGATATTTATACAAAAGGTACCTCATATCTAAAGATAATTTAAGGCAGAAATTCAACTTTAAATTCCTTCGAATTTCAAAGTTATTGTGGGAAATTTGAAAATCAAATAGTGTTCCAGAATATGTTTCGGAAACGATGTAAGTTACGAGGTTAAAACGAAAAATGAATATACTTTGTATGAAGGTCCTTACCGAAAACAAGAAACAATGTACTTCGCCCTTCAAATTTCTAGCTAAAAACGCGGCGAAAATATTCGAATTCAAATATTTTTCCTTTATCTTTGAGTAACCATCTTCTTTCTATTTTCACCATAGAAGCAGCACCAGCCCACCTATAATATATTTTGATTATGGTTTGATACTCGCAGTGCAGCTTGGTGTAAAATAAGGGAAACCGAAGTCGGACACGCTTGGGAGATATTAAATCCGCGTTACCTCATAAATGTTATTGTCAGCACGAATAATGTAAGAAGTCAAAGATGGTTGAATTTGAGTTTCTGACTCGTCCTCAATGGCTCTACGTAAGATTATAACTCTCATAATAATACCTCTTCCAGAAACAGCATGAGAGCACTAGTGCCACTGATTTTTAACCTGCTTTAGTAGGATGCCAAGATTTCGCCACGAAGGGAGCTCTCGTTCATCATTTCAGCCGAGTAGGAAATTGCCTGAGACAACTAATAGGAACCTGTGAAAAGAATTTTATGTCTCTTTTTGTCAACTCTGGGAAGTCCAGAATATTCAAAGATGTGACTTACGTAAAAGAGCGTGTACACCGGTCCCAACCGTGCTCTTCTACTTTTAATCCTAAGGTCTAACCCTGAGATGTGTTGTCGTTCCATTTGTTGAACTTCGTCGAGGCCATCGTCAGATTTTGGCTGATTACCAAAAGTTTTACATAAAACAAGAAGCTATCCGACTTAACCATCTACCGTGAGGAAGCAACATATTATCCAGTTGGTGACGTAGAAGACAAAACTTATCCAAGAATACTATGAACGGCCTTAACAACCCAGTGATTTTTTGTAGCATAGTGGGAAAAGTCGTTTCAGCCTTAATCAATTGCCTGCGCTTACCTTTCAGTGTAGGCATTAAAACTGCAAATCCTCTTTCTTCCAAATATTCAGTTGTATCCAGGGTACGATTTTCATTCATACTCCTTATTCGACCTTTTGCCGTGTCGAATATATTTTCTATCAAACATTAGTACCAAATAGTCAACAGTATTGTGAAGTTCCGTTGCCACAATAGCTTTTTCAACTGTTATGAGCTCTTCTCGTGAATAGACCTCGACTCCAAACTTACAGAGTAATATAGTTTTTTTTTTTTTTTTTTTTTTGAAGGACGTCATAGCAGATGCACACATATCCGAGAAGCGCCACTAGAGGTCTTACGCGGTTTCTTGAAGGATTATTTGACTTATATTGTCATGTAGAGCCATTCATGACGAGTCAGAAATTTAAACTCGACCATCTTTGATTTCTGACAATACTCGTGCCGGCCGAAACTTCTATGACGCAACGCTGGTTGCATATCTTTCAGGGATGTACAGCACTGGTTTTCCTAATTTTACACGAAATTGCACCACTAGTATCAAATCATGGTCAAAATGTATTATAAGCGAATTGTTGCTGCTTCTACGGTGGAAAATACAAGGTGGTCACTCAAACATATGGCAAAAAATTTGAATTCGAATATTTTTTACGATTTTTTTTTTTTTTTTTGCTAGAAATTTGAAGGGAGAAATTCATATTTCTTGTTCTTGGTAGCGTTGTATACCCTTTCTTGCAGTTAATAATGTATTGTATAGTTATGAAGTACTAGACTACCACCAAACCAATGGTACCATCAGACTACCATTTATTTATAATATATTTTGAAAAGAATGCATTCTTTAAGCATTTTAGAATATTGGAAACCTTGTAATCCATATTGCGCAACGTTTCATCCACGTTTCTTAAGAAACTTTACCATGGTAAGGGAAGGATTTCTGGCTAGTCAGCGGAAGATATAAATATACAGTACTATTTCAACATGCGTCTGATAATACTCTAGTTCTGGTTTACCAACCCTAACAGTACAATTACGTAGCAGGCATATGGCTATCATGTTCCCTCAGGTACATGGGAATGTGTCCAGTATGAGCCTTATGTACCTATGAGAGAGAAATCACATTAATGACAAGTGATAGTCACAATCTATGTCCGCCCCCAGACACATGCCTGACATATATCTGGGGAATGTGTCTATTATGTTCTAGGTATGTTCCCCATGCCGTAAGCGTCAATGAACCACAAAATTGCTCCCCCAGAATATGTTAAACCGCCTATGTGTGTGTAAAGTGTTTATATCAAGTGAATCTAAAAAAAAACACTTTAAACAACTAAAAAAATGTACCCCAAGGTGGGCACGGACCACCAACCTTTGGATAACTAGCCGCGTGCTCTTTCGACTTAGCCACGAAAATGATGAAGAGAACATTGCTTGTAGAGGGATAAATTGTTGGCTCCTTTAACCGCTTATATTCGACGATAACCGTTTGGGATCAGATAAAATCTACTGGCCATGTAATTTTATAACAAAATGACGAGTGTCTATTTACTTTATTTCGTAGTTCTTCCATATTCACTTTCAAATGATCGGCGACAGTTGCCACCTAATAAAGTTGATGCGTTTGTCGGTTCTAGTACACAATCGCTTAGAAATAGAAATAACAAATGCATCAAATGTGGGAGATGAATTTAGAACACTAAATGGCGCATGGCTAGCACATCTTGTGCTGTTAGGGTATCTGAAAAAGTATGTACCTAAAGGACGTGCCTAGAACATGAAAGATATATGTCCCAAGTGACAACATAAAAACAAATGATTGTTAGAGTGCAAAACTGAGCCAGGTATATAAATGCTATATTTGTGGTACATAGTTGCAAATATCAATTAGGTGTAACAAGTACCTAAAACTGTAGGTAGCTGAAGTACCTACTTAGTACATGAATATCATATGTGCCAAGTGTCGGGTACCTAAAAAGTAGCTAGGACACCTAAATGACACATGCCTAACACATCTGGTGCTGTTAGGGAACCGCAAGACTCGAACAAATGTATGCTTTCCAATTAAGATCAGAGATCGATAAAAATTCAGGTAGATATATAATGTTGAAAAGTTTCAACTTTTCCTTGACATTTTTATTTATTGAACACAAATATTATGGTCTCAGGGGTAAGCAATTGTAGTTCGAGTGTTATGCTGAACAACATATTCGCTTTGTATAAAAATAACTTCAATACTGAAAAGCGTTATTCAATTTAATTTAGACAAAAAAAAAAAAAAAAAAAAACCTTGAGGTATCTGTGAAAGTGTAAATATTAAGTTATTGAACCTTGCTTCTTAGTGGACATATTTTCCGTTACCCTAGTTTTAGGAGAGCGAAAAGAAGAGTCGTATGTCGTAAGAAATATAGGTATCTCGAAATACGTAATATGTAGTTACGTTTGTTACCTGAGGGCAGCCATGACCTTAACACTTGCTACGCTTAATGGAATTCGTGTTATGAAATATTAGATCAACATTGTCTTTGATGTTACGTTCATTATGTTATTAACTCTTCTCTATGTTTCTTTCTTTTTCGTTTTCTCTTTTTGTAAATAACTTAAAAATAGTGATACAATGACAATTTTAGAAAAGTAATTGATTACCTAACAAAATATTATAAAATATAATTTTTCATTTAAGTACTGTCATATGCTGGAGACATTTAAATGTCGATAATTGTAATGGTATAACCTACGCGCTGGTTTCTGGCGTATAACAAAAGAGTGTGAAAGTTAAAAATGTTTTATACATAGCATTTAGTAAACTAGATATCTTATTTACAAAAATTTGCGTTATTTACAAAAAAAAAAAGAGAGAGAGAGAGAGATAGAACCAAAAGTAAAGTAAAGAAAAAGTGCCTTGAGAACGTTGAGAGAGAATTGAAACAGAAAAAAGCTGCCCCCTAATACTGAATTCAGGTATTATTTACTTATATTATAAATAAAATAAAGAGTTTGTTTGTGTGTCTGTGTGCGGCCTGGACCCCAGACGAGTGGACCTAGAGTTACCAAATTTTGGTCACGGGTACCTTGGTCCAGGCCCCATACAAAGACGAAGCGTTTTCTTGAAAATTCGAACCAGCGAATCTCAGGGGGGAGGCGTTTACCGGGACCGACCTGGGAACCAGATGACTGGACCGAGAGTTACCAAATTTTCGTCCTGGCTACCTTGGTCCAGGTCCCAGACCAAGAGGAAGCGGTTGTTTTTCAAAATTCGATCCAGAGTGGTCATAGGGGGGGCGAGACATGTAAAAATAATCCAAAATGGTTATATTAGTGTCAAATTCATAGTTTTCGCTGTCGCTGAGATCAATGGTCACGCTTTTATTAGCAATGACTTTCAAATTCAGCTACTATTGTATGTGGGCCGAGGTTCACCTGCGGGAGAGGAGTTACTGAGATATGTAAAAGTAATTTAAAATGACCAATACTAGTGTCAAATCCATAATTTTCGTGGTTGCTGAGATGAATGGTGATACACTCACAGGCTTTGACTTCCAAATACAGGCCCCATGCGAAGAATGGGTATTTCAGCTAGTATAACAATAAAGCAAGGAATAGTTTGTACACTTTTGGGTACAAAAAGTGGAATTGCCTTCCAGAGACGAAGTTCAAAATGTTGAACCTAGATTCTTACGTCTTGGATCTCCTTATAAGAGAAATCTCTTTTTCCTTCATTCTGTTACAAAGCAATGTGACTATTCTCTAGTGGAAATAGACCATCTGGACATTGCCTCCAAGTAAATATTAAGGTGGATGTAAAAAACAATTATAAAATATGATTAGAAAACGATAAATGTAAAAACTAGGATACTACATGATACGAGTTTAAAGCCTGTGGAAGGTATACCCTCAACACAGCACTAACAGAAATAAATGGTATGCGTTTTTGGTTTAGTAAGTAATCTAATGGATTCACGTGCCAATGGTTACTTTTAACATCGATTCGAATCCTGGCTAGGCAACTTGTTTTTAGTTTGCTTTTCTTTTTTCTTTTCCTTTTCTTTCTTTTCTTTTCTTTTTTCTTTTTCTTTCTTTCTTTCTTTTTTTTTTTGAAAATCAAGAGTCTGCATTTTACTGATAATGAGCATTCATGTTTGAATGCTAGAAATATATATATATATATTACAACACAACAAATATATTAAAATCACAACTCATCCTCTTGTCTCTAACGTTTACTCCGGCGTGGGAGATCCATATTCGATTCCCAGTGGATACTCATGTGGCTCGGATTCCACATTAAGCAATATGTCAAGATCTTATATAACCTCGGTGTTGAAATTGACGCTAAACCCCAATACAACCAGTCTAATGTTTACTCATGAATAGAAAGCAATATGGAAAGATGTGCATCCTAGAAACTAATTATTTAGTAATTTGCGCAAGCAGGGGCGGTATTTCTGGAGAGCCGACGAACTGCCCCAACTCTTTGTGTTTGAGATTTACACATATTTTAATCAATAGTATAATAATGTACTGATGAAAAACGTAAAACTATGTATTTCGAAGAGTGACCCTCCAAGCAAAAAATAAAATGAGCACTGCGAGTAAGGGAAATCATTTTATAAGAAATCGGTAAATTTTATCAGTAAAAACGAAAGTGTCTTTTCTACGTACAGGAAGATATAATAAATATAAAACCCGAAATTTAAATATAGAAATTGTCCTCATTTTCCCTATCAAAGATGAAATGAAATGAAATCTTTCAGTTTTACGTCCCAACGTCCCACGCTTATGCCAGCTAGACTGAAGAAAACGGTGATGATGAGAAATGAGTGAAATGGTATAATAAAGAAAGTGGGAGGAAACGGGAGAACCCCGAGAAATCTCAAGCACACGGTCCCATCAAATATGGATTTTTGTAAGTGCTGAATCACGTATTTTAATGAACAGATTGTGTACCGCAGAGCACATCTCCAACTTAAGCAAATCTCAATATTGAGCACTTTTGGAATAAACAAAGAGAAATTTGGATATTTTATAAATTTTCCTCTTTTTTCCTTAGAGAAGTGTTTCCGAAAAGTATTTCCTTACTTTTAAGAGTTTATATACCGAACATTACCCCCTCCCACTCCCCAACTTGATTATGCTTAAGTTGGTCATTCTCTGAATAAAGAAGGGGAAATTTGGATAACTTAATCTCTGGAAGGCAGTCCCAGTTTTTGGGACGAGAACTGTAGAACTGTTTCATTATAGACACACGTATAACATATTCAATATATAAATCAGATAATGACATAATGAACCCATTACTCTATTTTTTGTTCTTCAAATTCTGCAAGAAACAGTGTTGAATAAAGCTGCGATATTTTTATTCTTTAGCTCAGTGATTTATTTGGGGAATAAATTTTCTGTTTTCTCTGAAATAAATTGGACTTTTAGATGTTCGATATTACTGATTTCTTTGCGAAATCTGTTTAATTGTCGCCGAATTCGTCTGTTATATGTAAATTTAATATTTAATAATTAAATTTAATTTAAGTAATATTAAAATTCCAGTTCATTTCAAAGTAAAATTATTCGCCTTCAAAAATCAATGGATTGAGAAAGAAAGAAAGAAGGCACAGGTATTCAACAGCAAATGCAGTACTTACTCAAAGCAAAAAATTACAAATAAACAATTTGCTTGGTTGGATTAGAGTTTAGCGCCTCTTTTAGCACCGAGGCTATCTACATGTACAGTATATCAACTATGGACTACAGCATAACGTGGGATCTGAACCACATCTCCCGACTGGGATGAAACCCGGATCTCCCATCCCGTAAACAATTTGAGTTTCATAATTATCATAGTCCGATAGAATTATTAAATATATAGCTACAGATCGTTATTAAAATGGAGACAGAGAATAGAGACGATAATATGTGCCGGATTCATGCCTACCAAATAGACTGCAGATGTTTAATTATGGATTGGGCGGGAGAAGGGAAGTGTTCAATTTAATTCTAATTTCTTTAAACCACTCTCCAGCAATGTGAATCTTTGCACTATCTTCCTGGTTTATGCCCGGAAGCAGCATCTGGAGCTTAAGATATACGAAGCTAAATTGCGACATAATTACAGGCAGTGATTTGACCGGTAACAGTCAGCACAGAACCCACTGAAAACCAGAATATTGTGGTTCATAGCATCACAAAGTTGCCGCTGCATTTTAAAGTTGACGGAGACACTGAGAATCTGAAGCTTGTTGGGCACCCATCTCACATAAACATTGCCCCTAGTTTGAAACAAGGTGAACGATGTTTCATACGACCACATCACACATTTAGAAACATCACAGTGGACCTTCGTATTGCATAATCGCTGCAACATTGGCGTTATGCTAAAGTGTTATTATTCCTTATCGCCAGTTTGGCCCGTGCAAGCCGACCCATCATGTAACTCGCGACGGACTGTAATTGTCAATTCAGACTGTGGAAAGTGCTGCTTGGGCATCTCCATCACTAGTACCGCAGTTGAAAGATCCCTAGCAGAAAAAATAATCTTGCCACAAGCTTGCTGACAGTTTGAAGCAAGTAAGACGCAAGTCGTTTTCTTTTATTATTTAACACACACTTGCGGCATGTCAAATGAGAGGCATTTTCACTTGCTAAAAATCGTGTGGCAAGGATGCGGAACCATGTCGCAAGTTTGTGATTTTCGGTACAATTCGCGAAATGTCTTTCATTTTTGTCCCAGTAGATAAATGGTAAGTTTCCACCGTTTTCGAAGACCTTGCAATGTTTTCTCGAATATTATTTTCTCCATAAAATGTGTTTATTGAGAAATATTAATTAATTATTCCTCAAGAGAAAAATATATGTTTTAAAATACGGTAATATCTTTGAAAAAGGTTTAAATCTGGAATTTATCTCCTAGAATAAAAATGAAAGGATAGAATTTATCTATTGTACCGAAAACCACAAGCTTGTGACACGGCTCTCAGAGATATTCCTACTTCTTTCAGCAAGTCAAAATGCCTTTGGTAAATTTATAAGTTGTAATTATTCTAATGAATTTACATTATTAATGAGCCGCAAATTTGAAGCTCAAGTTCTCAAGCATTTTCATGTTTTCTTCATTTACCTACCTGAAAACTTGTACATTATCGAAAAACTTCACTTTCCGATAGTTTTACACTAGAAAATGTATAACTATCGGAAAACATCTAATATGCTATAACAAGGGCAGCAAATAAAGACACAATGTTAATTTTTGTAATAATATTGTTTATTAGTACACTAATATTACACCTACCTTATGATAATTACATTAACTATCAAATTGTAACATTTATGAGTTCTCTACTTTGTTCGAAGAGTTGGATTCGTTTCGTAATGTCCGCGGCGGCGTTCATTCTTCGCATGACATCCGCTGATGTTTTATTAAGCTTTCCTCTCTGTAAAGTAAATAAATTAGTTATATATTTAAATATTAGCAACATCACAGACATAAATTTACTTATTTTAAAATATGAATTTAAGGAGAAATTACGCAAATATAACAGGAAAATTAATAGTCTAGGCATCAACTTGACAAAAGTACTCTCCTTTCCGAGTTTAGGTACAAATAATGTATAACAATTGGAATATATACTCATCACTGATCACAAAAATGCCGGATGCCAGAAAAGAAACCTAACGGGAGGGGAGGGGGAGAAACCCAAAATTTTAGCCGTTTCTATTATTCACTATAACTCTGTAACCATTGGAGCTAGAGCATCCAAAAGTTTTTGATTTTGTTTATCTAATTGTCTTCTACAATTTAATTCTAGTGTATTTTTGAGTTAAATATAATGGTTTTCTTGTTATTTTCAGTTTCACTCAATTTTGGTTGCGCATGACGTCAGGTTTTTAGCCTCTGATTCTTTACAAGATGGAATTCGGAAAAATGTTTCCTCTAAACGTTTTTCGTCATTTTATGCTCTTTCAAAAAATGTATACTTATACTAGTGTAGGACTAATATTGCCTGAGTTATAAGCGACTTTATTCTGTCGTGTGCGAAACTGATCACGGCGAGGCCCAAAAGTTACGTTCCCACAAATGGTAGATATTATCAGTTGATGATTTTATATATATATATATATATATATATATATATATATATATAGTCTTGTCTGCATGCAAAAATATAATCCTGATGATTAAGTCTTTCTATAAAATAATTAAAAATATTCATTTTTTTATCAATTGAGAAGCTTTTCGGAAAATAACCCTTGTCAAAACACAATTTTTTTCTGACGAATGAAAAGAGAGCTTTCTCTAGTACACAGTATGAGAAACTCTGCAAATCTCTTTCTTTATACGTGTCTCTGATACCTTCTAAAACATGCACAAACATGTAGCTTTTTATTCATTTTTTTTGTTTGTTTCTACAAGGGTTGTTTTTACTACAAGTTCTTTGATTAAAATAAAAAATATGTACTACCTTGATACTGAGAGAAATAGAGCAGGAACCAGATTTCAAAATTACTTTCAAGAGATAATCATGAACAATTTGCCATCCACGTCTTTTTAAAGTTTAAACTGTTAAATCTTATTTACAGAAGAAGCACTTTCCTATTATTAGATTGTGTACAGTTGCTATAATATAATAAATCTATAGTAAGAAACGTAATAGAGGAAAGCATATACTTAAGAAATCTCTACACAAGAGAACAAATTATTTGATTTCTAGAATTAGTTAATAATGTTATGACACTCTTATATTGTAAAAAGATAAATTTGTGATGTTTTTAATGCATCATTCATTCTTCATCCCTCTGTTCATTAACTGATATTGAATTTTTACACTCGCTCGGACAACTACGAATTTGTGTATACAAGAAACTGCAATTCTTACATTGGCATTTCAAACTTACACACTGATAGATACAGATGGTATTCTCTAAATAAACCAGGGTATCCAAACATACAGTACAGTATCCAAATTGTAATAGAATAATAACACAAAGATCGTGCTGCTATCTTCTGACAATTTTTAAAACAATACAACTCACTTGTCAGGGGAATAAATATTTACTTTTATTTAGGTTGTCATTGTTAGGAACAACCAATTAGCAAGCTTTATTTGTCTGTCTCCGCAAATGGAAGCATGGAAAACCATGGGGTCCGTACGGACCCCAGGTGTGCTAAATACGTTTTGGTTCTTAAATATTCTTATAATTTCTAAATACAAAATCGTACAACAAGTAAATTGTTATTAGTGAATTGAAAACATCTTAAAAAGAGATGTCCTAAGTCGCAGACAGTAACATGAAACAAACAGAGAAAATATATGAATATAATGAAGCCTGAGGTCCGCATGGACCCCAGGTTGGCGTCATAAGGATAAAGTGGGTATTATTAATCAGATTATAGAGAGACTTAATCATCAGGATTATATTCTTGCAGGCAGACAAGATTATATAAATATTAATCATCAGCTGCTAATATCTACAATTTGTGGGAAGGTAATTCTTGGGCCGCGCCGTGATCAATGTCGCACATGACAGAATAAAGTCGCTTATAACTCAGGCAATATTAGTCCTACACTAGTATAAGTATACATTTTTTTGAAAGAGTATAAAATGACGAAAAACTTTTAGAGGAAACATTTTTCCGAATTCCATCTTGTAAAGAATCTGGGGCTAAAAGACTGACGTCACGGGCAACCAAAATTGAGTGAAACTGAAAATAACGAGAAAACCATTATATTTAACTCAAAAATACACTAGAATTAAATTGTAGAAGACAATTAGATAAACAAAATGAAAAACTTTTGGATATTCTAGCTCCAATGGTTACGAAGCTATAGTGAATTAGAGAAACAGCTAAAATTTCAGCTTTCTCCCCCTCCCCTCCCGTGAGGTGTTTTTTCTGGCATCCGGCATTTTTGTGATCAGTGATGAGAATAGCTTCAAAAAACATTGGATGCCAAATTGTTACATGATTTGCCCTTAGAAAATTTTTTAAGCCCCGATGCCTAGACTATAACGAAAACATGTAATCGATCTTTCATTTTTGTCTTGCTGAAAGGTACCATGCTGACAGTTTTCTGAAAAGTGTTGATTCGAGGATACTGTCAATTTTTACTCCGATTGATCAAGAAATCTAATAACGATACATGGTATGGCTGTTAAAATTATGAGCATTAGCAACATGGTATCAATGAACAAAAGCACAATGCTGATGGAAGGAATGTAGGACTTAAGTATATAAGAAACAAAACAGTGAGTTGCGTAAAAGGACAGCGCGCTGCAGAGCACATTTTTAATTCGTGCTAATTTGACTACAAAGAGCTATTATATAAAAGACCAGGTATTTACAATTCTTATTAAGCCATATTTTACATTATTTTTGACTAGTCAATTCCGAGCTAGCAGTTACAGTGTTTTTCTTCTTCTCCTTTTTCTTTTACAAAACAAACGCTCTATTATTTTCGTGCTCATACTTTTATAGCTTTCAATTATGGCTACTAATATTCAGATGTTGTTAACTATTTAACTGAACTATGGGAAATATGTTGTGTAAATATTGTTAGAATAAACTGTATGGTTCAACAGCGAATTCCAGCGAAACGAGACTGTAAGCTTCCAGAAATTTAGAAAGCAGAGCACCGGCTTTGGTGGTTTTGGTGGATTACTAGCAGAGTCCACTAAAATGTTTTAAAACTCTCTTATGCCTCCCTTATGTTATTATTTTGAAAATAATATGGTTATTTTCAATTAATTATCATAGTTTAGAAAAAGAAAGCTGAAGGAATTGAGTCATGAAATTTGTTGAATTATTTAATTTCTGGGTTCCCTGTTACCACTTATTGATTGGCTGCTTAATTTAAAGCAAATGAAACTCGACGGGATTAGGCTTAAATCACACCATCTCCCTTTAATTCAAAAGTGGTATCTGAATACTCATGGCAAACACACTAGTCGGTGTGCGTGCATTCACTGCTTCAAACCATGAGATAGATACCAGAATAGTTTGAATTTTATCAGTATCGGTTCGTAGTCTGGAGAAGCAGCGGTTGCATTATCAAAGGTATGTGCGTAGCCTATGTTTGATATGTTTCACTATTGCGTCCCCCTTATTTCAGTTCTTAATTGTATCGATATTTTAAATTGGAGAAAATCGGTGGAAACAAAATTAATGAAAAGATTAATCATAAAATGAATGTGTAGATATCTGAACATAATAAGATTGTTATTTTTTCGTTGTCACAAATGATTTCCTGTAGGCCTATTACAAGTTACATGGGGTCCCTTCATTCGATCCCTGCTAGCGTCAAGTGGACTTAATGGTGGACAAATACCGTGTACGTGAGTTTTCTCGGAGTACCCCTTTTTCCCTTCAGTTTTTTTTCATTATACCATTTCATTCATTCTCACTACCTACTTTAGCTTAAACGTTATAACAATCGGAGGTAGAACTGAAAATTTCATTTCATAAAAGTTACTTATGCGGTAGTAAAAATATTGACGAGAGATTAATTTTGAATTACTTAACTGGGGGAATGGGAAGAAAGTTCATAAGTATTAAGGTTATTACAGTTTTGTGCATCGCTGCCTGCATTTATACTTGTTTTTTTTATTATTATTATTGGATATACCTTGTGGTATTCCGTGTTGAATGGCAATACTAAGAGATAGGAAAACATCCTGCTTGAGGGAGAGGCGATACTGGACAGTTTTTGAGACAGTGAGCATTCTTAAAAACTTCACCGACAAGACGAGAGCAAAAAATTAAAATACGAAATTATTTTTATATTTTGATAATTCCTCTGTTTTTCCAGAAATGAATATTAAGGACCAAAAACGCCTACAGGATTTTTCCCTATCCGCCAAGGAGGGGAAAGACCAATACAGAAGCGAAGTCGCGAATATTCACATCTTGATGCAAAACAATATTCTTCAAATAATACAATTATTATTGACGATATTGCCTAACTTCATTAACTACAGTAAATATAGTAAATAGTGTAATTAGTGAGAGAAAAATATAAAATGTTTAGGAATATATTTCGAACAACCGAATCTTTTTTACAAATCCAGGGAGAAATTGCACCCTGCTACTCTCCGCGTCTATATTTAGGACTATACTATTAAACCATCGTAATACATAAAATGAAATGAAATCTTTGAGTTTTACGTCCCACGATTATGCCGGTTAAGCTAAAGGAGACGGTGATGATGAGTAATCAGAAAAGGTCACAGTTTGGGAGCCACTACTCTATGGCAAGTCCTACTGAATTCCTGGCCCTCAAGTTACACCGTTGTTATTATTATTATTATTATTATTATTAGTAGTAGTAGTAGTAGTAGTAGTAGTAGTAGTTGTTGTTGTTGTTGTATTAGTATTTGAAATACCACTGAAGCTTCTTTCCAGAAATTTTTGTTCGGAGGGTAGGATCAAAATATGAAGTACAAATGGTGATCAGAAAAATGGAAACACCTGTAGTTGGCAACACGTCAGATGTATGGGTTGGCAGTGGTGTCGTGGCGCCCGCAGCGCCGGACCGCTGGTGGTGGCGTGTTAGGTCGGTCTCCATACTACATCAGGCGCAGTGGAACAGCAGTGTCCAGTGGCTGCAGCAGACGGAGGTAGTGTAAAATGGGAGACCTCTCAGATTTTCAAAGAGGGCAAATTGTTGGTGCGCGGTTATGTGGAGTGAGTGTGACGGCAGTGGCTACTGTGTTAGATGTGTCGCGTGGGACAGTGTCGAAGGTGATGACGGCCTACACAACACACGGGAAAACCACATCGGGGAAGCGGAACGGTGGGCGGAAGAAAATCATGAGTGACAGGTCAACCCGGATATTAAAGCGCATTGTCACGCAGAACCATCGTGCCACTGCGGAGCAAGTGACAGAGAAATTCAATCAGCACCTCCCCCACCCTGTTTCGAGAATCACAGTCCGCCGCGAATTACATGACATGAACTTACGGGGTCGTGTTGCACGGGCCAAACCGCTCATCAGGGACCATAACGCTTTCGCATGCCGCAAATGGTGCCGCGACCATGCAACTTGGACCCTTGAGGACTGGAAACGAGTGATATGGTCGGATGAGTCATCCTTCACCCTATTCCCAACCACGGGCCTTGTTTATGTGTGGAGAATGCCCAAAGAAGCTTATGATCTGCAGTGTCTCCGCCCAACTATGAAACATGGCGGCGGTTCGGTAATGCTGTGAGCCGCCATATCATGGTTTTCATTGGCTCCTGTGGTCACACTTAGCGGACGAATCACTGCTAACGATTATGTCGCAATTATAGGAGACCACTTGCATTCTATGGTCCGGATGTTGTTCCCGGACAATGACGCCATCTTCCAGGATGATAATGTACCCATTCACACAGCTGACGTTGTTGCAGCGTGGTTTGAGGAACATCGGGATGAAGTTCAACACCTTCCCTGGCCGCCCAATCCCCAGATCTCAACATAATTGAACATTTGTGGTCCGTCTTGGAAACACGACTCCGGCGACGATTTCCACCTCCATCGTCTCTCACAGAACTGGCTGATGTCCTGCACGAGGAATGGTGTAAAATTCCACTTGCTACCATTCACGACCTCTATGCCTCCATCCCACGTCGCATCAAGGCTGTTCTGAAGGCGAAAGGTGGCCCGACACTATATTAATCTGGTAAGTTGCAATTTCGTTCAGGTGTTTCCATTTTTCTGATCACAATCTGTATCTGGACTGAATAGGAATTTAATTTTTCTTAGCTCCGGAGGGACGTTGGCCAATTCCAGGAGACCAAAGTCCCCCAAAATTATGTCTTGAACAAACACTAGTAACACCAGACGCGTATTGGTCTTTGCGAGTTTATGAATCAGTCTTCCCTTCTTCCAATTGAGTCAAGCGCTGCCAAGTGGAGGAATTCTAAATAGTAAGGAAGTTTACTATTTTTCGGGTGCCGAAGTGGCTGCAACTGCAAGCGGACAATACGAGAAGATAGCAGCGATGCAGGTCAAATGCGGTATCCTATGTTGAGAAATAGGAGTTGCCTGAGATATGCTCAATGTTACTGACTCCAGTGAGAACGCTCGTTCCAGCAGGAAATATAAACCACTCTCTTTCTTGCAGTTTTTTAAAATGAATTTTTTAGACATGCATCAATAATGCCTTGCGCTCAAGATCAAATACAGTAGTAATGGCTGCACGTCGTCCCATGTAAGCAGCTTTGTTGAGTGTGTTCTACTTTTTCTTTTTGCCCTGAGGGCAGCTCTCTCTTATTTGTAATTTTGGATTAGGTGTTGTAAGGAGCAATGACCTTCTGGGGTTAACTATCTTTTATTTTTACTGCTAGGTATACACATTGTATACGCTCGGCCAATATGGTCATGTTGAAAAAAATTACGTACTAATATTTTGGCGGGATTTTTATTATTACTGTTACATACATGTAATGTGCACTCTCGATCAATATGGCCACATTGTAAAAATGCCGTGATTTTTAATGTATTCTCTTGATCAATATAACCACGTTGGAAAACCTTACGTGCAAACTTAGTGAGATGCTAAAAAGTTTATGGCTTAATCGGCAAGGTATCAGTGTAAAAATGGTGGGCAATATATTTATTCATGCGTGACATATTGTAGACTAACGGTCAGAATGATGCAATTGTAAGAAAAACATGTTCACGTTGATAAAATCAGAATGATGTCTTTGTACTTTCTATTATTAAGTGTGAACATAGTGAGATGGTAAAATAGAATGGCAATGCCAAAATGACCTCGTTCTATCTCTATCGGTATATTTATATATACATATGGTATACTTGGGGAGTACGATGATAAGGGGCGCTGTGAGGAGATGTCTGCTTCTGACGGACTTGCTGACTGAACGAGCTTTCGCGCGCTTGGAACAGGTCTGAACGATGGTATCCTGCGGCGGTGAAAAGTTGATGCAACCTGTGTCTATAGGACAATGACTTTTATTTGGCCGTAATAGCCATCACGCTAATTCTATCGCTCCGCGGTGGTGAAACTTGCTATAATTTGCATAGAACAATAACCCCATTTGATATTGTTGCAGGTGAAAACCATGTACGTAAGTGCCTTGTGGGTGTGAAAGTTATTTAACGTTTAAAAACGTTTCAATACAGGTCTTAAGATTTTTTTATATATAGACACATCCTGAATCTTTTGAGAACGAGTTGGAAGTTTGTGCTAACAAAACTGTTGCTAATCGTGAATCGAGGTTCGATAATAACAAAGAAATATACACATCCTCAGAATAGGAAATACCTAGGTAGGCCCTATATGTACCGAAACACCATCACCTACAAAGTCGTCAACACCGCCAGAATCCACGACAGTACTTCCTCGGATAAGTTGTAATTGTGATTCAAGTTATGTAGACCTGGAAGGTGTGAAGAATGTTATTGAAAACTGGGATTTCGAATGCGACAGTTGTAGACTGGGCTCATTATGATTGGGCTCATGATTGTATGCATGTAGATACTAAGTCATAGGAAACTCGTACTTAGAGTATGATTGCAAGATTTAGTGTCGAAGATGATGTGTTCTACGTGTATATAAATAAACATATTATAGACTATTAACAAGAGAGAAATTGCATGAAGCTTATTGGGAATTACTAAGTGATGCGGACTATCTCCCGGAATTAGTGGAAGTTTTATTAAGAAAGGACAGAAAGAAATTGAACATACCCTGAGGGCAGCTCTATCTTATTTGTAATTTTGGATTATGTGTTGTAAGGAGCAATGACCTTAAATGTATTTCAATAGTTTTAGTAATTATGTGTTTTATGTAGTGATGAAAACATTAATATAAATTGCATCTTAGAAACTGTACTTACATAATAATCAGATTGTGATAGGTGCAATTTTCTTCATGAGTGTTCTCATCTTCATGATAATGGAACATCTGCATTGAAGTATCTATCCATTAATAAAACTTTTAGTGTACTGTTTAAAGTCTTTGAACAAGAATACAGTGAAATCTCATTCATAAACTTTTTATATAAAATTTGTGATCATTTTAGAAATACAGAATTTGTAGGACAAATTATGCCATTTTTCATAAAGCGTTCATGTGAAAGAGCCTTTTCTGGTAAGATAGTGAAATCGACTCTTGATCCAAATTGAGTTGTTATTGACCCAATATGTTATTTTTGACCTAAAACTATCTTTAAAAAATTTGCCCCCTACCCCCACCCTTTACCGAAGTATCGTATAAAACATTCTCAAAATTAAGTATTTTTAAAATTTTGGTGGGGATGGTCGGAATATTTTAGAAGTTTCACAGACTGTAGATACTATGTAGAAATAAATGTGAACATTTTTCAAAAACACTGATGCGCATTTTCTTGGTTTTTCCTTGCTGAAACTTACAAACGAGTTATGATGGTTGGACGTCGCTGTTTTTTTTTTTTTTTTTCTTCCAAAATGTTGTTACACTCTTAGGTACAACATCGTAGTCTGAAGATAATGGAAACATTGTCAAATAATAAAATTAAAAAAAAAAAAAAAAAGAGTTTTGTGCACAGTTTTTTCAATCATTTTAGAGCTCTAATGGCCAAGCGTCGAAACATTTGATTGCAAGAGTCCACGATTATCCTTTCTCTTTCGTTCCTTCCATTTCTGTCTTTCTTTGGGCGCTTTGGTTGCGTTCATTTTGAAACAAAAGCGTAAAATATATCTTCGTGCCAGTGCTTCCACTTCAATCGATTCTTGCACAACAAAGTTACACACACCTCGTGTTGCCTCCTCATATATTCCAGTGCCTACTCAAACTTACCAGCAGGGGCCACGGTGGCTCAGTGGTAGAGTGTTCACCTTTGTGCTTGAGGTCCCTGGTTCGATCCCAGCTCGCGCCAAATGAGTTTTATGGTAGACAAACACCGTGTGAGTGGGTTTTCTCGGGGTTCTCCCATTTCCTCGCACTTTCTTCATTCCACCATTTCATTCATTTCTCATCTTCACCGTCTCCTTTAGCCTCGCCGGTATAACTGTGGAACGTAAAACTCAGGTATTTCATTTCATTTCAAATCTACCAGCTTGTGCCAAGTAATGCCATATAAATATTATCGTATATATATCTATTCGTATTTATGATCGGCTCAGGTAATTGATTTAAAGCGTATGGTAGTTCAAATATCCAACTTAGAACAAAGGATACGTCAGAATTTACAATGGCTATTTCTTTTACAATAAATTTGTCATTATCATGAAATACTCAGAAGTGTACAATAATCCTTGTTCTACTCAACTACTAGAAAGCGCAATCAGTATAAATATTTCTTCTTTTGTCTACCTGCAGTAAAGAATCAAATTGTGCATACACAATGCATGTAACCGGTTCACGTAAAGTTTCTGAAAATGATAGTTTTAAATTTTAAGAATCACGTACAACTCCCAGGTATTGCTATCTAATGTACTTCCTGTAAGGGATAGAATAAAATCATAAAGAGCATATACATATGGATATCCATCTAGAGTAACAGAATGTGAATAATTTGATATTATATTCCAGTACCTCAAATCAAAGTATAGTAACTAAGAATTATAAAGCTGTGTAATCTTTTAGTAGTACGTACAGTATCTCGATTGTGTTAAAACAAAATTTTGCAAGTGGCATATAATGAATATCTTGAAACGTAATCGTTTGAACATTTCCGTATTTAATATCAGGTATTGTTGCTATACTAATAACGGAGCTTTTCTATAACTAAAAATGGAATATTAACAAAATCAGTATACATTGAAATTTGATGTGGGTATCCATATCTAGGTGTGGTTATTTAAAGCCGCGACGTTTATAAGGAAGATCAGATTTTTTCAGAAAAAACTAATTGTAAAGCTAATGTGGTGACAATGTAAGCAATTCTACGCGTTCATTACATTCAAACATGTACAATATTTGAGAAAGTAAATCTTTATAAATGTTTATACTTTATTTAATTCGTCTATTAAATGAATTGATGGGGAATATCCAATGATGGTTTTACTTTCATATGTTCTCCATTTTTTAAATTCTAACACATAACATTTTCACCTTCGGTAACATTAATGGAATATATAAGCCCACTTGCCAGTATGATTCTGATAATAATCTAATATTTTTTATTATTTAACAAAATGTGTTGCACTGTTTTAGGATAAGCATCTACACTACTGTTTAAAACTAATGTAATGTAGAAACCATCATCAATGCTTTTAGAAATTATTTTCGTTTAAAGTGAAGTGCCAAGTTTGAAGTTCCAAAACGAAATGGTAATTTTAACCCGTGATCATGTTTTAAGTTTACTTGTAAGGTATCAAAATATTTCTTTTCAACTTTAACATAATGCGGTGTATGAAACAGAAAACATTTTACTTGCCCATGTTCTATATTAAACATGCAGTACTAAATTTTCGAATTGTTGGTCCGATATCTTGTTGTTTTACAATATCAATGCATACGTAAATTTATTTGGAATAGTATAATCTAAATTACATGGACATTTTCTACGAGTTAAAATTAACTCTTCGATGTTTCTAAGTTTTGAGTATACTACATTTTTAATTTCTAACGTATTTTCATCGTTAAAAGCAAGAAAATAAAAGTGCTTGTTGATTCAGCTAATAAAGGAAATGCGAACTTAATGTTTCATGCATAGCACATATATTGATTACTGTACACAAACTCTTAATCCTCACCTTCCTTCCTAGAAATACTTTATACACTACACAAGATTAACAGAACTCAGTTATGTACGATTTGCTTTGACTGCCTTCTTTCAAACGTGCAACTTATGTGTTTTCCATCAGGCTGCACCACAAACCACTGTCAGTGCAAGGCACAATCAAAGAATTGATGGTAGATTGATTGAGGGTCTATGGGGACGTTAGCATCGAGGCTATTAGTCACCGTTACAAGAATAAGTTCTTGAAGTATCAAAGGAAACGACAACTATCAGATAACACAGTTGATAGGTGGCAGAAATAGCTTACCATTCTACTTGTAGGCAACATGTATGAATGCTTTCGCTGAAAGTGTAAGCGCGGCAAGCGACAATCCAATCAAACATAAACTGACTGCAAACGTTCATGCTACTGACAACGGTTCCGAGTAACAATCCGTTTTAATTCTCGGCCTGTTATTAAGGATTTTCTTCCGGGTTCTCTTTGCCGACGTGTTTTCTGCCATCATTACCTTGGACTCTGTCCCACAACCAACACACTTGCCACTTTCATCATGCTCGCACCACATAATCGAACGCCAAAAATTTGACCTCTTTGGAAATAAGAGAGGTCACTTGTTTTACCCTAAGACTCAGTTCATTGCACACTGTCATTTTACTGTTTCTCATGTAGTACGGAATTTGCCCTAACGAAACAACAGCCCGACGCTGAGATTGCCGCCTGACAGTTGCCAATGCATACATATTTCATACTCCTAACTCCAAGTATGTCAATTATTCTGAAAATCATTTGTATATGCACGAAATATATAAATACACTATTTGGGAACCAAGTTGTATTTCTTGAAATAATACTCACCCAGATATTTCTAATGGCCATTCTTTAATGTATAGTGATATGCGAGTGGAAACATTATCAATGCATAGTTCATTAGTATGAAAGAGATTATCATAGTGCTTCGTTCTAAAGTGTATTCTATGATTATTGTGCCTTCCTTTCAGAACTGTGTGTGTGTCTTAGTTTACAGTTGATATTATTAGGTCGAGTCATTAATAACTTCCAATACAGCTTTTGCTTTCATTAAATAGATACCTGTTCAGTTAGTTCTCTAACAACAATTTTGTATGATATACTTTACAACAAACTATTGTTCCTATCCTCTAAAATGAAGATTGAAAACGTGTATATTCATCATGTGATGTTTTGGGAATTTAAACAAGGCAAAGTGCTAAGGAGACAGCTGAAAAGATGTACAATTTATAGGCCTACGATGAAGGACTAATCACTGATCGGGTAGTTAGAAATTGGTTTTCCAAATTCCGTTCTGGACCTTAAAAAACGAACTGAGGACGGACCGTACTTCGGACCTTGATAACATATTTTTAAAGGCAATATTGGACCAAAATCCACGTCAATTAACAAGAGATATAGTAGGAAAGTTGGATACATCACAATCAACTATTTGTCGGCAACTGAAAAAATCAGAGAAAGTCAGCAGGCAAGGAGTATGGGTACCTCACAATCTCAGTGAACAGAATAAAGAATGTCTCATGTCATTCGCTACAAGTCTGCTCTCACCGGTAAAAATCGAGCCCTTTTTAAAGATGATCATAACAATTGATTAAAAAAATGGTTTACCCATGACAATATCGTCCGCAAAAGACAGTTTTTTTCATAAGGATCAATCACTCCTACCAGATCCGAAAGCAAACATCTATGGCAAAAATATTTTATTGTATGTGTGGTGAGATTGTCGAGGTATAGTTCATTACAAGTTGTTGAAGTAAAGTGATTACTTCAGATACATACGTTCAGCAGTTGTAAAGAGTGAAAGAGAAACTCAATGAAAAGTATCTTGTGCTCACGATACGCAAAATCGTTATTCTTTTACAATAAAATGCACGGCCACATACAGCAAAGGTGACTCAAGGAAAAATCTTAAACTTGGATGGTCTGTTTTACTACAGCCACCTTACTCCCCGGATCTTTCGCTGACAGACTACCACCTTCTCTGTTCCTTACACAACTTTTTGAATGGAGAAACCTTAAATTCTCAAGAGTAAATGAGTCATTCTGTCCAAAAATTTCTTCCAGTCCAAACCAACCAATTTTACAAGAAATGAATTGATAAGCCACGAAGATAGGAAAAATCAAACATAATAGTGCAGCCGCGTAACAACATTTCGAATATAGGAGGGGGCAAGTCTTTTTGTTGCGCCCCTCCCAGAACAGCGCCCCCCCCCATCACAGCGCGTAATTTCCACTAATCTTTACAGTATTACTGTTATGTATTTTTTTTCCGTGAGTGTGGGAAAATAATTGTAATTTACGAAAACAGCTATACATTTGAAAAATTAAAATATCGACTTACTTGAAGTAAAGACAACTTCTTCACCATCTATTCATTCAACACAAGAGTCGTACATTAGTAGAACTAGTAGACCTCATTTGATTTGTGTCGGTATATGTATGAAGTACAGTTTACTATTAATTAATCACTAAATAGTACGACATGATTGTTCCGTATACGTTCGGCACATTCTCATTCTCCAGAACTCATAGGCTGAAGACATATCACAAACACGTTTTTTTTTTTCTAAATTGATCAACAGATTCTCACAATACACCTACACGCACACTTTTCTTATTTTACTTTCACACCACATTAATCTTCAAATGTTTCAGTACATAGATTGAACTGCACTTTGTATTGATATACCGGACTAGAGATGCAAAATAGCCGAATTTTTGAGACATGCTTTATTTTCATTTAAAAAACGGCTTTAGGAAAGAAAACGGAAATTTTCGCTCTCTTGACACAGCTAGGATCTCATAAGTCCTACGTTGGTTGCCTAACCATATCAAGTTCTTGAAATTTATACATCTTGAAATGTGTTGTTCGGGTTGCTTAAAGTCAAACTGGCAGAGAAAAAAAAATATCACTGCCGTTCCAGAAACACTATTGTTTCAGATACTCTTCAATACCTAATATTAGAGCCGAGAAGGCTTCATAATTTTGTTCATATTTCAGAAGAAAATGTTTCACTAATAGCAGCAGCTTAATATGATTTAGTTTAAGGAACTGCAGCAACAAAGTGCAGTGCAGTGCAACAAAGTGCAAAGTGCAGTGGCTCTTACCTTTTGTTTTTCTTCAGAATACAGTATCTTTTTTAAAGTTAGACTATGATGGGAAAAGAAAGCTGGAACACATTGTTGTTTCTTCGCTAAATATTAAAAGAAAAAAATCCTAAGCCAAAAAAGCATTGAAAAGATATTCGTTTTTTATTTTAAAAAAAGCAGTTTTTTCCGGGACCTTAAACCACTATTCAGAACAGTTATTGTTCCCACCACTAACTTTTCACTAATTTTTATTTATTTATTTATTTATTTAATTTTATTTTTATTTATTTATTTTATTTTATTTATTTACTTTTTTTGTCGTTAAACATTATTCTAAGAACTATACAAACAATTCGTTCGAACTAGAAAACCCTATACATTAACCCTTTTGAGATTTCCACTTTTTAAGGTAAATTTTAGACTTTCAGTCAAGCAGCTATTGCGTCGAGACTATTTATCGTAGAATCATGGTTCATACCCCGTTTTATTCGGAATGAAACACTGTTTTCCTAATTTGTAAATTTCCCTAATATGTACCAACGCAATAAAAATTCCTGTCCAAATTGGGAAAAAAGGATTTTTTTAAAAAGTCCCCATTTCCTGTTAATTTCTTCCCTCCGGTACACAACATGGACATGCGAATGTTACCAAAAAAAACTTTGCTTCACTCCAAACATAACGAGGTATGAACCATGATACTGGGGTAAATAGTCTTGGTGCTAAAATTCATTTACTATTTTTTCCTAATATCTACTATTGTTATTCAACAAGCTTTAGTGTCAAGACTCTTTATCGTAGGATCATAGTTCGTAACTCTTTGTATTTGTAATGAAGGAAAGTTTCCAACTCTATCATTCAAATTTCCCCATTATGTACCAGAAGTGAAAATTTCCCGATTGGGAAAAAGAGATTTTGTCAGGAAAAAATAACCTTTTCGAGAATTTCTTCCCCCAGATAGATGCTAGCGCCACGGTAGTGGTACAGTTCTAAACGTTACTTCATTACAAACAAAATGAGGTACAAACCATGGTCCTACAAAGAACACTCTTGACGCTAGAGCTTATTGAATAACAATACATTAGTAACTATTACCCAAAAATGGGGAGGAAAATTTAGTAAATCAGCTCTAGCACCAAGACTATTTATTCTAGGATTTGGTTTGTACCTTTTTGTTCGTAATGAACCAGCATTTTAAATCGTATCACTTGCATGTCCCTATCATGTACCTGAGGGGACAAATTCCCGCCCAAAATGTATTTTAAAAAAAGGGAAATTCAATTTTTCAAAAATTAACTTTCTCGGAATCTTATTTTCTCAGGTACATGACAGCGCAATGGTAGTGGTACCTTGGAAACGTTGCCTCATTACGAACAAAATAAGGTGCAGACCATGATCCTACGACAAATAGGGATGACCTGTAGCTACTTCACTAAACACGTTGACTAAAAATGTGTAATAGGGGAAAAATTCAATTTCTTTTCTTTTCTTTTCTTTTTTCTTTTTCTTTCTTTCTTTTTTTTTGAAAAATCATTATTTACCCTACGATCATACTTTGTACCTTGTTTTGTTTGGAATGGTGGTAGGTTTTAAACTGTACCACTCACATGTACCTGAGGGGAGGAATTCCCGAAAAAAGATCTGAAAAAATCTCCTTTATTCAATTTGGTCGGGATATTCCCGCTTCTGGTACACAATAGGGAAATTTGGGTGGTACAGTTGGAAACATTTCTTTATTACGAACACAACTAGGTATGGACCATGATCCTTGGTTAATAGCGATGTGTTATGTTTTTTTTTTTTTAAAAAAAAGAGCTCTAAAATTTATCCTTTTCTTTGTTCCTTCGTCCATGTTTGTGACGTCACTGCCCCCAGGCATCGCAAGCGTGACTGCAAAATGCCCATGAAACATATACTTTGATGCTTCCCCGCTTGAATGAATGCAAGAAACATGGTATGTAAAGCTTACTAGAGATTTATAAAGCAAATTCCGAAGGTCGACGTCATGGTTCAGATCTGTACCAAAAGTCCCCAAAGGGTTAATATATTTGGCCTTCTTTTTCTTATAAGTGATCAATTATTCTTTTGATTGTTGAACTCATATTTATTTTTCTTGAATACAGTAACTAAACCTCTTTTTCTTCTTATAAGGGGGAACAAAGGTGGAAAATACTTTCTTCATTGAAGTTGAAATATTAAAAAAAAATTTTAAAAAGTTCAAAATTTGACAGGCATAAAGCGGTGGAAAAAAAACTTTTTTAAAGCTGTTTTTTAAGCCCTTCCGTACGTAACATCCAACTTTTAATACTTTTAACAAGAACGGAATAATATAGTTTCAATTTGATTAAATGTTCAGTGTAAAAAATAACGAGCCACTGTGATCCTATAGCTCATTTCGACACAAAAATTGCACACTTCAAAGAGCAGAGTTCACAGTTTTCCGAAGACAAGGCACGGTAGGAGCTATTTGTGAATTCTCTACACAGTTTCTTCACGTCCAGTGAGTCAAGCCTGTCTGAGTATGCATTAAGAACTGCAAAATGGTTCAATCTTGCTCGGCAGTTGCAGATGTCACCGGGGTGACAAGCAAGAGACGAAGGACTTTCAATACTTCAGGAAACAACTCTCTTGTTTCTTTACAGTTTCTTGAAGTTGTGAAGCAGGTCTCTCAGATTTTTTGAAACGGGGATAGTGGTGAGTAACTGTTGCACCTGTAGTTGTAGTCGGTCCGAATTGACATGGTATTCTTTTAAAATGTCAGTAATGCCGTGAGAAAAGTTACCTTCCAGAATTACATCCTCTATTGCACGATACTTTTTCATTTTAGGCTGATGGAATCGACTAAATTTTGCAAATGATATTGTCCGAACATTCATAATAGGTTGGGCGTAATTTCTCTTCTGCGGTGTTGAATTGGTAATTTTTCGCAGATGTCTGCGAGTGTTCTAGTCTTTTCGGCGTCTGATCTCTGCGCGGTAGCTGAATAGATCCTTGTTTGTTCTATCGAAGATCCCCCTATACAATCAAGGGCGACAAAAAGGATAATTAATACATCTACATCGCCCTTGGTGAAATATTATGTCCTTTTTTGTTCTATCGAAGGCGCCCCTATGCAATCAGGAGCGACAAAAGGAATAATTAATATATCTACAGCGCCCTTCGTGCAATATTACATCCTTTTTGTTGTATCGAAGGCGCCCCTATAAATCAGGGGCGACAAAAGGAATAAATATCTACAGCGCCATTGATGCAACATTATATCCCTATTTGTTCTATCGAAGGCGCTCCTATACAATTAGGGGCGACAAAAAGAATAATTTGTATATCTACAGCGCCTTTGGTGCAATATTACATCCTTTTTAGTTCTATCGAAAGCGCCCCTATACAATCAGGGGCACCAAAAGGAATAATTAACATATCTACAGCATCCTTGGTGCAATATTACATCCTTTTTGTTCTGTCGAAGGCGCCCCTATAAATCAGGGGCGACAAAAGGAATAATTAATATATCTAGAGCGCCCTTGGTGCAATATTATAATCTTTTTAGTTCTATCGAATGTGCCCCTATACAATCAGGGACAACAAAAGGAATAATTAATATATCTACAGCGCCATTGATGCAATATTATATCCCTTTTTTTCTATCGAAGGTGTCCTATACACTCAAGGGCGACAAAGGAATAATTAATATATCTACAGCGCCCTTGGTGCAATATTACATTCTTTTTGTTCTATCAAGGACGCCCCTACGCAATCAGGGGCGACAAAAGGAATAATTAATATATCTACAGCGCACTTGGTGCAATATTATATCCTTTTTAGTTCTATCGAAGGCGCCCCTATACAATCAAGGACAACAAAAGGAATAATTAATATATCTACAGCGCCCTTGGTGCAATATTACATCCTTTTTGTTCTATCGAAGGCGCCCCTATACAATCAGGAGCGACAAAATGAATAATTAATATACATACAGCGCCATTGATGCAATATTATATCCTTTTTTGTTCTATCAAAGGTGCCCTATATACTCAAGGGCGACAAAAGGAATAATTAATGTTTCTACTGCGCCCCTTGTTGCAATATTATTTCTTTTTTATTCTATCAAAGGCGCCCCTATACAGCCAGGGACGACGAAAGGAATAATTAACATATTTACAATGCTCCGTCATTGTAACATTATTTCCTTTTTTATTCTATCGAAGCATTATGTCGCCCGTACATAATGAGGGGCGACAAAGGATTAATAAAATGTTTATATAGCTGCTTGACTGTCATATAGGTAATTTTTATTTCTTTATTTTATTGTATCCAAGGTGCCCTAGACAATCAACACAAAAGGAAGAGAAAAACTGTACATTAGTTATAATAATACAAAGCACTGCACTCTATATTTTGTTGAAGATTTGGCAGTGCATACAAAACACTGATTTTGTACATAAACTTCTCATACTTCAATCGGCTTTTAAAAAATGCAAAGTAATCACTCGGCGCCCCCAATAACTTCTACCAGAACTTTTGGGGAGGGGCAATGCCCCCTTGCCCCTCCGTCTTGTTACGCCACTGTAATAGTGTTAAATACACAATAAATTAATATAATTTTGTTATGTAATGAAAACAAAATAAATATTTGATAAGAACGAAAATTATTTATGACTCAACCTTATATAATAATATACTTATAATGCCAAGGAAGAAACCAATGTTATACTATATTTAAATATGTGATTTTATTTGCAGTCTTTCTTACGAAAAATGCGGGACAAAAACCTACTCACAGTTGAAGAAGTGGTCGATGACCTGACGTCTGCAGAACCCGAAACCAAAGCAAAGGAAAAGCGTCCGAAGCAGAGGTTAGATTGGTTCCTTACGATCTCTATGATCTGTAATCATATATTAGGCACCTGGGGATTTGTTCTACTCTTTGGCAGCACTAAAATGTATACACTTTTATGGAGTAAGTATATTTACATATTATATATGTATCTATCTTATATATGTATCTATTTTTATTGGATATGATACATATGATAAAGTTCTAAATATGTGCAATTATATATTCAGTGCAAATATTGTGTCTCCTTCATTGAAGATTATGACATAATTTATAAATTTATTTTCCTACTCATTTTTCTTCGAAGTTTTCAGTTTCTCTTCAATATAAAGTATAGCATTCCTTTAAGGTCACATATAAACATAATGTAAAAAAAAAAAAAAAAAAAAAGATAAAATCCTGACCAGTGTTCCTTCGAGACATGTTTTTTGGAGAACACTTCCCCCCCCTGAGCTCTGAGAGTGGCCCCGGACGAGATCAAAACAATATGTCTATAATATAATAATAAATAAAGTAGTACCAGCGGTGGCCCCCAAAACACTTTTTCTGAAAGAACGATTGATCCTGACCAACTACATATAGCCCTACTATTTAATATATGCTTTGGTCAGAATTCGTTTTTCACATTATACAAGAAGTTCCAAAGCTAGAATGAGTGATGTTCTGATAAACATAATATATACGATATGACATTTACAAATTTATTTCTTATGGAGGTAGAGAACATTGTAGTGAATCAGTTGAGTTGATTTTGAGTTTAACATCCTTTTCAGCAGCGAGGCTATATGAGACGGGACCTACTGATTACCGTGGAATCCAAACCACATGAGCTCCTCCTGAAATCGAACCCGGGTCTCCCGCGCCAAAGGCGCGTACGCTAATTACTTAGCCACGAAGGAGCTCTTGTAGTGAATCAGCAACTGAAAACAATGTTCTGATTTAGCATTCGTCAGTATTATTCAAATTAAATTAGACTTCCTGCTGCTAAAATTCTTGAAGGATATTGACAGACCGGTTAACTTTTAGTTGGTTGGTAATATGTGCTCAGTAAATATCGCTGCTTCTGGCTTTTTATACTAGAGTTGAGTGCCTCTTAATTCGAATAGATTACCAACTGCCTCAATGCATTAGGCAAACTTTGAAAATTATATATATCTACCGATCACTTCGCATATAATTAAAGAGGTACAAGAAAATTATGAGAAAGTACACGTACAGCAAATTATAGGGGCGAGAAGAGGGATACTTGCGTAATTATAATGGGAAATTTCGATCCAGATGTGGGGAACAACAGGAAGTTACTGTCACAGGCAAACACGATTTCAGGCGAGAACAATGGAAGAGGGGAGGGACTGGTCAATTTCTGCAGATAGAATTCACTAGTAATATGGAACACTGGATTCGATCAGTACAACAGGAGAAGATATAAATCAAAGTCACAATAGACGGCTAAAGATCAAATAAACAATTATGATTCGGGATAGATATCTAGATAGCTTGTAGAACCATAAGGACTTTCCCGGGACAGACATTGTCTCTGATCATAACCTTAGCATTGGCCGAAATGGAAATTCAAGTAAAAAAATATACCCTGACGAAAAGTAAGGCATAAGGAGCTAAATTCTGAAAAGTTTAAACATTGAGGAACTAAGAAATATTTTTTCTATAAAATTTCGAAGAAAAATACGCAAACAATGAATGTATTGGTGCAAGTAATAAACGATGGTGGGAGTATATTTAACTTTGCATACAGCAGGTTACAGCAGAAATAGTAGGTTAGAACGAACACAAAACAGCTAAGAAACCAGAACAGATGTTGGATAAATTTAGTGTAAGGAGAGCGTGGAAACAGATTAAGACAAAGAAGAGTAAAAAGATATACAGTACGTTAACCAGTGAATTACGAAGCGAAACAGACAGTACAAGGTAAGACATTTACAAACAAACATACGAGGGGATAAAAGATTTTAAAAGAGTTGGAAAATACGAAGAAATGTATTTTTACAATCAAAAGTGTCTTTATATGGACTTGCAGAGTGTCTGACCACGACTTACGTCTAGCAAGGCAGGTTGCATATGAATCTGTTATCAAGCTTTTATCTTGATTCTAGAATTAAAGAGCAAGGTTATTTGGTTAGGGCTCAGATTCGCAGAATTATTGCAATAGCATCTTTGAAAAATTCGGATCCTCGGCTTCCCGATTTTTTATATGATACGTTAAGGCAAGCACTACAATATATATGTTTTGAAAATAGACTCTGCTAAAGTGGTAGTCATTAACATTCACCTCCACACTGTAAAAAATGAGGTGTTGAATCAACACAAAATGACTACCACTTTAGCGTATTACTTGTGTGTTAATTCAGCACCAAGCACATCGCCTTTCGAGCAAATCAGAAATAAATCGTTACTATCTGACAAGTAAACCTTACGTTTGGGTGAATCGAGTTGCTGACTGAGACACATATGAGAAAGTAGTACTAAATGTGGTCAGTATTTCAGTGAAGTTGTAGGTGCGAAGCTCCAGGGGTTTAGGAGATACAGCTACCAGAACATCACATGGAAGTACAGAATAGTCTTCATACAGTTGGAGGTAAAAAGCTCTGTAAGACCTCTTGTAACGACAAAAGGTGAATAACAAATATATGGATATATATTAGTACTAGGGGGAAGTCATATAGTAAGGGTATACCTGACGGCGGCCATCTTGAAATCAGCCATTTTGAATGGCCGCCATCAACGCAACTCTTACCATAGACCTAATATTTATACGCCTGCTTTTTATTTAATTATTATCATTAACACAAAATTTACAAGGTGGGGTAAAGGACTAATACATATGCTGTAAAAATATTTAATTTCCCTGTAACTTTTTACCAATTGCGCGTAAATCAAAATTAACGTCACCATTGTTCTTCTGATTAAATTTGAGCCTTAAATCATGTATTACATGACCCTATTCCTATTTTTAAAACTTAACTTTAATTCAAAATGGCTGATTTCAAGATGGCCGCCGTCAGGTATACCCTTACTGTATGACTTCCCCCTAGTACTAATATATACCCATATATTTGTTATTCACCTTTTGTCGTTACAAGAGGTCTTACAGAGCTTTTTACCTCCAACTGTATGAAGACTATTCTGTACTTCCTTGTGATGTTCTGGTAGCTGTATCTCCTAAACCCCTGGAGCTTCGCACCTACAACTTCACTGAAATACTGACCACATTTAGTACTACTTTCTCATATGTGTCTCAGTCAGCAACTCGATTCACCCAAACGTAAGGTTTACTTGTGAGAGAATTTGCATTGGTATTTATCGTTTAATATGAGAAAAGCTTTGCGAAATATATTTGACACTTATACCAAGTAACGAATAATGTTCTATGTTTCCAGTAATCGGTCACAATAATATTATTGTAAACCTGTGAATTGTGAGACAACAGTTACATAGGAAATAGTTCTACCATCTTCTCTTCATACGTGCTGAGACACAAGAATAACAGATAAAGAAAATAGATGGAAGCACTGCTATCTGTGTAACTATTGTCAGATAATTCACAGGTTTACAACAATATTATTGTGACCGATTACAGAAAATATAGAATGTTATTAGTTACTTGCCATAAATGAGAAATATGTTTCGCAAAGCTTTACGTATATCAAACAATAAAAAACAATGCAAATACTCACAGCCAGTAACGAGGTATTTGTGATATGCTCTGCAGGTGATGTGCTTGGTGTTGAATTGACACACAAGTAATACGCTCAAGTGGTAGTCATTTTATGTCATTGAAACATCTTTTTTGCTGTGCAAAGATGAGATAGACAGAGAAAAGAGATATAACGACTAACATCTCTGATTTGCTAAATAACTACACTCGACTTACAAGGTTGATAATACAGGAGCATGGAAATCTAAAAATCTGAACTTCGGAATACATCCTAAAGAGAGACGCAAATGTGAATAAAAATACCAATATAATAATGTAATTTCTCTCTCATTTTTTAATTTTAGTATTCTTGATCATCTCAACGTATTCTATATAGAATTTTAAGATAAAGAGAACATTTTCCCTTCAGAATGTAAATAAGAAAAAAACGTTGCGTTTCCCAATCAGAATTTCGCCCAAAGTTAATTGATGTTGTCTATTCTGACACGAATTAGCATCTAGATCGAGTACGCTAGAAAGATGGGCAGTATGCAGTATAGGTGCGGAAAATTTGGTTCCTTCTCTCTGGTTTTATATATTACTGAATTAATTAATTTATTGTATTAGATACTTCCACATCGACGTTTCTATTTTACATATTATTGACTTTTCCAAAGTCAAAATATAGCGTGTAATGAAGTCAAAGTGTTAGTTGGCGAAACTGTCACACGTATGTAGTTTTTAAATGGAAATATATTGTTTTACCCAGAAAATATTTTGTTTGTATTCAACATATATCACATTAAAAAATACAATTCTCTGAAAGCAAAATGGACAATAATACCTTCAAATTCAGTAAGTAGAAATATATTTGACAGTATTTTACACTACCTTGTGCGGTATGGGGGAACAAAAGAGTTCTCGAAGTATAGTTCAGGAATCAGAAGGTTCAATTAATACACGTGATAATAGTTTTTAAATTATACAAGAATAATTTTGTCCAAATAAAATTTAAAACCCCTGTAAAAAGTTGTGAAAATGTACACACACGATTTTTTAAATCTCTCTTTTGACAAAATTTATATTATTACCAGCACGTATACTGTGGTGATAACCGATTATGTTAACATATACAATACATTACATTTTTGTAGATCCGTACCAAAGGCAGTGGCGGATCTGTTTAAGGGGCACCCGGCCACGTGCCCTGCCATTCATGATCTAAATAGAACTGCAATTATTAAATCAGTACTAATACATTAACAGAAGCTTTTTTGTTTTTTTCTTTTGTAATGTTTGTATATGTTCTGCCACAACCGTGTTTGCGAGTGAAAGAGGCTGTGGTTATCCGCTCTAGTAGGATAGACGAAACTTTGCAACACAGCGACGGTTGTTTTTTGGCTGCGGACTTACAATCTCTATGCTTTCACAGTAGCCCTATCATCAGAGGTTGCAGGGGATGTTATGGCTATGTCCATTGAAAATGGTCACAGTAATGTTGAGACCTGTCGCATGAGGCGCTGTGCTCTGTCTTATGGAACATACAGCGGTAAGAAGGTCGCGACAAGGAAACTCAACTCTGTACAGAGGGGAACGGAAGGAGGGGAAAGGGGAAAGGAGGGTCAAGCCATTTTCATAATTTGGGGATGGAAAAGGTTTATGCTTGGCCTTTCAGGGTATAGCGAATGACATATTAAGGGTTGCCATCATGGCCCAGTTAATTTACAATACCTTGACCTTCTAAAATTTACACGCATAAGTTAGCAATCGGCATCTACAATCGTATTTTCAAATAGGAGCTGCACTTTACGTATAAAATGTTTCCCAAAAAAGTAATAAAGAAATCACACATAATTGAAGTAATGGACATATAGTAGTTGAAACAAATTGTTGAAAACAAACAAATAATTTGTCACACAAAATATCAATCAGGGGCGTTTTTACACATAGGCCAACATGGGTCATGGCCTAGGACGGCGTGTTTTCTGAGACCATTTTTTTAAATACCAGCTTTAGAAATTTCAGGTATTTATTTATTATGCATAGTTATGGCGATATGACACGGGATTATTGCATTTGTAAATATCAAAAAGAAGAAGAAGAAGAAGAAGAATCTGCTTGGCAAGAAGTAAGTAATTAACAATCCAGTTATTAATTTACATAAATTATTTCCCCTCTCATATTGCTGACACCTTATTCTTTTATCGTAATTTTAAAACATTTCCATTGTTGACAAGGGCGCCCATATTGTGGTTTCCAAGGGGGGCAAGTATACGCGACATTTAAATTTTGCTGTAACTAATGTAAAAATTCTATTGGGTTTTCGATATTCCGAAATACAATTTCCTCTAGGGGGCGAGCGCCCCACCTTTTCCCCCTGATGGGCGCCCTTGATTGTTGATAAACTTCCAGAATTACCTACAGTTTTCAAACATATCAACCGAGCCGCCAATGCAAGAAGTTTGAATGTTTCAATGTTGTATTATTATTCTTGAACTTGTCTGATCTCATCAACTTGGTTTCATAATCAGCAACTGTCCCAGAATTTCTATACTGGTATTTAATTTATTGTTATTGACGGGGCGGCATTTTTGTAATGGCTCGAAGGCGGCAAAAATGTTAAATACGTCCCTGAATATCACGCTACTGATCTTCAACGATGGCAAGATTCAAGAGAATTTTCACTCTGTTTTCTGTTAGAAATTTAGTAGTCGTTCACTGTTGCAGTAGTTTTTTTTTCTTTTCTTTCCCTCCATCTTAACAATTGTTCAAAACATGGCAACCCTTTAACCTGCCTTGAAATGTGTTTGCGATGGCTTGCACCCGACCGAATGAAACTGATACCCTCTTAACAAGGAAATAGACAGCGCGGACACTGGTGACCGGGCCTTTTTTTTTAAACTATGGTCTTATTAGCGCTTATTCCGGCCTAGTCAGTGTCAGTGTAGTGTGCTTATTTTGTGTAGTGTCATAATTCATGTGAGATGAATCAGGTAAGATACTTACGAACTAAAAACCTAGATTATCAAGATCGTCTTTTAGCAAAAAAATTAGGCCCACCAAGACCAGAGCTATCCATAAACCAAGTATTCAAAGATGAAAATAGAACGTACAATAGACGCTTCAGTAAAAGCAAGCGTGTACGAAAATTATTAGATTATTAATGATATATATATATGTATGACGCCCTAGTATGTAGGTATTTTGGATGTGCTCCACCACTTTTAAATTCCACGAGCCGCCACTGACTAAAGGTCTGTAAATCTGAACTGAATACACATTGTGCATATAAAATTAATACATAATAAAGTTACATTTCTTATATTTTTTATTTGAATTTTATACAACAAAGATTTTACGCTCATTGCATACTTTATGTTCATAAGCACATACTTTTACTTCTTTCTGCTCTAGTTTATTCTACCAAGTTTCTTTCAATCAAAGTGAGTTGATGAAATCACCAGGTTGACTTAAATGCTAATTATGTTCAAAAATATACGGTACGAATGTTTCCACAATTCGTCCATTTTATAAATATCAAATGGATTTTTTTTAAAAAAAGAAAGAAGTTCAAAAATTGCTTCTTGAGTGCTTCCAGAAGCGGAATTTTCAAAAACGCTGGATCACGTAGCCAGTTCTATAAGAGTTTAGAGATCGAGTGTCATTTCTGTAATGTGAGAGTCTAGTGAGATATTTAATTTTTGGCGTATATGGTAATTCCCTACTTCCATTAAAATAAAATTTTAATGAAAGTGACATGATGAAATCCCGGTTCAAGCCGAGTGCTATGTCTGAAAGTTCATTTCAAACGATTCAGTCGTTCTCCTGTATTGATGAAACACATAACATCGGTTTTAGTTTACATATTGACAAAGCGTTGTAGGAATTGTTCCTTAGAGACAGACCTTTGATAACACTGGGATACGTAACTATTTTCTTTTAATATACATTTTATATATGCATTTTCATCTTTCTCGAAACAGAAATTTCCAAAACGCTTAAACACGTCTTCCCTTAGCTTTAATTAATGCTTTAAATGACAAATTTCACACCTCTATCTTAAACGATTTTTTATAATTCACATTTTCTGAATTGATATTGGAAAGTTATTGATAAATAGAATTACGAGATAAAATTGAAATATAATTTATTCCAAGATTTGAATCGATACAAAGTAGTGCATAATTACCAGGATTTAAACTTGCAAATTTATCATTATAATGTGCTTTGTATGATATTAGAGACTTACTCCTAAACTTTAGCGCTAAATTAGTGAGAGGGACTAGAAAGCACCTCAAAATATATAACAAGTAGGGATGCATTCGAGTCGAGTCGAGTCGAGATTTAAGCCTGTCTCGACTCGTCTCGAGAAAATGTTGTCTCGACTCGTGTCTCGACTCGAAAATATGTTTCTGTCTCGACTCGTGTCTCGACTCGACAGTCTCTGTCTCGACTCGACTCGAATTCGAGTCGAGACGTCTCGAAATTCGAGTCGAGACAAAATGTACGAGTTAAAATATACGCACACATCAGCCAGACCATCATGACTACCTACCTAATTGTCAGTATGTCGACTTTTGGCATGGATAAAAACGGCGACACGTCTTGGCATACACGCAATGATCCTTGATAGGTCGCTGGAGAGAGCTGGCACCACATGTGCTCACTCAGGTCACCTAATTCCCGTGAATTCCGGGAAGGGGGGGGCGATGTGCTCTGACGTCACGTTCAATCACATCCCACAAGGGACATCACTCAAATGTCCGGCTCCAATTTCAATGAAACTTTTTTTTTGCTGATAGAAGGCATCTATGCATCATCACTTGTGATGACAAATTTTTGCCATGGTGCATGTTTTCTATTTTTTTTAATAACTTTTAAGAGCTGTGATGTGGTTATTAGAGATTACTACAGAAGTCCCTTACTACCCTTTGTAAACGGAGCGTTAATGAAGAAAAGTGAAGAAAAACCATGTGGATACATATAAGTCCTGGGTGGAAGTCGTATGGTAGATATGACTTTGATGGCAGCCATCTTGAAATCCACCATTTTGAATTAAGGTCAAGTTTTCAAAATGGGAATAGGGTAATATGATACATAATTTCGGGCTAGAATTTAATTAGAAAAATAATGGTGAGGTTAGTTTTAAGATACACCCATTTGGGGGAAAGTTACAGGCATATTAATTGTTTTTACTTACTGTGTGCGTAAGTCCCTTCTTACTTTCGTCTCAAGACCTGTAAATCGATCGCAACGGCAGAGCCCGGTTTCGCACTAGTGTTTAGAAATCTTTAAACTCACTTGAGGCAATATTTGTGGATTATTGTATTGTATTTTGCCTTTAATTAAATTTGAACCCACTTCATGATCTTGTGTAAAGTATCACTAAAAGAGAATTTCTGTTTTTATGGAGAACGTAAGCATGGCAATTATAAAAGGTGATTAAGGTGCGTATGTATTTATAAGAAAGTCTTGTGTGGTTCCGCCAATCTATTCTTTAGTTGTTTTTTTTTTCAAAATACTCATATCTCATAAATAAAAGAGTTATTATAAAATCTCTTACCACTATTCTTTAATACTTATAAAATTTTATTTATTGTAAAAGCACTGGCGAGTTATTTCTTAACGCCCACTAAAATTATGGTGGAGCTCCTTTGGCTAACGGTTAGCGCATTTGCCTTTGGGAAACCTGGGAAACCTGGGCTTGATTCCCGGTGGGAGTTCATGTGGTTCGGATTCCACGTTAATCAGTAGGTCCACGTCTCACATAGCCTCGCTGCTGAACGGGACATTAAACTCAGAATCAATTCAACTCAAAATTATGGTTTTGACTTTATTATGATGTCATTAGTTTAAACGCCCAACTGCCCAGTAATTATAAACATTGACTACATTATAAAATTGTAATTTGTGACGACTAAAATATCAGAAATTAAAGATTATTCTTTGGGTTTTGGAACATTTTGAAAAACGCGAAAAACTGGTATTGCACCGATACAACACACCTTTTGGATTTGTCATAACATGTCTTACATAGCTTTGGTTCGATTCTCAACACGGACTGCAACTACCCGTTAAATTGTGCATCCGAAAGGCACTCTTTGTTAAACCTCGCTTATCACCGCTCATCTTAATAATATATATAACTTCACCGCGAAGCAAATGTTGCATTTCTCTCTTTCATCCTAACACAAAACAAACTAACCACAGCTGTGACACGAAGGAGCTATTTCGAAAAGAAACAAGCTGTGCTTCGTAGAGATGTGTACCAAATGATAGAAGTATAAAGTATTGTTTTCTTTCCTGTTTATTGATATCAGTTGGTGTTCTTAATGAGTTTACTCATTAGTTTAGAAAGCATATATGGAATTTGGACATATGTTGTACGTATTCTCCTGAGAAATTGATGAGAGCAGAAAAGTTATAAGGACAGATGGAATAGGTTTAAGCGCATCTACGTGACTTTATCAAATATTTATTCTCCGTAATGGTACCACGCGGAAAACTTGGTATAGGCCTACTTTTATCTTTGCCTCAGTCTGTTAGCTGTTTCGTATCATATACATCGGATGGTTTTGATATTTCTTCTGATCATTAAAACAACAATAGTACCTGTGTGCGTGCAGAAATGCAAAAATAATGGTGAGGTTAATTTTAAGATACACCCATTTGAGGGAAAGTTACAGGCATATTAATTGTTTTTACTTACTGTGTGCGTAAGTCCCTTCTTACTTTCGTTTCAAAACCTGTAAATCGATCGCAACGGCAGAGCCCGGTTTCGCACTAGTGTTTAGAAATCTTTAAACTCCTATTTGTTTTGGAAACAACAAACCCATTTCACGTGTGCGAGAGAAATTGAGCACAGCGAGATCGGGTGTTTACTCACGGTCAGTTCGCAGCAGGAGTCCATGGTAAAAGATTTGGCTATCTCGAAAACACTCGCAAAACCTTACAAATACAAAAGACTGCGCTTCAAAGAAAGTTTAGACACAGATGTTTCAATTTTCTTTTAGCATCTTTCTTCAGCAAAAGAGTCGGTTCATTGTATTCGAAAAAGGGAAGGGAGAAAGGGTGAATTTATATTTTATGTGGGGGGTAACGTTGTAAGCAGTATAAACAATACATAACGCTTCCGACTCTGTACTGAAGCACTTCCTTTAGTGGTATATCACTAGATCTATCCTGATCCTCATCCCACCTCAAGTTGTAAAGTAGAAAGGGACAGAAGTATTCAACATGACTGCGCACTTGAGTTTCAGTTCACAATACGAAAACCAGTGAGCAAGTAAACAGTCTTTTGTAGGAGCGTGTTTTACTTCTTGAATTTATTTTTGAACATTTCTGTGTATTCAACAACAGAACGCAGTAGAAATACGGACTAGTTTTTACTCCAACCATTACTTTCGCTCCAACCCAGGGATGCCACATTTATGATTTCGTACTAGATTTAGTGATTTTACTATTGAACTAGTGATCTAGTACGTACTTTGGGTAAATAGGCACATTCTAGTAATTTTTTTTGCATTTTTTTCTGATGCAGACAAATGAGAAGGAAATGGTTCTTAAAATAAAAGGAAGAAGTATATTGCAGTTCAAAACAAATGTAGAAACCTTAAATTATTTTTTATTTTCCCTCTGACTGAATAAAACCCCTGCTATGTAACGACCTTACGTAAACAACGGCTATCTTTGGTCCGCTACCTCCTTTTGTTAGCCGACATGAGATGGGTTACTTTTTTTTTCTGGAAGAAAGTGAAGAAATAATTATCCAGTACATTTACGTTTTGTCAGGCACACAGGCGCAGTCTGTACTTGTTTCCTAACGAATTTTAGCAACATAACATAAATGAAACATGTACCAGAAAATAGAGGCAGTACAAACGGAAATTTTCATCTGTGACACATTTGATGAGAAATATAGTTAGATGTCACGTGCAAGCAATCTAAACATGTCCTATCCTGTAATTCTATTCGTATGTTTATGTAGGTGAGACTGAGAAATCAAGACACAATAATAACTGGTTTTCTTCCAGGGGAAAAATCTAAATGTGAAGGGGTGTTACACTGGGACTTTAATTGCGTCCTTTGTACAAGATTAACAAGTAATAGCAATTTTTTAATTTATTTTAGTTCTTGAGGAGAGGAAGATGGAAGCGAACCCTCGTAAGGACCTCTGCAAGGAAACATGAATACTATCCGCCACTGTTTGTTACATTACACAAAATAGTTTATATATATATATATATATATATATATATATATATATATATATTGAGTTTTAGTCAGGATTTTCATTCTGCAGGAGAGGGGGATAGTAATACGTGACGAAAATTTTCTATTCTCAGAGTGTTGCAATGATAGCATATCCTCCATTATAACTTGGCCAAGCTAGTTGCATTATATGTAAGGATTAAGTTAGCCTAAAATGCTTAAATTTCTATGGCTGTTTTACTCTGTACCCATGTTTCTCATTTTCGGTCTACGGGACTCTGTGTCCGGAAATTTTCGATGGCTTCCAAGTCGGAAAATAAGTGTATCAAAGACATATATATTATATCTATGGTTATATGAGGCATGGATCTACAGTTTAAAGTGGGATACCGGTAACAACTTCATGAGCTTCCACCGTAAATCGAACCAGAGTCTCCCGCGATCAAGGCGTATGTGTTAACCATACAGCCACGAGGAAATTCACAAGCACACACACACATATATATTGTTGAGTTGATTTTGACTTTACCGTCTCTTTCAGCAGCGAGGATATATGAAATGTAGACCTACTGATTAACGTGGAATCCGAACTACATGAGCTCGCGCCGGGAATTGAACCCGAGTCTTCCACGGCAAAGACGCGTACACTAACCGCGGAGTTCACACACACAGACAGAATCAGAGTCCTCACACACCAAGGGTGAGAGCTGTGCCACTGAGTCACAGCGGCCATGGGGCTAGGTCGAGTCCACTTTACGTTCATAGTTTCTTAGTACATAAATGTTACGATTATGAAATAGATTTTCCTTAATGAGCTGCATAAAAACAAAAGCTTTCGAAATGCATTAAACAATTAGCTCGATTTGAGTGTGAACTTAAAGTTATATCAGAGTGTAAATACGGATACGCACCAAAACTCGAAAACTTAATACACTATTTCTCCTATATAGTCAGCATGTATCAAGCAATCGTTCAGCTTTCATTTGAGAGGATGGAAATCGAAGGGCCCTGAACAACTATGTTACTAATGTGCGGAATGTATTTATCTTACAGTGAACTGCTTTGATGCCAAGTGTCCTAACTCCAAAATTGAAATTTTCCAGGAGTGAAAGTTGAAGTTCAATATCTCATGAACAATCCATATTTCTTTTATGTTGGGACCCAAAACCATAACTACTGTATGTAGTTCATTGTTTTATAACTTAGTGTTTACAAAAATCCTTTTAAAAAAAATACGTATTCATAGAAGTGAATGGTACTTATCTGTACTAGTTCTTGGCATCCAAGCAGTCCATTTATTGTAATACTAGCTTAATATACCCTTTCTTCGCATGGGGGCTGTATTTGGAAGTCAACACCTGTGGAAGTATCACCATTCATTTCAGTGACCGCGAAAACTATGGATTTGACACTAGTATCAATCAATATGGGCTATTTATGCATGTCTCGGTATTCCTCACCCGCTGACACCCGGCCCGCATACAGTAGTAGCTGAATTTGCAAGTCATCGCTGATGGAAGTGTCACCATTGATCTCAGCGACCGTGAAAACTGGATTTGACACTAATGTCGATCAATTTGGATTACTTTTACTACATGTCTCGCTAAACGCCCCCCTGAGACCCCCTGGTTCCAATTTTGACAAAAACGCTTCGCCTTAGACTGGGACCTGGACCAAGGTATCCGTGACCAAAATTTGGTAACTTTCGGTCAACTTGTCTGGTCCCCAGGTCGGTCCCAGTAAACGTCCCCCCCGAGACCCCCCTGGTTCGAAATTTAAAAAAAAAAAAAAAACGCTTCGTCTTGATCTGGGGCCTGGACTAAGGTACCCGTGACTAAATTTTGGGAACTCTCGGTCCACTCGTCTGGTCCCTAGGTCGCACACAGACAGACAGACAAACACACAAACAAACTCTTTATTTTATTTATATTAGATAAGATATACTATGTAAAATAGTCTCGTATCATAATATGTGATGTACAACAAATGTTACATTATATATTATCCGTAGCTCGTGATATGCTGCAACATATTAAAGCCCCAGAATAGTTGGGCAAGCGAATAATCCAGAAGTTGCATAAGCCTATTGCGTTCATGGGAACGAAAACACAATAATTATAACTATGCTAAATTACTATAGACTACCAACTGCTCATTCAGAGAATTTATGAAGTTCACTTTATCGCAATAGTTTTATACAAACTAGATTTAGACTACGGATAATAGTTTTATACAAACTAGATAATCAATTATTATTATTATTATCATTATATTTGCAGTACAACCAAATACAACGACATTAACTATAGTTCTAATTAACTGAATTGAGCTGAAAATTAAATCTTGATCTTTAAAGATTAACTATTAATTTTATGCGTTCTGTACCTTTCTGAAGGAATAAAAGCTGGAATTGGTTTCAAGGCTGTTTCTAAGTGAATACTTTCTTCAAAATAATATTAAAAATTATAGAAAGATTTTCGAGACATTCGAGTCAAGTCGAGATTTTTAAGAGCCGTCTCGACTCGACTCGTGTCTCGACTCGAAAATTCGAGTCGAGAAATAAGTTTGTCTCGACTCGTCTCGAATTTTACAAAGTGTGTCTCGACTCGAATCTCGACTCGGATTCGAGTCGAGTCGAGTCGAGATTCGAGACATGTCTCGACTCGAGCGCATCCCTAATAACAAGAAACAAATGAAATATTACATTGGTAAATATAACTCACTGCACGGTTTTATGTTATGTAACAGAATAAAGATAGGATAATGAACGTATTTAATGTTTTGTTTTCAATTATGGCAAATCGTATAATATGATTTTTTAAACAAATTTGAAAGAGAATGATTTGCAAAGGTGTTACTCAAAGACATATTCTAAGTATACTATTTGTCATGCAAAAATAATTTAGAGTTTCACTACTGCAGGGATTGAACACAGGAACATTTGATTGCCAAACTGCTTACTTAAAACACACAACTATTTCTTACATTCTATAAAATGTACTAGCTACTGTTCACGTTTGTGACCCCTTGCAAATTACGTTTCTTCAAATGGACACAGGTGTTCTTTTTTCTCTTCTTTTTTTGCACAAGCCAGGTAATATTTTACATCACAAATATGTCAAGCAGGGAGAAAGAAAGAGATATAACGGCAATGACATCTCTTTGATTTAATAATAAAAAAAACTATACTCGATTTTCAAGGCATGTAAGAGAGGAGTGGAGAGATATAAAAATCTGAACTTCTTAAAACGTCCTAGAGAGACGCAAGTGTGATTAAAACAAGAATTTTAGGAATGATCCAAAAATGGATCAAAGGGTTTCGATCTTGGCCAAGAATTTTAAGGAATAATAAAAAAATACATCAAAAGATTGCGATCTTGGCCAATAATTTACTTTTGGATCAGAGGCCACAAAATTTTTGAAAGGCCCCAAAATCCAGTTTTTTATGCAATATTTCTAAGCACATCATACTGACTTAAGTGATAGTTTTGGTTTGGCTACAATATATATAGTTCTCCAGATATAAAGCGTACAATAAAATGTTTGATCAAAATATATTGGATCTTGAATCAGGGGCTACAAAATTTTTGAACGGCCCCTAAATCAAGTTTTCGTATTTTCTAAGGAATAACCATATCATACTGAGTTAAGTGATAGTTTGAATTTGGCTAGTCTATATGTAGTTCTCCAGATATACGGCCTACAAGATATTTTTTGATTGAAATATATTGGATCTTTCGGTACAATTACCAATATAATAAGTTATTTTCTCTCTTTTCCATAATTTTAGTATTTTGGAACATTCTAATATATCCATATAGAACTCCGAAGTAAAAAGAACATTTCCTCTTCAATATTTAAATAAGAAAAAATGCTGTATCCGAAGAGGATTTAAACCAACAACCTTCTCATTATAAATTCAACACTCTACTGCTTTACTAATACAAGACCTTCACCTCACTTCAAAAATTAGTAATCCTGGAACGTGCAATATTCGCTTGTCAGATTTAATATATTTGCATTTAGCAAGATATATAAACGTGTGACTGTTGGAAGTTGAGATTCGCTATAATTGAACATTGATTATGGATTAAAACAATAAATATCCAAATCTAATTAATAGTTTATTTTATGTTATCCTGCATATAAAGCAAGAAGTTTGTTTCTTTGTCTTTATATCCTGGGTTTATTCAAAGTTTTTGTTTCCTCCGCATTCCTTGTCTCGGTTCAGACGAGCAGACAAATTTACTGTGGACCCGCGCGAGCTGGAAATGTATTGGTTCTTATCATTCATGCCACACGAGCAGACTTTCCCGCGCGACTCTACTGCGGACACGCAGCGGGCAAAAATTCAGTTGCGGGGACTACTGGCTCGCTGCGAGTCCGCACAGGTGTTGCAAGTTGGCAAACCATTTTTGGCAATGAGTCAAGCCACACGAGCAGACTTTCCCGCGCCCGCAGAAATGGAAATCAAAAAACTGGATGTAGAACTATTCATTAACAAAATACAAAAATATCCCGAGATATGGTATTTAAAGTGTGAAAAATATCGAGACAGAAATAAAAAGCGAGAGGCATGGAACAAGATGTGTGAGACCGTAGGCCTATGTGAGAAATTTAATGAAAGAACAAAGAAGAAAAACAGCATTGATATGTATTATTATTACTTTTTAATGTGAGAATCTAATATTCATGTTATGTTGCTAGTGACATAGTAACACCTTAAAACTAGTCAAGATATCGTTAAGTCTCAATTGTTTTGTTTTTCGTTCGTTTGGTTTTCTTTTGCTTTGTTTTGTTTTTGTTTATCAATCCCCTGTCTGTGGTTGTCCCTGTTGTGATTACCTTCCATCCCTTTTCCTTTTTTCTCCCTTTTTCATTTACTTATGAAATAAAGGATACGAAAATAAAAAATAAACATTCCCAATGATGATACCTCGCCGGTTTTGAATGCTCAAGGCACCGGATGAAAGTTACGCGGCTGAGCGAATGTAATAATAATAATAATAATAATAATAATAATAATAATAATAATAATAATAATAATAATAATAATAATTTCATGCAGTATTTATATTTGAGTTTCGTTTAGCATCTCTTTTCAGCAGTCAGGCTATGAACCTTTATTGTGATATTAATAAAATATACAACAAATACGTTTGGAGAACGACACTCTATTGTTAATGCAGTTCCTTGATGAGATTTCTTATATCACTCACTCCGGAATGAATGGACCATTTGTAGCACAGCACCATACTTTAGATCGAGGTCACGTATTATATAGCCTCTGTGCTGAAAAGGGGCTCTGAAGTCCAAAAAAAAAAACGATCAACATAATAGCAGAACAGAAAAGAAAGAAAAAACCTCGTATTTCGGCTGACAATTTGTCGTCCATTGTTAACGTATTAAATTTTAAAATTATTAGATTTAACACGAAAATTAGTTGAACATCAGGGTACTCATGAAGTTTTTTTTTTTTTTTAAAAAAAAGAGAGTGCTGGATGCGTAAGAAAAATATTGGTTCTCGTATAATTGATAATATTGTGCACATCGTTGCTATTTTAGAGATAGCAACTGAATGTTTCTTGACATAAAGAACAACTTAAAATGTTGCTATGAAACTACCTATGTAGCTTACGAAATAATCAGAACATCTTTTTCTGTTTTCGTTTGCTGTATTGCCTGCTTGTGGTGTGCTACACATATTGGGAATTTTCTCAAATCCTTTTATAGTTATTCGTAAAATATTTGAACCACCTTCCTCCTGATGATCACATTTCAATAAAAGTGTAGTTACAAAACTCCATTAGATACTCTACTTTAGACATAAATTTGTAAATAAATAAATGGAAATTTGATATATAAATGACCACCCTTCCTCTTTTAGCAGTAGAATATACGAAAGCTTTGAAACATGTTTCATTCTTTTATGTAAGAGTTTCGTATTTGGAATTCACATCTTTAACTTAAGAGACTCTCACACTCGGCACTGTGTGAATAAATAAAGGAAAATGTTACAATTATAAAAATAGTCCCCTTTTCTTACCTTAGGAGTGGACTATTTGGAAACATTACATCAAATATTTTTATTTAAGAGTTTATATTCGGAATTTCACATCTCCAATTAAGCAAATCCTCATATTGAACACTTTCTCAATATAACGTTATAAAGGGAAATTTCACTACTATAGAAATGGAATGAAAACTGAGTTTTACGTCCAACGATTATGCCGTGTAGGCTAAAGGAAACGGTGAAGATGAGAATGAATGAAATGGTAGAATGAAGAAAGAGGGAGGAAACGGGAGAACCCGAGAAAACCCAAGCACACGTTTTTTGTCTACCACAAAACCCACTTAAAGAGAGCTGGGATCGAACCAGGGACGCCACACACCAGAGGTGAACGCACTATCACTGAGCTACCGCGACCCCACTACTATAAGAAATCCCCCTTCTCCTCTTGAAGAGAAAAAATTCAAAACCGCTGGAATCTGTGCTCCATTATTTTTATTTAGGGGTTTACATATCGAATTTTACATCTCTAACCGAAGTGAATTCTCACATTCGGCTCTTTTTGAATAAATAAAGGGAAATTTTACTGTTACTGAAATGCTTCTCTTTAGTAATAGTAGTAATTTTTAATTTATAGTAGCCAACATATGTCAAAAATTGAAATTAATCACGCGACAGTTAATCCACGCTAGTGGGCGCTAATAACAACTGAAAATGTCTATGAATAGGTCCCCGAATGTCTTACTTTCTGTATTCTGTCTTACTTACTCTCTGGTGCGTGGCGTCCCTGGTTCGATCCCACCTCTCTTTAAGTGGGTTTTGTGGTGGACAAACACATTGTGCTTGAGTTTTCTCGGGTTCTCCCGTTACCTCCCACTTTCTTCATTCTACCATTTCATTCATTCTCATCTTCACCGTTTCCTTTAGCCTACACGGCATAATCGTTGGACGTAAAACTCAGTTTTCATTCCATTTCTATAGTAGTGAAATTTCCCTTTATAACGTTATATTGAGAAAGTGTTCAATATGAGGATTTGCTTAATTGGAGATGTGAAATTCCGAATATAAACTCTTAAATAAAAATATTTGATGTAATGTTTCCAAATAGTCCACTCCTAAGGTAAGAAAAGGGGACTATTTTTATAATTGTAACATTTTCCTTTATTTATTCACACAGTGCCGAGTGTGAGAGTCTCTTAAGTTAAAGATGTGAATTCCAAATACGAAACTCTTACATAAAAGAATGAAACATGTTTCAAAGCTTTCGTATATTCTACTGCTAAAAGAGGAAGGGTGGTCATTTATATATCAAATTTCCATTTATTTATTTACAAATTTATGTCTAAAGTAGAGTATCTAATGGAGTTTTGTAACTACACTTTTATTGAAATGTGATCATCAGGAGGAAGGTGGTTCAAATATTTTACGAATAACTATAAAAGGATTTGAGAAAATTCCCAATATGTGTAGCACACCACAAGCAGGCAATACAGCAAACGAAAACAGAAAAAGATGTTCTGATTATTTCGTAAGCTACATAGGTAGTTTCATAGCAACATTTTAAGTTGTTCTTTATGTCAAGAAACATTCAGTTGCTATCTCTAAAATAGCAACGATGTGCACAATATTATCAATTATACGAGAACCAATATTTTTCTTACGCATCCAGCACTCTCTTTTTTTTTTAAAAAAAAAAAAAGCTTCATGAGTACCCTGATGTTCAACTAATTTTCGTGTTAAATCTAATAATTTTAAAATTTAATACGTTAACAATGGACGACAAATTGTCAGCCGAAATACGAGGTTTTTTCTTTCTTTTCTGTTCTGCTATTATGTTGATCGTTTTTTTTTTGGACTTCAGAGTCCCTTTTCAGCACAGAGGCTATATAATACGTGACCTCGATCTAAAGTATGGTGCTGTGCTACAAATGGTCCATTCATTCCGGAGTGAGTGATATAAGAAATCTCATCAAGGAACTGCATTAACAATAGAGTGTCGTTCTCCAAACGTATTTGTTGTATATTTTATTAATATCACAATAAAGGTTCATAGCCTGACTGCTGAAAAGAGATGCTAAACGAAACTCAAATATAAATACTGCATGAAATTATTATTATTATTATTATTATTATTATTATTATTATTATTATTACATTCGCTCAGCCGCGTAACTTTCATCCGGTGCCTTGAGCATTCAAAACCGGCGAGGTATCATCATTGGGAATGTTTATTTTTTATTTTCGTATCCTTTATTTCATAAGTAAATGAAAAAGGGAGAAAAAAGGAAAAGGGATGGAAGGTAATCACAACAGGGACAACCACAGACAGGGGATTGATAAACAAAAACAAAACAAAGCAAAAGAAAACCAAACGAACGAAAAACAAAACAATTGAGACTTAACGATATCTTGACTAGTTTTAAGGTGTTACTATGTCACTAGCAACATAACATGAATATTAGATTCTCACATTAAAAAGTAATAATAATACATATCAATGCTGTTTTTCTTCTTTGTTCTTTCATTAAATTTCTCACATAGGCCTACGGTCTCACACATCTTGTTCCATGCCTCTCGCTTTTTATTTCTGTCTCGATATTTTTCACACTTTAAATACCATATCTCGGGATATTTTTGTATTTTGTTAATGAATAGTTCTACATCCAGTTTTTTGATTTCCATTTCTGCGGGCGCGGGAAAGTCTGCTCGTGTGGCTTGACTCATTGCCAAAAATGGTTTGCCAACTTGCAACACCTGTGCGGACTCGCAGCGAGCCAGTAGTCCCCGCAACTGAATTTTTGCCCGCTGCGTGTCCGCAGTAGAGTCGCGCGGGAAAGTCTGCTCGTGTGGCATGAATGATAAGAACCAATACATTTCCAGCTCGCGCGGGTCCACAGTAAATTTGTCTGCTCGTCTGAACCGAGACAAGGAATGCGGAGGAAACAAAAACTTTGAATAAACCCAGGATATAAAGACAAAGAAACAAACTTCTTGCTTTATATGCAGGATAACATAAAATAAACTATTAATTAGATTTGGATATTTATTGTTTTAATCCATAATCAATGTTCAATTATAGCGAATCTCAACTTCCAACAGTCACACGTTTATATATCTTGCTAAATGCAAATATATTAAATCTGACAAGCGAATATTGCACGTTCCAGGATTACTAATTTTTGAAGTGAGGTGAAGGTCTTGTATTAGTAAAGCAGTAGAGTGTTGAATTTATAATGAGAAGGTTGTTGGTTTAAATCCTCTTCGGATACAGCATTTTTTCTTATTTAAATATTGAAGAGGAAATGTTCTTTTTACTTCGGAGTTCTATATGGATATATTAGAATGTTCCAAAATACTAAAATTATGGAAAAGAGAGAAAATAACTTATTATATTGGTAATTGTACCGAAAGATCCAATATATTTCAATCAAAAAATATCTTGTAGGCCGTATATCTGGAGAACTACATATAGACTAGCCAAATTCAAACTATCACTTAACTCAGTATGATATGGTTATTCCTTAGAAAATACGAAAACTTGATTTAGGGGCCGTTCAAAAATTTTGTAGCCCCTGATTCAAGATCCAATATATTTTGATCAAACATTTTATTGTACGCTTTATATCTGGAGAACTATATATATTGTAGCCAAACCAAAACTATCACTTAAGTCAGTATGATGTGCTTAGAAATATTGCATAAAAAACTGGATTTTGGGGCCTTTCAAAAATTTTGTGGCCTCTGATCCAAAAGTAAATTATTGGCCAAGATCGCAATCTTTTGATGTATTTTTTTATTATTCCTTAAAATTCTTGGCCAAGATCGAAACCCTTTGATCCATTTTTGGATCATTCCTAAAATTCTTGTTTTAATCACACTTGCGTCTCTCTAGGACGTTTTAAGAAGTTCAGATTTTTATATCTCTCCACTCCTCTCTTACATGCCTTGAAAATCGAGTATAGTTTTTTTATTATTAAATCAAAGAGATGTCATTGCCGTTATATCTCTTTCTTTCTCTTCTCTCTAGCTCATCTCTAGAGGTGAATGTTCCAACAAATAGAGTACAAAGTATATTTTTCTAAACCAGAATATCTAACCAGTCACTGTGCATATTATGATGCTTGCCTTAAGGTGCGAGACAAGAACTCGAAAAACTGAGAATCCAAATCTTTTCAGAGATGATATTATAGTGATGCTGCGAATCTGAGCCGTAACCATAAACTTTGCTGTTTATTTCTCTAGTCAAAATAAAAACTATTTTGCAGATTTCTATGTTACTAGCAATTCCTAGACTTAAATCGTGGTTACATACTCTGCAAGGCGATGTTACATCACCTTTGGTTGTGAAGATACAAGGGTGCGAAATCTATAGAACTTCCAAGGAAAGAAGGATGTGTTACGATGGAGTTAGAAAATAGGAAGGAAAAGGTAGTCAGCGACACTTGTGAAATCTTAGGAAGATGGAAAGAATACATCGAGAAATTCTATGAGAGTAGGGATAGATCGCGTGATCTAGATGATGAAGTAGAAAATGAAGTACAGGAGGATTTAATATTCATCGAAATGAATTTGAAAAAGTTATTTACGAAATTACGAATGGAGAGGCAATTTGTATAGATAATATACGAATCGAACTCATGTGGTAGACAGGGAAAGAAGGAATCATTCTGACTCTGCAATGAATTATATAAAACAGGAGAGTGAGCAAAAGATTCTCTGAAGATGATCATGATACCGTCGGCTAAGAAATCGAATTCAGAAACCACAAAATCATTGCGACCCACGCAGCAGAAGTTGTGCTTCGAATACTGAAGAGAAGGTTATATGGAATGAGGAAGAACCGCTGCGGTTCAGGAGAAGTAAAGGCGCAAGATATGCTAAATGTAATCAGCGAAGGAAACTTCGAAAAGTATGTTTTTCGCAGACGTTATCTACGCTATCTACTACCTGCCCGGAAGAGATAGTGAAGAAGAGCCTACATAATGAATTCGGTATTTTGGTAGCACGTGGAATGATTAGGTGTATATGGTTTCTAGATGATATGGCACTTGTTGCGGAATCTGAAAAGAACATCAATAGAATGTTAGATAACTTGAGGAAGAGCTGTGAAGAATATGGGATGAAAATAAATGTTAGGAATGTAAAAACCATGGTGGTTGAAACGAAGGTAACGGTATATAATACAGAAGTAGGAGGTGAGAAAATAGAACAGGTGAGTAGTTTCTGATACCTGGTTAGTATTATTACTGATAACATGAAGTGAAATAGTGAAATGAAAGCAGAATTGGAATGGCGAAAGAAGTATTTAGAAGTTAGAGAAGTATATTTTGTGGATTATTGAATAAAAAGTTGAGAAAAATACTCATGGAATGTTTCGTGTAAAGTATTGTGGTATATGAGGCAGAATAAGATCCCTATCTGAAGCTCTTTCCAGAGCTTAAAACATTCATGAGCAGATATTGTAAATAATGTTTATAATGTGAAAGGCAGTATTAAATTTTCATGTATTAATATGTATCATACAAATTTTCTGTCTCTTTTTCACTCAACATTGTTAATTAGACTTGATTCCCTTGTGCTCTGAACCCCTCAATTGTCGAGAAATATTTTAGAATTATATCGTACATTTTACTTTTAAAGTAAATTCTAATCTTGCACTATACACAATTTTTAATAAGCATATTTTAAAGCCGTTAATTTAAGGCAACGAATGTAAACGGAACAGCCTAAATATTTTTGTTAACTGTAATTACCATTTGAAACATTAATAAATACATATGTATATAGTTTTTGCTACGTACTTATATAGCAAAACAATAAGTAAAATTATTTACAAACGTTTGATATACGCTGATTATCCTTGTATGCACCATTGTGTTCTTCGAAAAAGAAGAAAAAGTTCTCTAACTTCTCAGCGTTTGCGAATAGAGTAGAAGACCAGTTTAACAGTGTCACACAATTATTCTTTGGGATCTACAGATGCATATATATTTTCCTCCAAGTAATTATCCGTTATGTTAAGTTACAAACTTTTAGATAGCTGTGAAATATGACAATTTATTTATATTATAAAATGTTTTGTATTTCTTCTTTCGTAGCCTTCTTCTTAATGGTTTACAGTGGAATTTGTATAACTGCTGGCGCACATAGATTATGGGCTCATAGATCGTACAAAGCTAAATGGCCTCTTGAATTATTTTTCTTAATAGGATTCACAATAGCACACCAGGTAAGAACACAAAATAGTATGAGTATCTTGAAATTTATTTTTAATTTTTAATTCTTATCTCCTTCTTTCTCTCGATCTTTCACATTGTGCAAGATAGATTTGTGATTATTATCTACAATAATATGTGTTAAATTGTAATTAATCAATATCTGTATGAACTAAAAAGTTCTTTGAGATTGTGTTGTAAATTTTAAATCTTAATTACTGAATTACTGTTAAGTGACTGAATAAATTATGACAGAATTAATTATACATTAGTACAAATGCTGTGCAGGTCTGATTTTCTTAATCGTAAAGGTCATATTTCGCTCTACTCGCTCTAGCGACTCTTGGCAGTTTCAGCAAAATGGAAGTTTTATTAGTAATGTTTCTGAGTATAATGGCCCTTATCGGTGTCATTCACACTCGTACAGTTTTCTAGAAATATGGAAGAAACCGAAATGTAATAATTATGTGTATAACTTTATAGTAAGTACGTAGTACACTATTAACTAGTCAATATTTCTAAGATTGTTTTAATTCTTGTTCAATTCATCATTTACACCTCTGATATCATAATTGACTGCTAAACTTGTTGTCTCCCAACGAAATGAATGAACGAATTGAAATTTCAGGTTAACGTTCAATGCCCATGCTCTTTAGGCTAAAGGAGACAGATTATTAATCGAAGTGAATTATCATGAAATTAAACTTTTTTGCTCTACCACGGGGAATCGAACCCGAGACCACATGCACCTAAGAGCAGCAGGGAATTTTCTATTTCACAATATAGAACGCATGGACAATATACATTACAGGCTATTTCACTAAGAGATATTCCCTAACAACAAGATAATTATAATGAGAAATTTTATTAGTTCTTTTGTTAGCAACAATATTTGCTGGTAAGTCATCTTAAAAACAATGATCTGATTTGAGTAAGTAGAGGAATGGATTTACTGGTTAAACGCTTATACAGAGTGTTTCAAAACAACACCGACAACGTTGGGGGGGGGGGTGATTTCTGACGAGAATGGCGGCCCTGTGGGGCATCGCGACAATACCATTCGATGTGCCCCATGGCATTTCCTATTTGAGTTTTTGTTGGGTTCATTTATGTTTAACCGTTTTCTAGATATTTCCGAGGAAAGATTAAAATGGGCCACCCTGTATATCCACCACTGATCACAAATATGCCGGATACCAGAAAAAATACCTTACGATAGGGAAGGGAGTGGAGGGGAAACCCAATTTTAGCCGTTTCTATTACTAACTATATCTCCGTAATCATTGGTTCTAGAGCATCCAAATTGCTTAAATTTTGTTTGCCTAATTGTTTTCTACAATTTATTGTTAGTGCATTTTTGTGCTAAATATAATGGTTTTCTTGTTATTTTCATTTTGGTTGCGCGTGACGTAAGTTTTCTAGCCACAGATTCTTTACAGATCGAATTCGGAAAAATGTTTCCTCGAAAAGTTTTTCGTCATTTTATACTCTTTCAAAAAATGTATACTTATATTAGCGTACGACTAATAGCTAGTGCTAGAGTTATAAGTAACTTTATTCTCTCGTGTGCGAAAGTGATCACCGCACGGCCGAAGATTTACCTTTCCACGAACGGCAGACATTAGCACCTGATGATGATTAATATATAATTTTGTCTGCCTGCAAGTATATAATCCTGATGATTAAGTCTGTCTATGATCTAATTAAAGGTACTTATTTTTAATATCAATTGAGTTTTTCTTTTTCTTTGTTTCTTTTTCTTTTTCTTCTTTTTTTCTTTTTTTGCGAAAATAACCCTTGTCAAAACAAAATTTCTCTGAACAATGAAAGGAAAACTTTCTCTAGTACACACTATGAGGAACTTAGCAAATCTGTTTCTTTATACATGTCTCTGATACCTTCTAAAACATGCACAAACGTACCTTCATACCTTCTAAAACATGAATAGAAAGCAAATGATGCTTTCTATTCATTTTTCAGAAAAAATCTTGCTTTGACAAGGGATGTTTTTGCTACAATTCCTTCGATTTATGTACTACAATGGTACGGAACGAAATAGAGTAAGAATCAGGTTCCTAATTGTCTTCCTAGAAGGAATCATGAACAATTTGCCATTCATTATATATATCTTTATCTATATCTATATCTATCTATCTATCTATCTATCTATCTATCTATCTATCTATCTATCTATATATATATATATATATATATATATATATATATATATATATATATATATATATATATATATATATATATATATATATATATATATATATATATATTACCACCTTTCCCTCTTAATACTTACTGTAACGGTAAGAAAAAAGCATGAAATACGATATGGCTAACATACTTTATAAATGATCAATTTTTAAACTGTTAAATCTTGTTTACAGAAGAAGCACTTTCTGCATATTGAGATTGTGTATAGCTGCTATAATACAATAAACCTATAATAAGAAACGTAATAGAAAGAAACCATATGCTTAAGAAATCTCTACACAGGAGAACAAATTATTAGATTTCTAGAATTAGTTCTCAGCAATGTTATTTCGATCGTATATCTCGAAGAAATAAAGAAATTTGTGATATCTTTAAGGCATCATTCAGTCTTCTTCATCACTCTGTTCATTAACTAATCTTGAGTTTTTACATTCACTCGGACAACTACACATTGGAGTGCAAAAGAAACAGCGATTCTTACATTTGAATGTCAAACTTACATAATCACGTTTCTGACAGCTACACATGGTAATCTCTAAGCAAGCCTTGTGAATAAACTTCGAGTATTTTCAAAACTGGCTTTAGAATTTGATTCTCCAAGTACCATCTGAAGTCTTCTGACCTTGGTAGATCGATGTCACACTTATCAGCGTTTTCCCAAATTGTTGTTTGGTATCTCTAGTTGAAGATAATCTCTCCATGCTGCATTTTCCTAAAAGTAGGAGCCTAGCGTCATCAAAAGTCTTAGCATTAACCTTGAAGAGCTTTGTGAAAAAGGGTTCTGCAGATTCAAAAGCACTTGCTGATAAAGAAATCTGTCCTAGCTGAAATAAAAGGTCAGAGTTATCTGAGTAAGTAGACCATAAGTAGATATTGCATTGTTGGAATTATCACCTTGAGAACTCTTTGTTGTTGTTTCCTTTAGTTTATAAGATCAGAAGACTGTTAAGCCAAACTTCGGGATTGATTATCAAAATCTTGAAGGAAAGCATGAAGAAGCAAATTCTGGAATGATACTTCATGCTGTGAGTCACAATTCAGAAAGAATTGTTGTGATGAGTAGAGACATGATGTATTCCTGCTGTTGACAAACCATTACGACAGAATTTCTTGTAAAGAATTGTACATGATGGCGGGGACTTCAAAGACAAGAAGATTCCAGGTCACCACTTTTGCCACTAGTTATCTGTGAATGAGAAGAGAGGTATAATGGCTTATCACGTTCTACTTGGATGCGATATAACTTATATCCAGTTGGAACATCAAAGAACTGGTCTACTTACCCAGAAAACTGTGACCTTTTATTTTCCCTAGGACAGATTCCTTTATTAGCAAGCGCTATTGAATCTGCAGAACTCTTTTTCACAAAGCTCCTCAAGAATAATGTGAACACCTGTGATGAAGCTAGTCTCCTAGTTTTAGGAAAATGGAGAGATTACCTACAATTAGTGATGCTCCGAAACAACATATAAAGAGATTCCAAACCAAACAGCAATTTGGGAAAACGCTGATAAGTGTGACATCGATCTACCAAGGCCAGAAGACTCCGGATGGTACTTGGAGGACCACACACACATACACACACACACACACACATACACACACACACACACACACACACACACACACACACACACATATATATATATATATATATATATATATATATATATATATATATATATATATATATATATATATATAAGTGAATGGCATATTGTTCATGATTCCCTCTTGGAAGACAATTTGGAACCTGGTTCCTACCCTATTTCGTCCCATATCATTGTAATACATAAATCGAAGGACTTGTAGCAAAAACATCCCTTGTCAAAACAAGATTTTTTCAGAAAAATGAATAGAAAGCTGCATGTTTGTGCATGTTTTAGAATGTATCAGAGAAACGTATAAAGAAACAGATTTGCAGAGTTTCTCATAGTGTGTACTAGAGAAAGTTTTCTTTTCATTCTTCAGAGAAATTTTGTTTTGACAAGGGTTATTTTTTTTTTTAAAAAAAAAAAACAACTTAGTTGATATTAAAAATGAGTACCTTTAATTAGATCATAGACAGACTTATTCATCAGGTTTATATACTTGCAGGCAGACAAGCAAGGACGGATCTAGAAGGTAAAAACTGGGGGATCAGCCAGACCTCAAACTATGATAGGTATATCATGAGTTAAGTATAAGCTTTAAAAAATATATAAATAATAACTTAAATTATTTTTATCACAAAAACTGGGTGAGCCCAGAGCCCTCGGCTCCTAGCTAGATCTGCCACTGAGTATGTCCAAAGCACACACTATAAGGGAGGGGCAGCCAATTCAGGTAACTGGATGCTTAGACTTCTTCTCGTAGAGAAAAGATACTACTCCGTTCTGGAAGCTTTCTTATTAGTTAAAAGCTATGCTGAAGTGGGTTGTCATAGTAACGACTAGTCATCATTGCCCTTGGCTATCTTGGTAGAGTAGAGAGAAATACGGCTTGTACGTATATCCGCCTTAGAGTCAGTATTGCTAACTATACTGATTTCTCAGTAGATCTGAATTTTCAACTACTGATAGTATAAGAATAATAAATCCTTTAGTAGTTACATTATTAGTCTTAGATGATGTGCTTTTTTGCTGCAAAATCGATCCTTTAGAGACTGAACGATTCTTACAATGAATTCTATATATAATTTATTGATTTTGTATTGCCAATATTCACTAATTAAAAAAACAGATGCAGGTGAAGATTTCCAGATTTTTAATGTTACGAGAGCTAACGAGAAGCGCGCGAGGAAGTTTTACCCTGACCCACTTCCACATATCGTAGAGCGATGAAATTTTGCATGTGTAATCCTGCATACCTGTGTAGGTCAGGTAGTAATGTGCAGCTTGTAACTTTGCACCGTTGCTGTGTTATAAGTCTCAACGTAAAATAAGGTGTAGTGGTCCAAAATCTAATACTACACCTCAGAAAGCAGCTGTGTGCATATGTAATAAGAACGCATGCAATGAGGAATAACTACGAGAGGATTTTTCATAACTTCACATACCAGCAGACATGTTTGGAAGTTCGTATCCATTGTAGATTACCAGAACACCAAGTATTTTCAAAAGAACATAATGTAACCGCACAACAATAAAATTATTGCTTTGAATTATTTTCTATTATACAATGGACCAACAAACTACAAAATTTTCCTGGGGGATTTCTCGGTACTGGGAATCTGTCATTATATAACGAATGAGAAAATTAACAAGAATAGTTTAAATCACTTGTTTTCGATAGAAAAATAAAACGGAAAATTAACAAAATCATACTCGTATTTCCATGAAAATCAATTATTATGAAATCTTTGAGTTTTACGTCCCACGTTTATGCCGGTTAGGCTAAAGGAGACGGTGATGATGAATAATGAATGAAATGGTGGAATGAAGAAAGTGGGAGGAAACGGTAGAATCCCGAGAAAACCCACGGTGTTTGTCCACCACAAAGTTCACTTAGCGGGAGCTGGGATCGAACCCGGGACCCCATGCACCAGAGCTGAATGCTCTAACACTGAGCCACCCAATTATTATGAAACTTGTCAAGACTATAAAATACATATTTCCTTGTCATATATATATATATATATATATATATATATATATATATATATATATATATATATATATATATATATATATATATATATATATATATATACAGGGTGGTAGGTAACTCCACCGACAAACTTTGGGAGCAGTGATTCCTTATATGAAATGAAAGAAAAAAGTTCTTATAAACATAGGTCGAAAAAATCTCATTTTCAGAGTTATGATCCACCGAAAACTCGAAATGCCCTGCCTTAGAAACTATAGGACCTATAACAAGCGGTTTAAGGAATTGTAGAGGAACTAGTATGCGAACTATCTAAATATCCATGTTTTACCACCCTCCGTTATGGGCGAAACGAAATATAAAAAGGAAATTGATGTATAGGGATACTCCTTTAAGTACTATTCACGCGGTAAAACATGGATATTTAGATAGGTCGCACACTAGTTCCTTTGTAATTCCTTAAACCTCTTAGGATCGGTCCTGTGGTTTCTAAGGCAGAGCGTTTCGAAACGTTAGTTTTCGAATTTTCGGCGGTTCATAACTCTGAAAGGAGACGTTTTTCGTCCCATGTTTATTAGAACTTTTTTCTTTCATTTCATATAAGGAATCACCTCCCAAAGTTTGTCGGTGGAGTTACCTACCACCCTTAGTTACCCACCTACCTTCCTTATTTTGAGAGGATTTACACTAAAGATTTCCCGAAGGAAGACCACTTAATTACAATTAAGACATTTTGGTCGACAGAGTGGTGAGCGGGTCGTGGCCACAAATGAAACTAACATCAAAACATACCTTGCCAGCAGGGTTACCAACTCCAGAATATGTTTCAATAATCTGCGTCCGAAGTAAAATACCATCCACGCATTTTTGCTTGATCGAATGTTGTATGAAATGTACGATAACTTTGAAATATTATTCAGTTCATTATTAATTTAATAATGAGCAATATTATTAATACTGTGTTTAGAGGGAATTCGATAAATTTAGTAGGATAACTGGCAATTGATGGACAATTGGAGTTTTCGCCAGTAACATTGATTTCAGTCCGTAGTTCGCAGAACAATAGTTTATATTGAATCTAGGATTCATAGAACTAATAGAAGAACTAGGACTAATAGAAGAATCTAGGATTTGAACCCGAGATTTCAGCTGTTTTGCTACCAGAATGCTAAATGCTAACTTTTATTTGTTCTACCAATTACACATACCGAGTACACAAAACACAACTCGATACCAATTACGAACACTAATGAGAATGAGATATCTACGCAGAGTTCACTAAGACCGGACGATGGAATTTCGAATGTTTCCACTAAAAGTATGATAAGGAACTGACAAGTGTTTCTATTTCACCGAAATATGCGAGGTGCATGCATTAACCTCACCACCTGAATAATCCTTTTAACCTCTACTTCATGTGTTATCTACCCCAGATATCTTCTTTGTTTCCGGTAAAGAACCAGAAAGTCAGTCGGCCGTCAAAACGTAGTAAAATCTAAGAGGTTTACAGAAATGATACTCTTGAGTATTACATTACACTTGCGTTTTGCAGAAGCATTTTTCGAACGTTGCTTATTATAAAGAAATTAATTCCAATGGTAACATACAGCTAGCGGCGTAATACATTCTTACGATGACGTTGGCGAGAAATGTTCGCGGATTGCTGGGCAAGAAAAGTTTGTAACGCCTCCGTTTTTTTTGAAATAGCTAATAATAATAACAAATTTTCGAAATCAATTAATCTCAACAATGTTATTAGTGCTAAACAAATGAAAGATTCGTTTGCTTTCATTATTGCAATGTTAAAGTAAGCTCACTTACTGTCGCCTATGTTAGTGGCCTGATGTTACAAGAATAGATGATAAGTTTGTTTCAAACTACCATTATGTAATGTTTTATGTAAACAAATCCGAACTCATAATTGTTTTATTTACATTGAATCGATGAGTTTTCATAAAATCAGTGTCAAATTGTGTTTTGGTTCTTTGGCATCGAGAGGCCTCTAAAAGTGTGAGGCCCTGGGTCACAACCCACTGCTTGCGATGCCACTGACACAACAAATCCATCATTACTATTAAATAATAAGAGTAATAATAAATTATGTTATTTTTAAATGGTTATGCCGTGTTGTTTAATATTAGAAGAAAGCACAAGTTTTTACTATTTCTGAAATAATAATTATTTCTGTTGTTCGTATGCCGATCGTCGCACCTTACGGAGTAACGCCATCGTTCGCGTGTATAGATTTTTTCTAAAACACCATTTTATCTTTAATGCAAACAATAAATCCATTCACCTATAGCCACACCACCCCTACCGATTGCACCGAAACAACAATGAAAGGAGTAGTGGTGGCATTTTAAAAATAACCAGTAAAAAAGAGAAGAAAAAAGTTATAGCTAAAAATGTATTATTGTTTGATTTTTCTAACGGGGGGACCGATTGCGGCAGGGGCAGATCCAAGACGGACTTCTGGGAGGTGCGGTGGGTTGTAATACTGCTACTTAGAGCTATTTTTTAAGAGCTACAAACTCTGGGATGGGTTTTATTTATATATAAAATGAGAAATGTTCCTGCTTTGGGGGAGGGGCAATGGCCCCGATCGCCCCCTTGGGTCGCGGGTTAAGAAAGTTAAGATACCGAGCACATACATGTATTATCTGCTATCGATACTGCCTCTTCCTTTCGAGTACTTTATGGTTTTGTCTCTAGCACGTTTAGTTTCCTAATGCTCTAAGCCGTTGGTAATTCTATACAATCACCGTCTGCTACCATATAAACAAAGGATACTAGGGACCTCAGGAAAAAGGAGCCAGCACTTGGTCGCACTGTAAGTAGTAATTTTACTTTATTTAGAAATTGGGTTAATAGTCTAGACATCAACTTGACAAAACTGCTTTCCTTTTCGAGTTTAAAGGCAAATCATGTAACAATTTGGTGTCCGATATTTTCTGAATATATACTTATCACTGATCACAAAAATGCCGGATGCCAGAAAAATTACCTTACGGGAGGGGAGGGATGGAAGGGAAAGCCGAAATTTTAGCCGTTTCTATTATTAACTATATCTCCGTAACCATTGGTGCTAGAGCATCCGAATTTCTTGATTTTTCTTTGTCTAATTGTCTTCTACAATTTATTGTTAGTGCATTTTTGTGCTAAATATAATGTTTTTTCTTGTTATTTTCATTTTTACTCAGTATTGGTTGCGCGTGACGTAAGTTTTTTAGCCACAGATTCTTTACAGATCAGGCCTGTATCCAAGGGGGGTCTAGGAGGGCAGCCACCCTACATTTTTGCGGGCCCACCTGAAATTTTCGCAGTAAACTTGCAAATGAATTACAATATGGTGATGAACTATAATATGGTTGGATCGGACCCCCCCTAACTTCAGCCCCCCTACATTTTTGGGCTGGCTACCGGCCTGTTACAGATTGAATCTGGAAAAATGTTTCCTCTAAAAGTTTTTCGTCATTTTATACTCTTTCAAAAAATGTATACTTATATTAGCGTAATACTAATAGTGTTTGAGTTATAAGCAACTTTATTCTCTCGTGTGCGAAAGTGATCACGGCGCGTCCCAAGATTTACCTTCACACGATCGAGAGATATTAGCACCTGATGATGATTAATATAATCTTGCCTGCAGTGAAGGATCTAGGTCGGGGTCGCGGGGCCTAGACCCCCCAGTTTTTTGGATGACAAAAATAATTTAAGCTACTATGTACATATTTTTGAAAGTTTATAGTAAACTCATGATATACCTATCATAGTCTGAGTTCTGGCTGCCCCCCCTAGCCTTTACCTTCTAGACCCGCCTTTGTTAATGGTGCCGGTGTAAGGTAGTCGATCGGTAAGAGTCCATCTGATTAGTATGGACATATAAAGCTGTCTCCGAATCTTCTGTGTTCGTGTCACTATCATGTTAGATTAAGTAGGAAATTGATTTAGAAGATCCTGGAGACAAGTGTTCCGGATGAAGTGACTTTTAAAAAAGCGGTAGAGCACTTTATTTTGATGAGTGGAGTTCCTGCTTCGTTTCCAGGCCATCCATAGTTTTCTCATTCCTCTAATTCTTTCATAATTCTTTCAGTTTTATTAATCTTTTATCTCCTTAAACTTAAAGTCAGAAAACTAAATATTTCATTTCACGTTATTTCAGAAGTACGAATAATAAAACAAGTGATAACCTGAGAACATTCAACTAGCTTCATCTCAATCTCCACAATTTTGTTTAACGTCAGAAAGCTCTATTCCTCACTTAATATAGTGGAGTATTTCATATTTTAAAGTTACGTATATTGGAGTAAAGTAAATCTTCAATGGCATTGTCTTTCTGTCTTATAAAGTAAGGTGATCCTAATGTGAAGAGACATCTTGCGAGAAAGTTCTAGTTTCAAATGGACAGCGCTAGAATTGTAGCTTCTTTCTGGTTTCAAAGAGTTTCTTAGATCATTGATTGGAATCTGACGGGTTCTAGCAATACCTTGGGATTTAATGCTTTCCGATGTCGGGACGCTTCCTGGCACGAAAAGGAGAACTGCGTTGTCTTGCCTTAAAACGCTCCGACGTCAATAACTGGGAAGCAGATTTTCGTTCTTTACTGTTGATCTTACGCTATAAGAAATGATTGTCTCTTTCTACTTAAGGGGAGAGGAACTCTCTCTAGTGGTCTAGCAATAGAGTGCGAGATTTTGGTGCATGGGATCCCAGTTGGACTCCCAATGCATTATAGCAGTTCAGATTCTATTGTGAAGCATGTACTGAACTGATTTCAGGTTTATAATTCACCTAGTACAGAGGTGTTGCTTGTAATTGTTAATTTCAGTGGGATAGGTGGTGCTTTGATCCATGATGAGCATCTCCCCAATTCCCATCATTATTGCAATGTTAAAGTAAGCTCACTGCCTGTCGCCTATGTTCGTGGCCTAATATTACAAGAATAGATGATAAGTTTCTTTCAAGCCACCATTATGTAATATTACCATAATTGTAGATCCAGATACAATATAACCTCGATTCCCAAGAGGTCCGCTCCAATAAATAAATAAATAAATAAATAAACTGAAAAAAGTGAGCTTATAGTTGATGGTGATGCAAGGTCACAGGATTCAACGTTAGAGAACAATTTAGGCAAACGATACGTACAGAATATTAGTGTTGCCACGAGACGAGACAAGACTTCAGGTTGTCTCGTCTCGTGCAAAGTATGTCTAGTCTCGAAAAGATGTGCTTGTCTCGTCTCGTTTACGAAACGAGATGAGACACAAATGTCTCATTTTATGGCAACACTAGAGCGGCTGAGGCCCACTAAAATGTTATGTCAAGTGGTTAAAATTACAACTTTTAACACAGTTTGGTTTGGTTCACAGAGCACAACACACAACACGACTACAGTCTTCCAACAACAAGTGCTTAGTTTCGACTGAACCAGTAGTGAATTACTACGACAGGAATATTTGTCAATACCGTCGGTACAGTCGAAAGGCAACCTTTCCCCACTCATTCTGTGGAAGGCCACTTTTTTTTCCTTTTTTCAGGACTCTGAAGGAATCCTTTTTTCAGAACCTCTGGTCCTACTTCAATAAATAAGGAGGCCTATGTCACTTTCCGATTTCCAAAATTGCTTGGGCTTGAATAACATCATAAAACCATTTAAAAAAACTAAATTCTATTGTCAAACCAGAATCCTTTAAAAACTCAGCTCCAAAAAAGGCCAACATGTTTCTGCCTTTTTTCGGAACGAGAAAGACCATGAAAAAATGGTTAGTTACTGATAAAACTGCCATTAAGGGAATTTGTACTTCTACAGCACGATTTTTTACATATACCTAGGTAGATATCTCCCCAACCCCTGCAATGAACTCTTCTCAAACACTGATCTTGACGAATGCTTTAACATTGTACTTGAATCTGGAGCACTATCAGAAAATAATTAAACTTGAATCGATTGGAAAATGGAAATGAAAGCTGTTTGTAAGAAACGTTAAAAAAAATATGTATTCCCTGTTCTTTGTAGGATGGTCCTCATTTGAAATAATAAACGATTGTATACATTTCAAAGGCAAATAATTATTCCGAACTGATAAATTTTTAAAGAAATTCAAAAACTGTGTTTGCATTTTCGTCTCGTGACGTGTCTCGTCTCGAAAACGTCTGTCTCGTCTCGTCTCGTGACAATACTACAGAATATGAAGAAATATGAATTATTTTACTAAATATAAAAATGTAAAAATATTATGAAATATGAAAATTTAAAATATGCTACTCTGATTCAACATAACATGAAACATTAAGATCCTTGTTTCCATTGTCCTACGAGAAATGGTTTAAAATATGTAATTTCATATTTTGCCCATTTTTAGTAATGATACTATAGCTTATTTGTTAGAAATATCATTTTTTTCATAGGATATTTGAAGAAAAGAAGAAAATTATTTTTGATAGAAGATCAATGTCAGCACTACAAAGTTTAATATAAAAACAAAAGAATATTAGTCGCCATTTTCAGAATACCGATTACGAAATACGGTTGGTTTACTGAAACTACTAAATATAACGGGCCGATTTGTTAGAATTAATTGCTATTTAACTGTGGCAGAAACTCGACAGTGACAAGTACAGGATACAGCAAAGAAAATAATTTAACTAACGTAATCAGGATCATGATATTGTCCTCGCATTCATGACTTTTGGAACTGTGAGCATTGAGGTGAGCTACGTGATCGAACACGACACAGCATTACTCGACATCAGTGGTCCTGAACCGGTGTACTGCGACACACTGGTATGTCACGAGCTCCACAAGGTCTGTCGCGAAATTTTAGATTTTAAAAATCATGAAGCACTTCGCAATTATCTAGTTAAAATCAATTTTGAGATAGGTTATACCAGTCAATGCTTCCAGAGGAAGTAATATTGCTCACCATTACATTGAGACAATACTTCATACAAACTTACAATCTTACACTACTACAATTTACATTAATAATAATTTAGGTAGGTCTAAATCAATATTAATAGTCTATTAGTAGTTACTAATTAGTATTATTAAAAAATAATAAAACATGTTTAGATTTGACCTAGAAGAAAGAAAACGGGGTGAAAAAAAAGGTAGGGATTGTAAAAATTATAATTATAGGTAAATCGTTTTTATCATGTTACTTTAATTAAAATCAAAATTTTGAAAAGAGAAAGGGGATTTAAAATACACTCTAAGCATAGAATATCTCATGAGTCTGTCATCTTACTGAGATTAAACTCGGCATACCAACTCCATATTAAAACTGTGACAAGGTTAATCATTTTCGAAAATTTCCTTGTAGAAGGGGCAGAATTTATGTGAATGGAGTAGCTAATTTCTAAAGTACTCGTATCTTAAGTTGCCAGTTTTCATTTATGAAGTAGCAAAAGCAAGTAAACGTTTCAACCGTTTAAAACGAATTTCTCAACATAGAATTTAAATCGAAATGCACGGAGAAATATGCATAATCCAGTCGGCATGTAAATGCTGTTTGTACCAGGTTACGCGAATCATCACATTAAGTAATGTTGTTTCATCAGTAGTACGATCTACACCCCCGTCCAGCGAAAATTTTCTATTGTGGGACCACCATTTCAAATCTAGAATTAACGCCATACCCATTCCGACGGTGGTAACTTAGGTATATAATGTTGTCACTACCTTCCTACGAGTGTCACCTCTTGGTTCTTTCTAAATCTGTGACTCCCTACCTTACGAGAGTAATAGTTTTTAACACGAAATCAATCATGTGAATAAAATTATCCAATCACAGCGAGTTTAGTTCGACGCCGAACTCTAGACTTGACCTGGTGATCCCAGCTGCTGTACTTTCATACATGAAATTACATTACTTAAGGAGCGCACCCGCGTAAATACGATGTATCCACACGGAAATCCTAGTCCTTTTTTTCTGAGTGTGGCTTTTTATAATTTCCTTTTTACACAAATGTGTATCTGAAATGGGTAGGAAATTTATTATTTATTTATTTATTTTGCGGAGATTAGTCCCAGAAACGTATTCTTTCGTGTGAAGATTGAGCATTTCAGCTAAGATATATTAAAAGATCATTTTAGACTAATGATAAATTTGAGAAGCTTACTTACCAGGTAATACAAAGACAACCTAAAACAAAATTATATATATATATATATATAATTATATCGGTTTAATTTTGTTTTAAGTCGTCTTCGTATTACCTGGTAAGAAAACTTCTCAAATTTAACATTAGTCTAAAATCATGTTTCAATATAAACGAAAATGCTACTGGACTCTGTTTTTTTTACAGGTATCTTCAGTAAAGACAAAAAAAAAAAAAAAAGGATATCAATAAACTGGAATAACAACTCTTCATAAGGTTCGAAGTAGTTAAATTGGTAGACCACTATGATGAAAGCCAGATCGTCACGTTGCCGCACTTAATAAATAATCTTTATTTTTTTTAACCTTGACTGTTTCTCCTTTTGTTTATATAACGGACGTTTTTCCTAAGGCTATATCATTATCCTCTCTAAACCACTTTCCAATTTTCACGTTCATTACATGCCACCAAACATCATACTTTTGCGCTCTTTTATCTTCTTATATTCATATCCATACACATAAAAGAAGAAAAAGATCGAAATTATCCCCACTTGCAAGTCTTATTTTAAAATACAGTTCTCTTTCTTTCTTTTTCTTTTCTTTTCTTTTTCTTTTTTTAACAGTAGAACAAACAACCGGATTTCAAATGAAGCTCTCTCGTGGCTAAGCAGTTAGCGTATGCGCCTTTGGCATGGGAGACCTGAGGTTCGATTTCCAGCGGGAGCTCATGTTTTGATTCCACGTCAAGCACGTGGTTCACGTCTAATATAGCCTCGCTGCTGAACGAGGCGCTAAACTAAAAAGCAAACCAAGTTCAAATGAACGATTCTCTCTCCAATCTGTTGTACTGCTAATGATATATTTTTTTCACTGAAGTGACTTCCTTCTCTTTCTTTGCGTGTAATAAACACGCCACTACGTGACATGGCACACCAAATACCAATCTTATGTGAATACAGAGGCAGCTTCTGCAGTACATGTGTGCCGTTACTTGCCCACACTTGCCTCCAGATGGAAGAACGCCTCATCATCAGTCCAGTACCAATAATCGAGTTCCTCCCCTTCTTGAGGGATTACAGATTCCATGAACCAATAACAATAGACTTTTCGGACACCCATGTCTTCAGAAAGCAGTTGATGGTCTTTAAAGAGGTGCAATTTCAAAGCCGTATGTGCACTGCCAATGGAGAGCTCAGAATGGCTCGAAAGTCGTCGCAGTATTTATTTATTAAATTTTGAACTCAAAACATATGCAGCTTGCTCATCGATTCTTCTGTTAATAACACCGCCTGGTCGACCGCTTTTCGGTGCATCCACTACACTACCTGTCTCCTGGAAGTTTTCGTACAATCATGTGAACAGAGAATTTGTTTGAAATATCTGTAGTGTAGTTCTCTATGTAGCCCCTCTGGATCAAAGCATAACCGTTGGTGCTGATGTACCCTGTTACAGTGGTTATACGGTCATATAGTTCATGGGTGCTCGTTTGTTCAACAGCTATAACGAGACAAAATATTTTATGAGATTTTCCATAAGATTCCAAACCTTTTAGAGTATGCTGTATAATATCATATATTTTCATTTCAACATGCTTTTACAAACTAATGTTGCTCACGAGATGGTAAATTTCTCATCTGGTCTCAAAAAATGAAAGCCGAAGTACTTCCCAAATATGAGACTATACGAGAACTTTCATTTTGCTACATAGTGAAAACTATAAATTGATAAAGGTATTATTTTAATATGATGGACATTTATCAACGTTTAAATATACATAAATCATTTACATAGTATACATCAATAATAAATAAGTTTTAGATGTTGACATATCAGAGTCTTCGTAGACCTCTAGTATGCCGAAGGACTCTATTTAACTTCTAGATAAAATTACTTTTAAAAAATCAAGGCATAAAATGTTGAACATAAATTTACAAAACGAGACGAGACGAGAAACGTTTTTCGAGAATCGAAATGAGACGAGAAAGAATTCATCGAAAATCGAGACGAGGTAAAATTCCATAAATTTACGAGACAAGACCCGAAAACCTTATATCTCATGTTGCCTTGTAAACAGCACTATTTATGATTATTTTTTTAAAATCTAAATTTCCTGGCACGAAACTCTGAAAGCTTGAAGCCGATTTATGGTGATCACGAATCCTGTTTAATGTAGCAAACAAAGGTTAACACAATCCGACTTTTTCAAAGATTATCGGTGGTTTAACCTCATACCTCATAGTAACCATTCAGTGACTCCTGAAGCCAGCTGTAATTGTATCCAAATATGTATCTTTCATTATCTTAAGCATTCTGCCATCATTTACAGATCACTTGGAAGTCCCCGTTCATTTCATTCCTTAAAAGCTCTTTTCATCTTAATGTAAGAATTGGCCTGTTTAATGACGTTCATTACTTGTACTCCGTTCTTTTCTCTCTCTCCCGTCTTTTTTCCACTGTGCATGAATGAATGAACCAATTAATGAATGAATAATTAATGGAGACGTCAGCAGCAAGATTATTTGTCCCCGTCACGATATACATGACTACTCAATTACGAATTGTCCGAAATAAAATACTGGGATCCTTCCACTGTACATTCTACCGCGTCATTCAATATTAGTTTCTTCTCAGAGTCTTAACCAGATTTTTGTCTCTTAATTGTCTACAATGTTATTCTTGATTTTGATTACTTTTTCCTTTAGCGTCGCTTTCAACTGCGAGGCTATATAAGACATGGACCTATTGATTAACGTAGAATCCGAACCACATGAGCTCCCGCCGGGCACTATTTAGACTAAGGTTTTAAGATGAACATTTGAACTCTTTACGTTCTTTATATTTTTCCGGCAATGATATTTGTTTAGAATATTGTAGAAGTGTCATTGTTGAAATCTAATTAGTTATTATTATTATTATTATTATTATTATTATTATTATTATTATTATTATTATTATTAGTAGTAGTAGTAGTAGTAGTAGTAGTAGTAGTAGTAGTAGTAGTAGTAGTAGTAGTAGTAGTATCGGATTGCCCGTTCTTCACACGGAGAGAATACGTTTCATTTTGTACATAAGGTACTAATAGGGGCTGAATTTGGATTAAAACAGCATCGGAAGTGTCACTCTTCGTCTCAGTGACCTCGAAAACTATGTAATCGACATTAATATCGATCATGGCCCGCGTAACATAATCGCTAACGCTCTCGCCTTTGGTGCGAGCGAACCCGGGCTTGATTTCCGGTGGGGACACTCGGTCGAAAAAGTATGAAACGCTTTTGCAGGCCACCCACCCTGAATTAGGTTTTCCTCACTCACACCAGCCAAATGCCGGGGAGGTAGTTAACTTAGAAATCCCAGGCCGTTTCCTACCTTCCCTTTCTCCGCATAGTGTGCTCGCCGAGGGAAGTCATCCCTCATACGTGATGGGCTAAATGGCCACTGATGCCGACACCCAGAAATCTAAATCCTAAATAATTTTTATATATATATATCTCCCCCTTACCTTTCCCAAGTTGCGAGGATCTGAATTTGGATTTAAACATCATCGGAAGTGTCATTGTTCATCTAAGCGACACTGGAAACTATGGATTCGACATTAATATAGGTCATTTTCGATCATTTTTAAATATCTACTCTTCCCTCTCTCTTAAGTTCTACCGTCAAAGAGAAATGATAAGAAACTTTCCAAGCCGGAACCTCATTTATGTGGAAAATTTGATCGAGATTGGTCTGGTGGCTTAAGAGTTACGAAGTCACAAACATAATCACTTTCAATTTTCTGTATTAGATTATTATTATTATTATTAGCCTTTCTATGAAGATGAAAGACGAAGACTTTTTTTTTCGTAAATGTAAGTAAAAGTTTCGCTTTTATGTTTTGAAAACGTAAAAGAAAAAAAAAACTAGGATTGCTTAAACTATGCTACACATCGTAGTCCAATAGTTCATCATTTATTTTCCCATCCATCCAGCGACATTTCTCTATTCTTCTCCATGATCCAACTCCAAAGACCTCGAATAATTATTGTTCTCTCAATTTCCATGTTTCTACTCCCTATATACGTAGTTGAATAACCCACATAACATTTGAAGTCTTGTAAAAATTGAAATGCAAGTTTATGTAATCGTTAGTTCATACACTTGACTTCAAAATACAAATAACTGAATGATCTTTTTAATTGATTAAATCCCTCCATTTCTTATAATTAAAGAACTCTCTAAATAATTTAGTAACAGAACTAAAAACTAGTCCAGGAATTTCGGGATTAATTTTTCCTTTTTGTTTCGTTGTTTTCCTCAGACTCTACCACCACGAATTAGGATCCAGACTTGTTGTTGAAGAAGGCACATCGCCTCTTGGAATGATAACTATATTGCCCATGTACAAAATGTCAATTGCGCCAATACAGAATAAAATTGCGAAACATTCTTATTTATATTATACTAGCAGAAAACTCGTTTTTCGCACGGGGAGAATACTTTCATTTTGGCCATACAGCATTGAATTTGGATTTAAACCGCATCGGAAGTTGCTCTCAACGACCCCGAAAACTACAGATTCGGCACTAATATCGGTCATTTTCGATCATTTTTATATATTTCCCTCTCCCCCCAAATTATAGGGTTGAATTAGATATAAACGGCATCAAAAGTGTCGCTGTTAGTGCCAAACGGCGGGGAAAGTGTCAGCGACCCCGAAAACTATGGAGTCAATATTAATATCGGTCATTTTCGATCATTTTTAAATATTTCCCAACTCTTCTACGTTGCACTATCAAAGTGAAATGATGAAAACCATCCCTGGCCTGAACCTCACCTATGTGCAAATTTGATCGAGATCGGTCGGGTGGTTCAAGAGGGATGAAGTCAGAAACATAATCATATATATATATATATATATATATATATATATATATATATATATATATATATATATATATATATATATATTGAACATTCAGTTAATTAGCAGTACATTATATGACATGAATCACTGAAATAAGTCAACAATAATTGAAGCCAGTTTTGTAACACGCGCAAAGTAGAAACTATAAACATAATACGTCAAAATAGGAAGGAAATTAATCCGAACTTAATGATATTGTTTAAATTGAATTTGTGTTTTATTGTAGTTGAGCGTACTACGATGGGTGCGAGATCACAGAACCCACCACAAGTACAGTGAAACAGAAGCTGATCCTCACAATGCTAAAAGAGGTTTCTTTTATTCCCATATCGGATGGCTAATGCTGGAGAGGCTTCCAGAAAATTTACAAGCTCAGGAGCGTATATACATGGACGATATCAAGCAGAATCGTCTGCTCATGTTTCAATACAGGTAAGTTGTTACATCTTGTGTTCTATAGTGTGGAAAATCTAATTTAAGTTAAACTAATCAAAACGAAACATCTGAGAGCTGCTATTGCAGCCAGGCCCGTATTTAGGTAAGTGCTATTCTGTGCTCGAGCACAGGGCGGCAGAATTTAGGGAACGGCAAAATTTTGGATTTTTTAAAAGATTTACAATAAAGTAATATTTAAAACTAGCAACACGCAGAGTCCCGCGCAAGCGTGATAAAATATGTTAATGTACTTAATTCGCTCTAATTACAGTAGTCACACTGTTAAAAATGGTTTCTTAAATTCGAGAAAATATTCCTCGTATTTGAGAACATCCGTTTCTTATCTGTGCACCGAGTAATACATTCTTAAAAGTGAGATTTCGATTTTCTCAAATCATTTTGAGAAATAATGACTCAAATGCGAGGAATTATGTCTCATTTCTAAGGGTGCAAATGCTTTCTCAAATTTGAGAAAAAGTGTATTTTTTCTTAAAATTGAGAAAGTAACATTTGAGGAAATGAGACGTATAGCCCCAATTTTGAGAAAAACATTTCTCAAAAAGATTTGAGAAATATCTCCCTCAAAAGCGAGAAACGGTGCACAGAAACAGGGTTCTCAAATACGAGAAGACGGAAAAGAATATAAACAAAATATAAACCTGCAAAAAAATTCAAACTATTAGTACACCCAGAATTTATATTAAATAAACACCTACAGTTATAGATATTTTTTAAAACATAACATTTTAATCTTCACTTCAATTCATGAAAATTCCACGAATACCACGATGACTTGTATTTTAGGTGCGTTACTTATTCCTACTGCATCAGACAGTTGAACATTTTTCTTTTCATCACTGTCCACTTTCTCAAGACTTTTCTTTTTCATCGACGTGGTTTACTCAATATTGTCCCGTTTGATCCAACATTATACCAACTTCTTGATAATTCAGATTCAATAATTATCCATCTACTTCAGAATAACAGAACAATTTCTGCTGGAGTGTAACGTCCCACGCTTATGCTACGAGGCTCAGGGAGACGTTATGATGATCATGAGCGAAAATGCTGTAATGAAGAAAGTGAGGGAATCCCGAGCAGACATACATAATATGTTTACTCACACTGCCCACTTGACGGAGGTGGAATCAAACTAGGGACCCCATGCATCGGAGTTTAGTTCTACCACTGAGTTATCGCAGTCGAATATGCCTACTTCTCTACCATAAAAAAAGTTACCTACATGAGAAACACCGTGTTCGTGGGTTTTTCCAGGATTTTTCAGTTTCCTCCTACAAGAAACGCACGCAGGAATTTATTTCGGAGATGCTCCAAGTTCAATACGAGGACAAATTGTATTAAAACATGTAAAATTGTACCTAAAATTAGATAAAATTTACATAAAAGTAGCGATTTCGGGGAAGGTCCGGAGCTCCAGGAATCACCCCCTACCTTCCACCTTCTTCATTACTGCAGGGGAATGCGACAATTTGTGCCCCTCATAAATGTGCTGAAACTCCACTGCTAGGATTCAATTCAGATTGGAAACAAGGTCACAAACCCATGCAAAAACTGCCAAGAAACGTACGTCCACATTTTCATTACACCATTATTATCCATCTCTATCACTGTCTCTTTTAGCCTTGGAGCACAATTCTGGGACGTTGGGTTAAAAAAAAATAAATGAAATCTTTGAGTTTTACTTCCCACAGTTGTGTTGGATAGGCTAAAGGAGACGATTATGATGAGAATGAAAAAAATAGTGGAATGAAGAAAGTGGGAAGAAATGGGAGAACCCCGAGAAAACCTATGCATACTGTGTTTATCCACCAGCAAGCCCACTTGCCGCAAGCTGGAAATCCTGGGATCAAACCAAGGGCCTCATCGCACCAGAGGTTAGCGCTCTACCACTGAGCTACCGCAGCCTCTACGTTAAATCAAGAGCAAATGCGTACAGTACTATGTCATAAATAACCAGCAAACGCGTGTCATTAAAACGATTACTTTTAGTGAAAGAACGGAGGCGCCAAGCTATGCTAGGTGATCAGTACAAAGTACCTTTGTATTACAATTCCATAATAATAAATCACACTTTTGTAATGCTGTTTCTAACTACATAGATGACTTATGTATTCTTTGTTTCCGTACATAAGCTATTTTGCACATTATAACGAATGACGAAGGGTGTAAAACATTGACATGCCTCCCCGTTCTATTGTAATATAGAAAACAACGTGTCCTACGGGGCTCTAACCCGCCTTCACTTGTTATTGCTGCACTCGTTATTATGTAAATTGAGTACTGAGCTTTGATACATAAAGAGCCAACCTGACTGCTATAGCCTATATAACCTGTATGAGGGGGGGGTCAGCGTTCTACACTACAGTACTTTTACTATACTACAGTATACTACAGTAACTTTTAGTGTATGGTAGTGTTTACAATTCACCCAAACTTACGTTCGAAAGTTGATATGTACGCTACTCCTCGCCGCTGTCACATGACGTGTATTCATACGCCACCTCAGCTGCATCACCTACTGCGTACTCATATCCATTCGCACTCTGCTACAGCTGAAATCCTTAATCTCCTTTCCTGAATAGTAATTAAGCCCTAATAATATTACTCCCTAGTAAAACATAGTAATATTATTTCGGTAAGATTGTTATCGTTGTTTTTTAAATCATCTATGATATTGAAAATCACGCACTATTCCATTCTCATTTTTAAGAAGTGAGAAAATCTCATAAATGGGAACCTGAAAATTTGCCTTGAGCTCATAAATGAAAACACATTTGGAAATAATGAGACATTTTTCCTCAAATATGAGTAAAAATTACTTATTTTGTTTTGAACATGCATTTTTCTCATTTCTGAGCAAGGAAATTTTTAAGAGTGCACTTATTAACTAGCTAATCTGATTATGTTTAAAGTCATTCCCTCCCATCCCCACCCCAAGGTGTGAGGATGAACTTGAAGATCATGAAAACTAATACTGTTAAACTCAGCGACCTCGAAAATTATTAATTCAACGCTAATATCTGTCGTTTTCGATTAGTTTTAAAATCTCGCTCTCTCCCTGGGGATTGGAGTATGACCTTGATGTTGAATTGGATTAAAACTGTCACTATTCATGTCAGCGACCCCAAAAACTGAATTCAACTCTAATATTGGTCGTTCTCGGAGGGCGGCAAATTATTTAGAGCGCAGGGGCCAACAACATATAAATACGGGTTTGATTGCAGCAGCAGCGTTTGAAAATACCTGCCTAAAAACGTTTCGTTGGTTGGTTGTTTTGATATTTGGAGTGTTCGAAGCACACTGAATCCAAGTTATATTTAAAAAATTGAGAGAAAAATAAATAGAAACTTTGTATGAAATATTTAATTGCAGGAAAAAATACAGTCTTTGAAAATGTCAGAATAAGAGAAGATCCTTTGTGTAATACATTTGCATGTTAAGAAAGGACAAATTTACTAAATGCTTTTACCTGATACTTTTAATGTGAAATAAAATTGTGCGACTTAATTTCTTTGTGATCTGAATGTTCTGTAATTGTATTTCTCTCTCAGTTCGGGTCATTTAGGATAATCTCGAAAACACCTTTAGCTATGATTCCATGGTAGAGCACCCTCTTGTTGTGCGTGGAGTTCCTGTTCGATCCCAGCCCGCGACAAATGGGTTTTATAATGGACAAACACCAAATACTGTACATTGGTTTTCTCGGAGTTCTCCTACTACTTTCTTCATTGTACCATTATCACCCATCTCATCATCCTTTTCTTCTTTAGCCTCGGTTCTTAATCATGGGATGTTAAACTCAGCTTTAAAAAAAAGCTTGTAGACTGGCCTTACTTTTTAAAATTTAATCTCAGATGTCTGTCTTAAGGGAGCAGACTACTAAATATTTTTGAAAAACTAATAATTTTTCTTTTGCCCGTTTTTCGTAAGTGGAAAAAGGTAATAAAATGTAACTTATCACAATAATAGATAATGCTATTCTACACCCGAAAATACGAATAGGAAGAATTGTCACTGTTGCCATTCATATAAATTACATTGTGGAAAGAATTTGAATTACTTAAAAATCTAGGTAAATGCAGCGACTAGAAAAATGAACTCAACGGTAATTGATGACTTATCATGTTGTCTGTGTTTCTCGTTTACTATTTTTTAAATAATGCTTCTATTTATTTTGTAATAACTTATTTATTTTGTAATAATTTATGTAAGGTTTATAAAATAAATAGAAATATTATTTAAAAAGTAGTAAACAAAAAACATAGACAGCATAATAAGTCATCAATTACCGTTGAGTTCATTTTTCTAGTCTCTGCCTTTACCTAGATTTTTGAGTAATTCAAATTCTGGTCACAGTATAATATATATGAATGGCAACACTGAAAATTCTTCCGATTCGTATTTTCGGGTGTAGAATAATATTATCTATTATTGTGGTAAGTTACATTTTACTACCTCTTTCCACTTACGAAAAACCGGCAAAAGAAAAATATTAGTTTTTCAAAAATATTTAGTAGTCTGCAGCCTTAAGAAATATCTGGAAATAGGAACTGCCGTCAAAGAAATCTAATTCAAACAATCTACTTACACTTGTGAAACTACATGGGCTCTTGTAGGAGATTCAGATGGTAGTTCCTTGAAAAATCGATGATGCAAGGCGGACTGTATGGTAATAAATCCTCCATATCCTTCTTCTTAACTTCTGTTACTGGTCGTCGGGTATATACCAGGTATTGCTGAATCTTACATAAATGTAACACATGACGCTCAGGTGACATTTCTTAAGTCAAGTTTGTAAAATTCTACATCAGATTGTATAGTCTCCTTAAATGTTAGAGTAAGAGAAGAATTTCTTTCGTAATTGAATCATATGGTTTTCAGCCTGTTAAAGCCAAACCATTAACTGAATTCTTTCTGTTTGCTACTCTACTCTTCGAGTTACGAGTTGATTAAAAAAAAAAAAAAATCAAAGAATATAATCCCAATGACTACAAAGCTAGGGAACGTTTTCTTTACTTTAGCATCACTATCGACTCTATCTTCCAAAAACCTAGCCTAGTTACTAACTCATATCATTACATTCATAAATTCAATTGACAACGTAATTAGCTCGTTTGAAATGAAAGATGAGCAAGAAGTTTGAAATTCTGATGTGTTCATATTCATATCTCTAGATGAATCATTCATACGAAATTCATTTTATTACTAAACAAACTACGCACAAATGTATGGAGACATTTTCATTGTGCTCTGAAAGAAATATTCTGCTTCTTTACAAGCATAATAGATAGTAAAATTTATACAAGTTGTTTAAAATATCTGGGCATAATCTCTTGAAGTATGAATGGAGCTTCAGATAGAAGCTTAGAGATGAAATCCCTCCAAAAAGAGCAAACTCCTTCAGTAAACTGAGTGTCCCATTTAGCGTTCCTTTACAGCATTGAGGTTAGACATGACAAAGGTCTATATTTTATTGTGGAACCCTATTCGTATAGTCTTCTACCTGACATTGATCACGGATCTCTTGCAGCCAAAGAGAGAGTGCTAATCTTTTAACCACAAGGGAGAACCTATGTTTACTTAAGAACGATAACAGGATAATGAACACCTCCTGGAGGTTGCAAATCTTACAAGTAAACGAGTATCACTGTTAAAAGTATGAGGGTCATTCGGAAAGTAAAGAACGTTTTTGTATAAACACTTTAATAACTGATATACAAAGGCGAAATTTGTGTTACATACTATGTGATACTTAAGGTGCCTTCCATTTCAACTCAGGCAAAAAAATATAAAATTGTACCATCACCATCTCAGATATTTTTTAAACTTTTTTTATAGCAACTAGACATGTTTTTAAGAGACCCATATTTTTTTGTTTTGTCGAAAAAAATTTTCCCGCCAAGTAATGGGCCATCAAAGACGGGGAGTACAATTTATGAATTGTAGAAGACATGGAAAATGGTCAACATCGGAGCTATGGAGACAGATAGAGTTATAATTCTTGTTGTGGTATGTACATAGGGATATAAATAAACTATATTTTATTATAGTTTGGTTTGCGCATGCGTATCTTTTTGTACATAAATTAACAAATGAACATCAATTTATCTGAAAAGTCGAAGTTTGCGAATTTTTTTCGAGCACTTCCGGTTCGAAATTTAAAATTCTGTTTTCACGGTTGGTAAGACCTAGTTACCCGCTTTCCGAAAAAAAATTTGTATCGCTTCTGTGGTCAACCGTTTTGTCGTAAAAAATTCGAGAAATTGTAAAATTTTCAAAAATCGCCATTTTTTGGCGCCATTTTCTCGAAAACACCATTTTTTAAAATTCTGAAATTTTGTCAGATGGTTGAACTTTACCTGAATAATAAACACACCAAATATCATTTTCGACCAATGCTTCGTGGATTAACTGCAGTCTTTTAAAGTTAGCGAAGTTTCGCTAATTTTGATGTCACAGTTAGCAACACTGGGAACAATGAAAGTGCAATGATTTGATGATGTTTGTGGTTCACATTCATTAAATGAAGAATAAATGGTTTTCTTGGCTGTTTTTTTTTATTATTTTGATTAAAAAGGCTCTGAAATAGTAAAATGAGCCTCCCTCTACTCCTCCGTTTTCTTAAACTGAAGTAATCTGAGGTGGAAATTACGATTACGAAACACACAAATTTCAAGTTCACTTACTTAAAATGGTCTTCGGAAACAAAATTTCACTGTTTTTTTTTTTTTTTTTTTTTTTTTTTTTTTTTACATGGGCCAATTATTTGCTTGGTTGTTGTCTTCTTTGCTAATAGCATGTAACCGTGCAGATGATCCAATAGATGTTGGTTCACTCATAACTCATCCAGGAGCAAGGTTACTAGAAGGAAAGGTTGCGCTATACGCACAGACGCTTCGCTCCTCGTTTTGCGTGACGTCACCAGCGAGGAGCAGCAAGTAGGTATAGAGGTGTACGAAGCAGCCAGAATGTCTTTTTTCTTTCTTTATACATAACATTTTCGCAGTCACAACATTCTCCTACACACAAACTACAAATAAATAAATAATAAGCCAGAAATAAATAGAACATCTTCTTAACGCAATTTATATTATGGAAAATTAACGATGTACCTGTGTTGCATGATCATTTATTTATTTTTTGATGAGATAGACAATTGTTGAATTATAATTACATTTTACATGTATTTATATCTGAAATGTTGCTGTTAATGTATTTAAGCAAAGTTGCAGATAAATATGTGTTTTACCAGGGCAATATCTGAAATTTCCGGTGCCTGGAGTTAAAGTAATTGCGGAACCAATGATGAGGTGAGTTCCATACCCGGCATAAATAGATTACTTTGTGATTACTGATAAGAATATCTCAATAAATACATAAAACCATGGATAATAATAATAATAATAATAATAATAATAATAATAATAATAATAATAATAATAATAATAATAATAATAATAATAATAATAATAATAATAATAATTTGAAGAAGAAGAATATTAATAATATTAATAATAGATTGTCGATGTATTCAGTTGCGGAAGCCCTTTGATGCCTAGCATTTTATTTTGTTCAATATACGGCACTCAGGCTTAAAGTTTAAAATTGCCAATTCATATCTTCTCCACACGATCATTAAAACGGAGCCCATCCGTGTTAAACGTTATGTCGACTATCCATCACAGATTATATTTAATGTACCCATTGTTGACGCTATGATTGCACTTCGTGACAGTAATAGTAGACAGTCCGGAAAAATGCATTTGGTTTATATCTAAATATTTGTATGCTAACTATTGTTACGAATCGGGATGAGACGAGAAATTAGGTTTTCTCGTCTTGTAGAATCGATTTTCGAAAAAAGCTCTTTTCGTCTCGCCTCGAAGTTTCTCTAGCCTCTTGTATAAATTTGTGACCTCCTAAAGTCACGGAAGATCCACGAAGGATGAAATATAACAACAGTTGAACCATATTTATTATTGGAGTATATTGTGTAATGACTTGTGTATCTTTGAATGCTCTTCATTGTGTTCTTACAATCACTTTATCAATTTATAGTTTTTCTAACGATGAACCATGCAACTTTAAACCAGTGTTTAAGGTTTAATACTTGGGTGAACTCGTGTTGCCAATGAGACTCGTGAAGTTTCTCATCTTGCCTCGAAAACGAGACGAGAACTCCCATATTTTTAAATGTAAAGGAATTAAAAAGATTATCCTCGTCTCAAATTGCAGACGAGACGAGACATTTCTCGCCTCGATCTCGTTTCGTGGACAACACTAATCTCAACAATGAATTAGAAATAGTTAACCTGCTAGTTTTCCTCAACGGTCAAACTCTTCCATTCTGTGGTGCAAAGCGTGGGACAATCGCCCGACCTGTTCTATCCACACGATGTCCCGCAGTTTTACTCTGATTTCTAAGTCAAATCAACATCTAGGGAACCAATAAGCAGAAAAAATATCGAAAAATAATTTTAAATTATGAACTTCATGCATACATAGAAATTTATGAAAATGAATAAGGAAAATAAACTTGCTTTATTTTACTTTGAAATCGGGAAATCGGCTCCCCCTAGAAAATTTTCTTCGGGTGCCTATTATCCTGACTGAGGACATTTGTCTTTTCTTCACTATTTTGACATGGAGGGACTAAAACTATCAGTTAAGTATGAATAGTGCAAATCAAAGGCGTATACATGCATAAAGAAATCGATTGATTGTACAATTGATAATAATTTAGAACAACTTTTAACTCTAAAAGAAACCGATGAAATATAAGTGTCACTGTTAATATTAAACAAACTGAAAATAGTTTGAAAAATGTATCGGCAAATATCGGTGTTTATTTGCCGATACCGATACTCCCAAAAGTGGCTGATATTAGCGATACCGATATATCGGTACATCCCTAATACTATAATGTGGAACACTTGGAGATGAAAGACAAATACACGTAAAAATACATATGTGCACATGTACTCAAGTTCACACTATCTTGCAATATTGCATGTCTGTACAGCCAAGCCCACGTAAAGAAATCTTCCGAGATATAGACCTTTTCTCTATTAAATAATATTCGTCCACGTACACCACTAGAAAAGCAAGCAACACAATTCAACATAGCAAAAACCCAAAATAAATAAAGAATTGTCTGTGGTTTTACTAGCAAATCTTCGCGCGCCAAGCAGACGACAAGCTCTAAGTTCCTCGCTGGTGACGTCACTGTGAAGAGAGCGTGAAAGTAGAGGTTCGGGACATAGGTTAAGAGCACCCCCTGTCCAGGAGTGGATGTAGGGGGACGATTGTCCCTTCCCCCCCAGAAGAAGAAACTTTCTTATTTATATATAAATAAAACCCATCCCAGAGTTTGGAGCTCTTAAAAGTAGCTCTAAGTAGCAGTATTACATTCCCCCCCCCCAGAAGTCCGTCCTGGATCCGCCCCTGCGTAGCACATTGTCGATAGTCACAAAACACTTATTTTCACTTCTCTTATGCTCTTCTGGAAACCTGTACCCTGCTGAAGGTTCATGTGGAAGCATAAACAGCACTTAAACTTCACGTAATTCATGATTTATTCATAATATTTCTGCTACGCACCACTGGTTATCATACACATATGTATATCAGTGGTGCCCACCCCCCCTTATGTCCATGACGCACCCCCCCGCAATTGTCTATCCATAGGTATTCTTCCATGAAAAAAAAAACTTTTCGATTAATTTTACCCCCCCCCCGTCAAACATATTTATATAGATTTTTAACCCCCCCCAAATATTTCAATGACGCAGTTTGCGTCATAGCCCCCCCTTGTGGGCACCCCTGTGTATATAACAAAAGTTCCTTTTTGCAGATTTCTTAAATCTACACTTTGAATTGCAAAAGTTCGATTTTGGCGGAAGTATGAAGTTAGTTCATGGTGACCCGTTACTGCCATAAAAACTTCGCAATTTTCCGAAAGCCAAAGATAACTTCGTTGAATACCAGTTACCGGTCGCATACTTTCCCTTTTTTTCTTCCGGAAGTCGTCGAATTCAGTTGCAGGTAACAAAACGAGAGAAATACCCGGAGTTTGTACTTGCACTATACTCACGAATTCTCCTGCGGTTTTAGTGGGAACGCGGTGGTTCAGTGGTAGAGCGTTCACTTCCGGTGCTTGGGGTCCCTGGTTCAATCCCAGCTCGTGCCGTGTGGGCTTTGTGGTGGACAAACACCGTGCTCGTGGGTTTTCTTGGAGTTATCCCGTTTCCTTCCACTTTCTGCATTCCACCATTTCATTCATTTCTCATAATCACCGTCTCCTTTAGCCTAACCGGCATAACCGTGGAACGTAAAACAAAGATTTCATTTCATTTTTTTCTTCTGCGGTTTTAATACTGTGTATCTGTTTTAGCCTAAGGCTATGGCGCGTTGCCACATTCTTTGCCCCCCCCCCCCCCCGTTCCCCACTACCGTCGCAGAGACCCTTGCATGGCCGGTTTCACTGCAAAAACACTGCTTTATCGGACCTGTCTGCATCTCGAACATCTGAAAGCGATTTTTAAAGTGGGATGCAGCACCATCAGAAATCACTGACACGGTTTGGGAAATTGTAGACACCTATTTTCACGTATTCAAACCTTTTTCTATAAAATATATTTTCGCTTTTCTTCGAGTATGTTTAGAATCTTGTCTATGACTATGAGTTCGTGAGCCGAATCGTGTGTTTTATCGTCGTTTATTACAACAAAACTGTCAATTGTTTCATATTTCGGTAATAACTCTGAATTTCACTTTGCAGAATAACAGTCCAGTTTTCAACGAAGTCCACATGAAGTAAAATAGAATTTGTATCTTGAAATTTTATACGGTGGTTTTCGGTACCAATTGATTCCCTTTAGATTTTCTTGATGTAGTCATGAATTACAATTCTTACAGTTAAACCGGCAATGTACGATACGAAAACAGAAAGTGGCACAGTTTTTTTTTTTTTTTTTTTTTAACGAGATCATTATTCTCCCATATGGCATAAGTAACCACTATCATTTTCATCAGGATCAATAATTAAAGACACCACACTTATTTCTTCCACTCCAGGACATTCACCACATTCTTGAAGAAGACAGCTGTCATTTTTTACGGATCATACTACTAAAGGAAATAGGTCACTCATGACAGCTTCAATACAGGTTGCACCTTTGATTTGTAGCAACGCAGTAGCAGCTAACTTAAAATTTGCACAATACACACACACACACACACACACACACACACACACACTTCCCTCTCAGGTTGCGGACTGACACACTTTAGTCGAATACTATAAAATTCAGAGTGACCCATTTTTATGCTGGGATTGTTCTGTTTAAAAATTCAGTAAATTTCTTTGGAACGCGTAAGAAAACGTTTCGATTTTTTTAAACTTTTTGTCATTTTTCGATCACTGTTATGACATCGCACTTAATTGAGACTTTGTCTGGAGCATTCCAAATCATACTGAGGTAATAGTTTAGGCCTTTTATAGATCATCAGAATTCATTGGATGGCCATTTCAAGTAAACTTAAAATTTGTGTGTTTCGTAATCGTAATTTCCACCTCAGATTACTTCAGTTTAAGAAAACGGAGGAGTAGGGGGAGGCTCATTTTACTATTTCAGAGAGCCTCTTTGTTCAAAATAATACAAAACCAGCCAAGAAAACCTTTTATTCTTCATTTAATGAATATGAACCACAAACATCATCAAATCATTGCACTTTTATTGTTCCCAGTGTTGCTAACTGTGACATCAAAATTAGCGAAACTTCGCTAACTTCAAAAGGCTGCAGTTAATCCATGAAGCATTGGTCGAGAATGGTATTTGGTGTGTTTATTATTCAGGTAAGGTTGAACCATCTGACAAAATTTCAGAATTTTAAAAAATGGTGTTTTCGAGAAAATGGCGCCAAAAAATGGCGATTTTTGAAAATTTTGCAATTTCTCGAATTTTTTGCGACAAAACGGTTGACCACAGAAGCGATACAAATTTTTTTTCGGAAAGCGGGTAACTAGGTCTTACCAACCGTGAAAACAGAATTTTAAATTTCGAACCGGAAGTGCTCGAAAAAAATTCGCAAACTTCGACTTTCCAGATAAATTGACGTTCATTTGTTAATTTATGTACAAAAAGATAAGCATGCGCAAACCAAACTATAATAAAATATAGTTTATTTATATCCCTATGTACATACCACAACAAGAATTATAACTCTACCTGTCTCCATAGCCGAATGGTGAGGCTCCGAAATTGACCATTTTCCATGTCTTCTACAATTCATAAATTGTACTCCCCGTCTTTGATGGCCCATTACTTGGCGGGAAAATTTTTCTCGACGAAACAAAAAAATATGGGTCTCTTAAAAACATGTCTAGTTGCTATAAAAAAAGTTTCAACAATTTCTGAGATGGTGATGGTACATGCTCTGCCTGAATTGAAATGGAAGGCACCTTAAGTTACTTTTCGACATAGTCGCCGTGTAAATTTAAACACTTGTCATACCGTGGTACAAGTTTTTCTATGCCTTCGGCATACACAGTTGCCGCCAAACTGTTGAACCAATCACTAACAGCTTCCTTAAGTTCATCATCATCGTGCAGCCCATCAATAGTGAATCGCCTATCCTCTTGAATTTTCCGCTCAATTCTTCCTTTGAGTTCGTCAGTCACAACAGAAGGCCGGCCCGAGCGTTCCTCATCGTGCACATTCGTCCGTCCGTCATTAAACATAATGCACCACTTATGAACTGATGCTTCATTCATTACATTTCCATACACCTCAGTGATTTGTCTATAAATTTCTATCGGACCCACTTTTCTTGCATTCAAAAATCTTATCACACTACGAACCTCACACTTGGCGGGATCAGTAATTGTATCGCACATTTTACAGTCGCACAGCGAAGCAATAACGGACCGTAGCGGATCGCAGCTGGTGCCAGACTGAGGCTAAAGCATGCCCAGGTCAATAACCCATCGGGGGTGGGGGTGGGGGAACACGCGCACGCGCTAGCGCAAAACGTTCTTTACTTTCCGAATGCCCCTCGTATGTGTGACACTGTTAGGAGAGATCAAACAACAATACATACAATATGCTACTTAACGGTCTATTTTTCATGTACAGCATAGTTATATACTAATTATTACGAATAAATAATAAGAAAAGCCATTCTAACTGAATATAAACTATCAACTACATCAGATTAGAAACAAACGACATTCCCCTCACAGGCCGGTAGCCAGCCCAAAAATGTAGGGGAGCTGGTAGAAGTTAGGGGGGCTGATCCAACCATATTATAGTTCATTTGCAAGCCTATCATGAAAATTTTAGGACGACCAGTAAAATTTTAGGGGGCCGGCTCCCTAGACCCCGGCGAATACGGGCCTGTCTGCTCATCATTATGAAAAATCATTTCCCTCTATTATCTCGGAATCAAATAATCAGAATATATTCTAAACGATTCCATCTATTTCAAGTAGACTTAATCTATAGTAAGGTCTAACAAAGATCCTCACAAATCATAATGATTTCATTATCTAACGACATTATCTTTTGCTTGCTTTTTTGTTCGTAAAAAATTAATGTTCCTTTTCAGCACTAAAACTATATGAGACGTCGACCTACAGTTTAAGGTGGAATCCAGACTACCGTAATTCGTTTAAATTATTTTAATTCTCTCCTACCGAGAATCGGATTCAGGATAACGTAGAGCAAAGATGCATGCGCTTGATGCTAGACCAGTGGAGAGGACATATTATTAACGCCTTTCCATTTTCACTGCATATACAATGTTACTAAGGATTATTATTTTGTCCCTATTTTTAAATATCACTTGTAACAATGTAAAGTACAAATTATATTTTGAAATGTCATTACGACTAGAAGCAGAAAAAGGTATTGGACACAAGTAAATAGTGACAAATTAGGCAAAATCAAATTACAAACTAGATATCTTGAACATATTCTACAGCGTGTTCAAAAAATACTATCATAGTTTAAAGTGGTATTACGCCATTTTGGATAACCCTATTTAAATGAAATTGGTCACATTTAAAAGAAAAACTCAAATATTTTTGTGTATGTCAACAATGGACAGCAATGTCAATAATGGACGGCATCAAACACAGAAAAAGTAAATTCAATCATGCTTACTTTGTGATTAGTCGAAAGCCCAGAAATCTAAATCCTAATCCCTAATCCTAGTTTTAAGCCTATTTGAGGAAGCTTTAAAACATGTTGCCGATATCGGTTCATTGTTGGATATTTAGCAGGCAGTTGCTGTTTGTGGTGGAGGTCACTTGGGAAGCTTTTATGTTTCCTACTGTCATGCCGTAATGTGAAAACGTAAATTTATTTCCTTTCGTTGTGTTATGTTGTTATTAAAGAATAAGTTTTAAGGAGTTATGGCGACCCCACAAGAACGAAGTTGGTGTGTTTTGAAATATCACAGCACGCAGAGTTTGGTGCAGGTTCAGCGTGCTTTTAGGGAAAGGTCCTATGCAAAGGGTTGTGTCTATGTACCACTTTTGCCTCAAAACCTGCAGGAAATGCAAGATGGTATCGTGCTACCATTCAGTCCATTTCATCAGATATGTTGGAGCGTGTGTGGCGTGAATGGGAATATCGTCTTGATGCCTGCATCGCCAGTCGAGGTGCCCACGTTTAATGTCTATGAGGTACAGTTAGAAAAAAATAAGTTTTTCTTTCAAATGTGACCAATTTCATTTAAATACAATTATCCAAACAACGTAATAACATTTTAAAGTATGATGGCATTTTTATGGACACGCACTATCATGTATTTTAAAGTTCTTAAAGTATAGCTGAAAGAAAACAATAAAAAAAAATAAAAAAAGATAAAAAGAGCTAATGTAGAGGAGTCGCTAAAATTAATTCTCTTTAACGAGGACGATTTACGAAACATCATCTACTAATTGAAGTCATGATTATTTTCCAATACAGTAAATTTCAATAAACTTTCTTGTTATCGTTAATTACTCCATATCGGACTCCCGAAGAAAACTCATCTAAACAACTTATTGACCGTGCAAATAGCGACTACTCTGTCATGACTCCGTTTTCTTTCATTCAGAAATAGGAAAGAAAGAGAAGAAAGTAGAAGGGTAAAAGAAGGAGGTAGGAAAAGAAGAAAGAAAAGAAATAGGGTATTTTAATAAGAAACAGATTACTGGATAATTCCGGAAATATAGTAAAAGGTCGGGAAAGTCGTTGAAAGATGAATCATTCTAAATGTTATTAACGACTAATCAATTTTGGAATGCTTCGAAATAGACACATGTTCCCTCATACCACCCAGACCTAGCTCCAGGCACCACGATCATGGGGTTGCCCAGACCTAGACCTGGGAATGAGAAAAGTGAAATTTAATTCTTTGTACTGTTATTCCAACCGGTAATTGATTACCATCCAGCATCTGGACTCTGTTCTCTAGGATCGACCACACATATGAATTAGCCAAGGAAAAAAAAAATCAAACTTATCAACTCAATATAAATTTATGTATCGTATCAATAAAAGTCTCAACTTCCTGGAAGAAAGATGTCGTATTTAGGCTCATCCTGCTATTTTTGTTTCACTCCTAGAGCCGATTTAAACCATTAGTAGCGGTCCTTCATGACCTAGGTTATTTACCTTAACACATATATTAAAACACGACACATATATTATAGATGTTAATACAACAAATGATATCACTAAAATTACTTATATTAAATCTATCATGCATTCACACGCTCACTCACTCAGGACAGTGTATATATGGTTAAAGGAAACCAACTAACTACAAAGATACAAATAATTTATTACATCCATAGTGAAAAGAAAAGACAAACAAATAATTATAAAGAAAATATTAAAAGCACAAGTTCTTGGTTATATATCGATAGAATACAAAGAGTTATATTTTAGTAAATTTTTATATATTCAATCATATTGACAAATGAAAAAGAAAGAAAAAAATAATTACATGTATTATATCTTAGGCATGCTAAAACAAATTATGATTTGCGACATACGCAAAAAAAAAACACTTATTTCACTTGAAAAAAAATTGACAAAGCGGAAAGAAAAGAAAAAAAAAAGAACTTTTTGGTGTATCAGAACTTATATGAGTCTCTACCTCACATCGGGTAATAAAATATTAATGATTTTGAGCGTTCAAATCACAGATCACGCACTACTCATAGTGTCCAGGACATTTCGCTCCATTTAACTTCGTTCGTGTTTATATATATCTCTATATGTATATATATATCTATTGGTTTACAAAACCATTCGTCGTCTATACTTGGTTTATAACTTTTAACAGTTTATATCTGCAATCGCACACTGCGACGCTTTATACCCATCCAGGGATTTCGAAAAATCACTATCGCTAGAGGATGTTTCTCCTCTTAGACGGTCAATTTCCAAACTTATTAATTGAATAGTTTTAAGTTATTTATTTAACACAGGGACACGTCATGAGACCTTTCTTTAGGATCACTTTCGTATATATATCTATATGATTCGGATTTTTTTTTAAAAACGATCTCCCGCAGGTGTACGGAGTATAAAGGTTCAAATTGAGGATAAAAAAAAACTGGTCAAGTCACAGGATACATATGAAGGTGAGAAGGATTCAAGGTGCACTTTCCACGATGGTTTTTGGGTTGGTAGTTCAGGGATAATATGCGTTATGATGTGGGTTACGTTTAGACCTGCCGTTACTTTCCAATACATGCCATTACATAATTACATAAGGTATTATTTACATTTATTCAACAGAAAAGGAAAATTACTTGAGTGCACGGCGGTATTCTTAACAAAATCTACATTCTTACATTCATCGGAGAACTTACTAGTAAACTATAGCAACCAATACACGTTTAGGGGGACAGACACGAGCGCTCTTACATATATTCATAATACATTTAATATCATACTTTTACTTTAAAATCATATTCACATACTAAGTACATATACATCTCGACGTATTCATTTCTCTCTATATATATATATATATTTATATTCAATAAATGCGCACACATTTAAATTAATCACCCCAATAATAAATTTTTTTACAAGGTTGCAAACATTGTCCCAAAACAAATGACTTCCGACATTACATATGAAAAAGAAAATTGATTTTTACTTGATACCGCGCATCTATAAATTTTCACTTTTATATAATCAGTTCGTGTTTAAATCATGAAGAAAAAAAAACTTTGGAGGGCAGGCACGTAGCACAGAGCATTTCTAAAGATATAACTAGATAACCTAAAATACAATTTCTGGGCCCAGGTTAACTACAAAGTAATCGAAAACCAAAACAGAAAGGAAAGTGACCAACGGATTACAAAAAAAAAAAAAAAAAACTTAAGAGGAACGACGGTGAAAGAACGTAATCGAATTGTCGTCAAATACTAAGTCTTTGTTCATTTCAGCGATAGGTCAAAATGTGATGGAGGACCCAATCACTATCTACTTTATCCATGAATCGTGTCTTGCAACGTCTCAGCTGGTAATTTCAGATCAGAGTTGTACGTTAAATAAATCGTAAGTAACAAGTTCAAAATCTTGGGGGGGGGGAGGTTGAAAAAATTTAAAAAAACTCGAAGTAAGAAGGAAGAAAGAGACAAGAGAGAGAAAGCGGCGCCAACGAAAGGAGAAAGATTAAAGTACTACTCACTACACAGAAGAGTGATCGAATTTAAATATATATATATATAAACAACTCATAGCCAAAATTATTCACATATGCCGAAAGAGGGTGGTTTACTTAAATACGTAAACTAGGAGGGAGTCCCTGCTGCCAAGGATGCAAGTTCTGTGTCCATCAGATCCCAATCCCACAAGAATTTGCTTGTAAGATTGAAATCCGATCCCCGTATCCGGCCCAGACCAGCAGGATAAAAGGAGAGGGGGAAAGGGACCAGGTAACTGCGTCCCCAATTTTGAAATCTCTAAGTAAGGAAAAAAATATTCGACCCCTCAGAAGAACTAAGAAGGTTCTAGGACAGTAATGAAACTAGAGTAAAAGTATTAGCTAAGATATCCCTAACTAATGATTTGCCGAAAATAAAAAAAATTAAATAAACTGAATTTTGGATCGGTGATTTCTATTGCCAAATTTCACCGATAGCTACCCTGCGCAGACACGCCACAGTCTGGGATGTCGTTAATTTCCCTCGTCTAATTAAACTAAGAAAAGAAATGAAAATACTTAAAGGGACTAGGGGTCGACATCCGGGTACGCGAATAAATTTCAATAATTAATTGGTTTGATTCTGTAACCCTATCAGAGCTGTCGCCTCCATGAACATTGTAAGCTAGCCTGAGTAGGTAACGTGAAGGAAAAAAAAATCTCACGGAGCAGGATATTCTATTAAAAAAAACCGACCAGAAAATATAATTCACTACAGCCCTGTTGTATAACTGCTACTGTCTTTTCATAATTTATTATTCAATATGTCTAGTCAGCGATTATATGATGCTACCCATTCTATCAGATGGTATTACTATGGTTGATTATTATTATAACACATAAAACTACAAAGTATTACCGTAGTCCGACTATATATCGCCCTCCGGTCCGCGTGATATTATGGTGCAGGGGTCAGAACCTGAGATGTTTGTAGCTACACGTATCTATTCAATATCTATATATTAACACGCGGCGAAGTATTCAATGGGCTACTATATATTTTAAACTATATGGGTGTCCTATATTCTATATTCATTTATTACAATATTCATACACTTTATATTCATATTCACATTAATATTCATTTGCCACGACGCTATATTCTACAAACACCCTGTTTCCTCTATCTACGCCCAGCCTATTTACACATTTCATCCTAACACTTTAAAATCTATAGTGACTACAAACATTTCCCATTCCGATCACCGCACGACAACCTCACTCGAACCCAAGACTCTTTCATCCCACACACAATACTATGTAATACTCGGTAGCTTTATTAAGAAGAAAGAAAAAAAATCCTACGTATGTTCACTGAAAATAGAATTATCTGCGATAATGTTTAATGTTTATAAAATTCTGCAGCAACAATGGACTTCTGCAGCCACGAAGAAAAAATAATGGACATTTAATATAATTTCAAAGCGAAGAACTAGCATCATATCGCCCGACTTCTGTTAAAAAATTACGTATTGTTTATTTATTTAAGTATTTCGATTTCTAGACTAGGCAGAGTGTTGAAATTTTCAGAATATATTAATTTTGGGGCACTTGACCTAACTGTACATTCATATGGGCTGTGAATTATACCTTCTAGGTTTTATTTCGGAAAGAAAGGTCAATTTCATGAAAACTAAATCACTAAGTATCTCGACAGAAGAATGGCGGTTAGTACTGACTTTTGACACTAGGGCTAGCGACGATATAATCAACCCTTGAACAACTGAATGTGACCTTGTACACGGAATTATTATACTATATTAAGTTCACTATTAAATATTGTGTATGAGTTCACTTAATGACGGAATAATAAAGAATTTATCGCATAGTAAATACTACACTGTCCATGTTTAATTATCTCACACACTCTTTCATCACTTAACTACCACTACCACTGATACTACATTACAAATATACACATACTACTGAAACTACAAGACACATCATGCCAATACACACCAATCATCACTATCATTAATACATGTTATACTAATAAATATACACAGAAAACATTTATATTTTACCATTTTAAATCGGCTCGAAAGGGAAAGGAAAGAAAGGAACAGGGCCAACTGGCCCTGTATTTACTAAATCACATTCTTAAGTGTTTAATCAATGCCCTGAAGGGGCAGGAACCCGGAACAAACTACATGTTCAACTCATCCCGCTGGAAGCCGTACTCCCAATTTGGGAGTCAGATAGGAGCCCTTACTGTAAATTTACACGTACATTGTGATTACTATTCTAACTACAACAAAATTAAATACCGCCATGTATGCTAAAAAAAAATCACGTACTAACTACACAGACAGATTACTGAACGGACAGGTCTGACCGAACCTACACTGATTCAGGAGGGGCAAGAGGGAAATTTAACTATTCGATTCACTGAACTGCAAACTGGGTTTGGGAAAGGAGATTAAATGCACACACTATCCTGAATTCTGTCCATAGCGATCCGCAGATGAAATCATGGCGTCCCTATACTGCACTTCCTATTTCAGCTTTTTTTTTAAACCAGTTTTACTATGGAATTTAAGAGTTCATGGCTCCTCAAGACTTCCAGAGGTATTACACGTGAATAAAATCCCAAATATTACCTGAATTTTGACGTTTACCACTGCAGGAGTCAGTCCATTTACGAAGCAAAAAAAACTAATGTCGTCGACCACAATTTCAGGCATGGAATCGAATAATTGCGCCCTAATATCATAGCGTGGGTTTATCAGCCAATCAAAACTAAGCATTTTGGCGGTGGGGCTTTAAAACGAATAAAATTTGGTAAAATCTGGATCAAACTAGATTTTAGAAGGACCTAGGTATCTAAAAGAGAGGTGAAGGGTGGTCCTAAAAATTCTGTCGAATTTTAGATTGGTTATTTGATCTGGAAAGTTCCGTCCAATAGTGGATCTATATTTTCAGATAGCACTGACACCGTAAGAATTGTAATAATCCATTTACATATCCATATACAAAACTTATAACTAATTTAAAATATAAATAAAGATATTGATTCCCAAAACTATAATCCGTAATGATTTTTTTTTACAGTTTTCCATGTTAATTTGAAATAGAATAATGAACAATATTACGAATTATATGAACAGCCAGAAATTTTTTGTTAAACGTCAAGTACAGTCGGTGCAAAAAATTTCGGGCACCCTCCTATTAAGAACATAATATCATTAGACTGTAATGGCATATTACAGTTCCCCGGCGTCGTTAAAAAAAATTTGTTTGAATAACAAAATTTTGTTAAATAGAATTAACATGTATTAATACTAATAAACTAACTACTCACTCATACACTCATGCACTCAAATGAGACAGTGTAACATTCACTTTGGGTATTGAGATAGAAGTTCCCGTTTTTTGTCCTCAGTACAGTTGAAAAGCTTAAGATTTTGGAAATTGTGAGTTCACCTTTTAGGTAGCAGGAAAACACGAGGTAACCAGTTCGCAATGTTCCCATCAAAAGTGGGAAAATGTTCAATATCCCGGAGGGAAACTTTAGAGCTCATACTAACATAAGCAGGGGAACAGTTACTGGGAATTAACATATTATCCTGCACAATCGGAGTCGTCACCGGATTTACCACCGACGACGTCGTAGCGGTGTTATAATTACCCATGTAAGTGAAAGGGATTCTGTTGGTCGTATTGAGTATGTTGGGCTCCATCCCCGGACCAATCGCACCCATGAACAACGACTCAGAATGGCACCCATCTCCTCTTCCCGGCAACACGCTATGTGATTGTATACCTCCATGTAAGGAGGGAGCACTCACGCTAGTGACCGTAGTCGTCACAACACTCGACTGATTCGGCACACTATTGGAATTGAACCACGACTTTGGTTCTGACCGATGCATGGGGTAGTGCGTCGCAATATCCCGTACATCAACTGACGTTAAATTTTCTTTTCCTGCGCCACGGGTAGTTGTTATAGCAGGTAATATTCCTGAGGAATCGCTACCGGGGAAAGGATAGGTTACCTCTGTTTTTTCTCGACTAGATTTTGTCATTTCTTTTCGAATATTTACTATCTCGTTTTGAATTTTCGAAATTTTCTGGTCAGTTACTTCCAGTTTGGTTTCCAATGATAAGTCTGACAAGGTTGACTTTAAACTATCAATTTCGGCCTGCTGTGTTTCTAATTTATTGTTGATTTTATACAATTTAGTATCCATTTCTTCAATTTCAGAATTTACATGCTCTAATTTACCCTCAGTCTCCTGCTGAAATTGCTTTAGGGACTGCTGAGCCTCGCATCTGACCAACTCAATTTCAGTAGACGTTTGCTGCCTCAATGTAGTTATTGAGGAAGCAAAGTCCGAACATATGTTGTCAATTTTCTGGGTTAATGCCTCGAATAGAGATTCGGTTTCTCGTTTCGAGGTGTCAAATTTTTCATTTATTTCACGTCTCATCTCCAGGCTATTATTATTTATTTCGCGTCTCATTTCCAGGCTATTATTATCTATTTTCTCATTTATTTCGCGTCTCATTTCCCGGTTATTTTCATTCATTTCACGTCTCATCTCCAGGCTGTTTTCATTCATTTTTTGTAGCATTTGTTGCAACGAAAGGAGGAGGGCGTCATTATTAGATGACACAGTCTTCCTTTGCCTTTCTTTGGGTTTATTACCAATTGGATCCCCATCTTTTTCATCATCATCGAGGTCAGATATCTCCACTGGAGATATTTGGCCTCGGTTCTTCGGGGTACTATACCCTCGCTCACCGTCCGAATCGCGATGTTCATTTTCTTTTTCAGAGGATAAACTCATGGGTTCACGCGACTGGTGGAGCTTCCCCTCACATTCTTTGCAGTATTTAACTATTTCACCAGCCCGGACCTTTTCTGCATTTTCAACAGTATCCTCTAAATTAATATAACTGAAATGTATCCATTTCAGCCCACATTCGTGACACCTCACTAGCCTACGAGAGACGCGAGCTCTTTTCTCACTACTTTCTAAAGTACATTGCGTACATGAGACTTCCGCGTTCTCGTGTGATACTACTTCCCTATTAGTTGCCATAGTTTCCATATAAAAAGACACAATATAAACACATGCAATTATATCCTTATAAACTAACAATACTTATTAATCAGGTACTATTCATAAATTAAGGGACTCCTATCTAATTCCCTCCTTGGGTCAACTTCCAGCATTTTCAAATTTTAGAATTTACTTTGACAAATTCCTTCAATTCCCCCTTTCTACAGAGAGAGACAAAGATAGCAGAACAGCCAATGACTATAATTATTTAATCTTACTGTGACTTTTTATTTATGCACCTTTTGTGGCCAAGTCAATATGTGCTCGATCCTAAACAGTGTTTAATAAATAATTTCAGATTCGTTACCAGGGAAAACAATTGTTTCCATGGTAACTGTCCGATGTCAACGGTCGCCAATTTTGAAAGAAAAACGTTAGTCCGTTGCCATAGAAACCGCCGTTTCCAGGGCAACAGGTCCTGTCACGGTCGCCAATTTTGAAAGAAAACAATAAAAAAAAAAATAAAAAAAGATAAAAAGAGCTAATGTAGAGGAGTCGCTAAAATTAATTCTCTTTAACGAGGACGATTTACGAAACATCATCTACTAATTGAAGTCATGATTATTTTCCAATACAGTAAATTTCAATAAACTTTCTTGTTATCGTTAATTACTCCATATCGGACTCCCGAAGAAAACTCATCTAAACAACTTATTGACCGTGCAAATAGCGACTACTCTGTCATGACTCCGTTTTCTTTCATTCAGAAATAGGAAAGAAAGAGAAGAAAGTAGAAGGGTAAAAGAAGGAGGTAGGAAAAGAAGAAAGAAAAGAAATAGGGTATTTTAATAAGAAACAGATTACTGGATAATTCCGGAAATATAGTAAAAGGTCGGGAAAGTCGTTGAAAGATGAATCATTCTAAATGTTATTAACGACTAATCAATTTTGGAATGCTTCGAAATAGACACATGTTCCCTCATACCACCCAGACCTAGCTCCAGGCACCACGATCATGGGGTTGCCCAGACCTAGACCTGGGAATGAGAAAAGTGAAATTTAATTCTTTGTACTGTTATTCCAACCGGTAATTGATTACCATCCAGCATCTGGACTCTGTTCTCTAGGATCGACCACACATATGAATTAGCCAAGGAAAAAAAATCAAACTTATCAACTCAATATAAATTTATGTATCGTATCAATAAAAGTCTCAACTTCCTGGAAGAAAGATGTCGTATTTAGGCTCATCCTGCTATTTTTGTTTCACTCCTAGAGCCGATTTAAACCATTAGTAGCGGTCCTTCATGACCTAGGTTATTTACCTTAACACATATATTAAAACACGACACATATATTATAGATGTTAATACAACAAATGATATCACTAAAATTACTTATATTAAATCTATCATGCATTCACACGCTCACTCACTCAGGACAGTGTATATATGGTTAAAGGAAACCAACTAACTACAAAGATACAAATAATTTATTACATCCATAGTGAAAAGAAAAGACAAACAAATAATTATAAAGAAAATATTAAAAGCACAAGTTCTTGGTTATATATCGATAGAATACAAAGAGTTATATTTTAGTAAATTTTTATATATTCAATCATATTGACAAATGAAAAAGAAAGAAAAAAATAATTACATGCATTATATCCTAGGCATGCTAAAACAAATTATGATTTGCGACATACGCAAAAAAAAAACACTTATTTCACTTGAAAAAAAAATTGACAAAGCGGAAAGAAAAGAAAAAAAAGAACTTTTTGGTGTATCAGAACTTATATGAGTCTCTACCTCACATCGGGTAATAAAATATTAATGATTTTGAGCGTTCAAATCACAGATCACGCACTACTCATAGTGTCCAGGACATTTCGCTCCATTTAACTTCGTTCGTGTTTATATATATCTCTATATGTATATATATATCTATTGGTTTACAAAACCATTCGTCGTCTATACTTGGTTTATAACTTTTAACAGTTTATATCTGCAATCGCACACTGCGACGCTTTATACCCATCCAGGGATTTCGAAAAATCACTATCGCTAGGGGATGTTTCTCCTCTTAGACGGTCAATTTCCAAACTTATTAATTGAATAGTTTTAAGTTATTTATTTAACACAGGGACACGTCATGAGACCTTTCTTTAGGATCACTTTCGTATATATATCTATATGATTCGGATTTTTTTTTAAAAAACGATCTCCCGCAGGTGTACGGAGTATAAAGGTTCAAATTGAGGATAAAAAAAAACTGGTCAAGTCACAGGATACATATGAAGGTGAGAAGGATTCAAGGTGCACTTTCCACGATGGTTTTTGGGTTGGTAGTTCAGGGATAATATGCGTTATGATGTGGGTTACGTTTAGACCTGCCGTTACTTTCCAATACATGCCATTACATAATTACATAAGGTATTATTTACATTTATTCAACAGAAAAGGAAAATTACTTGAGTGCACGGCGGTATTCTTAACAAAATCTACATTCTTACATTCATCGGAGAACTTACTAGTAAACTATAGCAACCAATACACGTTTAGGGGGACAGACACGAGCGCTCTTACATATATTCATAATACATTTAATATCATACTTTTACTTTAAAATCATATTCACATACTAAGTACATATACATCTCGACGTATTCATTTCTCTATATATATATATATATATTTATATTCAATAAATGCGCACACATTTAAATTAATCACCCCAATAATAAATTTTTTTTACAAGGTTGCAAACATTGTCCCAAAACAAATGACTTCCGACATTACATATGAAAAAGAAAATTGATTTTTACTTGATACCGCGCATCTATAAATTTTCACTTTTATATAATCAGTTCGTGTTTAAATCATGAAGAAAAAAAAAACTTTGGAAGGCAGGCACGTAGCACAGAGCATTTCTAAAGATATAACTAGATAACCTAAAATACAATTTCTGGGCCCAGGTTAACTACAAAGTAATCGAAAACCAAAACAGAAAGGAAAGTGACCAACGGATTACAAAAAAAAAAAAAAACTTAAGAGGAACGACGGTGAAAGAACGTAATCGAATTGTCGTCAAATACTAAGTCTTTGTTCATTTCAGCGATAGGTCAAAATGTGATGGAGGACCCAATCACTATCTACTTTATCCATGAATCATGTCTTGCAACGTCTCAGCTGGTAATTTCAGATCAGAGTTGTACGTTAAATAAATCGTAACAAGTTCAAAATCTTGGGGGGGGGGAGGTTGAAAAAATTTTAAAAAAACTCGAAGTAAGAAGGAAGAAAGAGACAAGAGAGAGAAAGCGGCGCCAACGAAAGGAGAAAGATTAAAGTACTACTCACTACACAGAAGAGTGATCGAATTTAAATATATATATATATAAACAACTCATAGCCAAAATTATTCACATATGCCGAAAGAGGGTGGTTTACTTAAATACGTAAACTAGGAGGGAGTCCCTGCTGCCAAGGATGCAAGTTCTGTGTCCATCAGATCCCAATCCCACAAGAATTTGCTTGTAAGATTGAAATCCGATCCCCGTATCCGGCCCAGACCAGCAGGATAAAAGGAGAGGGGGAAAGGGACCAGGTAACTGCGTCCCCAATTTTGAAATCTCTAAGTAAGGAAAAAAAATATTCGACCCCTCAGAAGAACTAAGAAGGTTCTAGGACAGTAATGAAACTAGAGTAAAGTATTAGCTAAGATATCCCTAACTAATGATTTGCCGAAAATAAAAAAAATTAAATAAACTGAATTTTGGATCGGTGATTTCTATTGCCAAATTTCACCGATAGCTACCCTGCGCAGACACGCCACAGTCTGGGATGTCGTTAATTTCCCTCGTCTAATTAAACTAAGAAAAGAAATGAAAATACTTAAAGGGACTAGGGGTCGACATCCTTGTACGCGAATAAATTTCAATAATTAATTGGTTTGATTCTGTAACCCTATCAGAGCTGTCGCCTCCATGAACATTGTAAGCTAGCCTGAGTAGGTAACGTGAAGGAAAAAAAAATCTCACGGAGCAGGATATTCTATTAAAAAAAACCGACCAGAAAATATAATTCACTACAGCCCTGTTGTATAACTGCTACTGTCTTTTCATAATTTATTATTCAATATGTCTAGTCAGCGATTATATGATGCTACCCATTCTATCAGATGGTATTACTATGGTTGATTATTATTATAACACATAAAACTACAAAGTATTACCGTAGTCCGACTATATATCGCCCTCCGGTCCGCGTGATATTATGGTGCAGGGGTCAGAACCTGAGATGTTTGTAGCTACACGTATCTATTCAATATCTATATATTAACACGCGGCGAAGTATTCAATGGGCTACTATATATTTTAAACTATATGGGTGTCCTATATTCTATATTCATTTATTACAATATTCATACACTTTATATTCATATTCACATTAATATTCATTTGCCACGACGCTATATTCTACAAACACCCTGTTTCCTCTATCTACGCCCAGCCTATTTACACATTTCATCCTAACACTTTAAAATCTATAGTGACTACAAACATTTCCCATTCCGATCACCGCACGACAACCTCACTCGAACCCAAGACTCTTTCATCCCACACACAATACTATGTAATACTCGGTAGCTTTATTAAGAAGAAAGAAAAAAAATCCTACGTATGTTCACTGAAAATAGAATTATCTGCGATAATGTTTAATGTTTATAAAATTCTGCAGCAACAATGGACTTCTGCAGCCACGAAGAAAAAATAATGGACATTTAATATAATTTCAAAGCGAAGAACTAGCATCATATCGCCCGACTTCTGTTAAAAAATTACGTATTGTTTATTTATTTAAGTATTTCGATTTCTAGACTAGGCAGAGTGTTGAAATTTTCAGAATATATTAATTTTGGGGCACTTGACCTAACTGTACATTCATATGGGCTGTGAATTATACCTTCTAGGTTTTATTTCGGAAAGAAAGGTCAATTTCATGAAAACTAAATCACTAAGTATCTCGACAGAAGAATGGCGGTTAGTACTGACTTTTGACACTAGGGCTAGCGACGATATAATCAACCCTTGAACAACTGAATGTGACCTTGTACACGGAATTATTATACTATATTAAGTTCACTATTAAATATTGTGTATGAGTTCACTTAATGACGGAATAATAAAGAATTTATCGCATAGTAAATACTACACTGTCCATGTTTAATTATCTCACACACTCTTTCATCACTTAACTACCACTACCACTGATACTACATTACAAATATACACATACTACTGAAACTACAAGACACATCATGCCAATACACACCAATCATCACTATCATTAATACATGTTATACTAATAAATATACACAGAAAACATTTATATTTTACCATTTTAAATCGGCTCGAAAGGGAAAGGAAAGAAAGGAACAGGGCCAACTGGCCCTGTATTTACTAAATCACATTCTTAAGTGTTTAATCAATGCCCTGAAGGGGCAGGAACCCGGAACAAACTACATGTTCAACTCATCCCGCTGGAAGCCGTACTCCCAATTTGGGAGTCAGATAGGAGCCCTTACTGTAAATTTACACGTACATTGTGATTACTATTCTAACTACAACAAAATTAAATACCGCCATGTATGCTAAAAAAAAAATCACGTACTAACTACACAGACAGATTACTGAACGGACAGGTCTGACCGAACCTACACTGATTCAGGAGGGGCAAGAGGGAAATTTAACTATTCGATTCACTGAACTGCAAACTGGGTTTGGGAAAGGAGATTAAATGCACACACTATCCTGAATTCTGTCCATAGCGATCCGCAGATGAAATCATGGCGTCCCTATACTGCACTTCCTATTTCAGCTTTTTTTTTAAACCAGTTTTACTATGGAATTTAAGAGTTCATGGCTCCTCAAGACTTCCAGAGGTTTTACACGTGAATAAAATCCCAAATATTACCTGAATTTTGACGTTTACCACTGCAGGAGTCAGTCCATTTACGAAGCAAAAAAAACTAATGTCGTCGACCACAATTTCAGGCATGGAATCGAATAATTGCGCCCTAATATCATAGCGTGGGTTTATCAGCCAATCAAAACTAAGCATTTTGGCGGTGGGGCTTTAAAACGAATAAAATTTGGTAAAATCTGGATCAAACTAGATTTTAGAAGGACCTAGGTATCTAAAAGAGAGGTGAAGGGTGGTCCTAAAAATTCTGTCGAATTTTAGATTGGTTATTTGATCTGGAAAGTTCCGTCCAATAGTGGATCTATATTTTCAGATAGCACTGACACCGTAAGAATTGTAATAATCCATTTACATATCCATATACAAAACTTATAACTAATTTAAAATATAAATAAAGATATTGATTCCCAAAACTATAATCCGTAATGATTTTTTTTTTTACAGTTTTCCATGTTAATTTGAAATAGAATAATGAACAATATTACGAATTATATGAACAGCCAGAAATTTTTTGTTAAACGTCAAGTACAGTCGGTGCAAAAAATTTCGGGCACCCTCCTATTAAGAACATAATATCATTAGACTGTAATGGCATATTACATAGCATTACAAAATATTTGACAATAGTTGAATACGACTCTGTAAAATCTAAAGATTAAGAAATTACAATGAATAAGAAAGCGAACATAATAATTTCAAAAATCAATTTATTACTTTTAAATTAATTTATAATTCATAGTTTAATTCCCTGTTACAAAGATACATTTAATTAAAGTGTATGAAAATGTAATATTGTTAGTATTTACATGTAAAATTTAAAAATTTCTATCTAAAGAACTTTTATCTTTTTTTTTCAAGGCATTACATAATCCTATCAATTATTTGCTGTTTCCTCGTGCCAGGAGGTGTTCCATATTTCCTTTGGAACGAAGACCTGTCAGTTTCAATACTGGTTCCTATCTTCTTCCGCCACCTGTTAATCCTGCATACCACCTTCTGCGTTAACAGTGTTGCACATCTGTGGGGACACAGGCCATACAACAAGTAAGGAAATGGAATAGAACGTAACATTTAAAAAAGAAAATAGTTTTAAGTTGTTTAATTTGAAAGAAAACTATGTAAGCGAAAGAAAAGGATATTTATATCCTTTAATTCCCTTCAAAGACACCCATATCATTTACTTATTCTTTTTATGAATCTTGGTGGTTCATTACGTAGCGGTTCGTGTCAACGCAACTCAAAATTTGAATTTTAGTTGAGAGCTTCCATAATTACTTGTCCCATTTTTGCGTTGGAATCTGAAAATTTTGCGAAGACCGTAACGAAATGAAGACTTTGGTCTTGCAATTATGTATTTATGAACCTTCCTTCAGTTGTATTAGAATAGTTTATGTGGAAGTGACATTGACGTCCTTCGTAAATAGACATTCTGTTTCGATTCAATTTTCATGTTCGTCTCAAAAATATCGCTTATGCTACAGGATGTCTCTAAAGTCTTCATTCAATTTTAAAGAGTAACTAACTGAACCTGCGCTCTCTACACAGCACATCATTCACATATGAGCATGAATTTCCTTGTCATTCCTCACAACATCTGTACATGTTCCTTTACAGACACAAGGGAAAGGCGTCTTGAAAAATCGGCAAAGGGTACAGAAAGGGGAGATTTTTTTGATTATTTTTTCAATATCTCTCATCTTTGCAGGATTTGAGCCTACTTCCGGTTAAAATTGGTAATTCATGTATAATCAGTGTTTTCTTTCTATTTGCATGCAGTATGTAATAAGCAAATACATTACACACACAATTAATTATAATGTCGGTGATATATGGTGTTAATTGGACAAAACACTCCAAACAATAAAGATTCATCTTAGACTGGAGAAATGGTTATCCTTCGTTTTTCATTATTATTTGGACATGAAACCAACGACTGAGAGATATACTACTCTTGTATACAATTATGTGGTGTTGGAATGTATAACTCGTAGGATATGATGCTTTTTTTTAAAAAAAATCAATACTTTCAGTGTGCCCTTAAAGAATGTAACCAAAAATAATGGCCACTTTTTTTATAAAAAAAATATTCAATTACAACTTTACAATCTACACAAAATTTGAAATCAACCAGTGAAGATGGCACGTTTCTAGCACTTGTGGTTTTCGAATTCTCATTGTCGAAAGGATTGGAGACAAACATATAAACTTTTCTTTGAAGACAAACATATAAGCTAGCATTTTAATATATAGATAACATGAAAACGGCTAATTATATTTGAATGAAATATCTACAATTTGAAAAAGCGAGCTAGAAATGTATCGAACGGGATCTATTTATTCATACAGGTATTTAACAATTTAACCGAGGCACATGGAAAAGTATGGCTTAAGAGATGATGACGATGATGAATTATCTTTCGTTCACAGAACAGATTTCATGGGTGGATGGAGTTATACAGCTGATGAATGGCAGGAAGTAAATGATTACGAAACTCCGCTTGCAGCACAAGCTTATTTCCTCAAGGGACGACCGAGACGGAAATCTACGCCGGATTCCTATCTCGAAATCGGATCATAGATGTTTAATTATGCTCAATTATGGAATTGGATAGTCCAGGAATGTGTTCAACTTAATTCTAATGTACCTCAAATTGCGTCACTTCAGCTGTAACTGTATGAATGGGCGCATTGTCATGTTGGAATATGGCACCATTGCCTGGAAACAACATCCGAACCGTAGAATGCAAAAATCCACTAAAAGGGATACAATCACAGGGTGTGATGCGACTTGTAAGCGTGAATACATCACTTACTGAAAACCAGGTTATTGCGCCTCACACCATATCTGAGGCGCTACTATGTTTCACAGTTGGGCGGAGATACTGTGGATCATATCTTCCTTGGGCGTACGTCACATATGAAGATGCCTTGTGATTTTTAATATGTTCAACGATGACACATCCGACCATATCACACGTTTCGAGTCATCAGTGGTCCATTTCGCATGTTCGTGACACCATTGGAATCAAACTAAAGCGTTATAGCTTCTTTTCAGCGGTTTCGAGTCAGCAATCTGACTTCGTATGTTCATGGCATATAACTTGTGGCATAGGCGCCGACTTTGGGGGGGCAGGGCACTTTTGGCCCCCCCAATATTTAAAGGTGGGGTCCTCGCCCCCCCAATATAATTCAGTTGAGGAAGAATTACCAAAGAGGAGCAATAATTTATGTCGTAAATTACGTCGTGCCTTTAATTCAACATTAGGAATAGCCTTCTTATTCGATAAAAATCACTGTTTTTAAATCGGCGTTTAACCTTTTTACTGATTTCCACTTTTTGAGGTAAATTTTAGACTTTCGCTCAAACAGCTACTGCTTCCTTACTATTTATCATAGGATCGTGGTTCATACCTCGTTTTTCTCAGGATAGATCATACTTTCCAACGGTACCACTGCCTTGTCCGTGTTATACACCAGAAATAAGAAATTTTTTTAAAAAAACGAGATTTTTTTGAAAAAAAAAAATCAAAATTTTTGTGCCCCTCTGGCCTGGGCCTGGGTTCACGTAGTGATCTGAATCTTTAAAAAAATCTTGTTATATACATAATACGTGCGCAAAATTTCGTTCTTGTATCTTGAAAACTGAGGTCGGGAGAAATTTTTGAAAGCCTGAAACTGACCCATCTTTTCATATATGTACATAAATAGAGGAAGTTCGGGTATTATGGAATAGTCGGATAATATAGAATACCTCATTAGCTCGCCTGTGATGTGTTGCTTTCAAGCGGAGAGGAAAGAAACTACTACCTCACGTCCCCATGATGCTCTACAGTTAGTCTCCGTGTGATTGTGACATTCGTTGTGTTGGTAGACGTGAAAATCTGATTTCTTATTCAGGAATACTTTTACAGGTAAGTAATTTACAACCTGTATTTTCCTATTGAAATGTAATAGAACAATAATTCTTTATTTACTATGACGTTGGATATACAGAGTGGTAGTTTGATAAGCGCCATTATCCTATACGCCTTCGAATGCGTTTAACAGCTCTTTCGTTTCCAAGCTGGCGTGGAGGGCAATATAGAATACCCGCAAGAAAAGCATGGTATTCCGTATTCCGTATGGTATTCCGATTACAAAAATATCTATCGGTATTGGGCAATTAAACATACATTTATGATGACAACAATGCTAAGTGCATTTTTTATTACAGCAAATTTTCTGATGATACAAGGGGTAAGCTTGGGTCCAGCGTTCATCATGTTTAATATGAGCACACAATGACTGTGCCGATCCTGAAGCAGAGTACGGTATTATATTCATGACTTTTGAAAGTAATCACAATCAGTTGTGGCTTGGCATTAAGAATTTTCATATATTGTCACAATATTCATTGTATGTTCAACAGAAAACTTTTTTCTTTTCTATATAGCATTTGTATTCCATATTACCCGACTATTTCGTATTACCCTCCAAAGTGGTTTCTTTACAAATTATAAATTTTACCCACCCCTGTAACGAAACTTCCTTATCAAGATATACATAAATAAAGCCAAATATGTAAGGCGTATACTTGTTTTCCTTTTTGTTTCAATGTGCAATTATTAACTGAGTTACAAGCGAAACAAAAATGGTATTCCATAATACCCGAACTTTTTCTATATATACCTTATATTTTTTAAAGAATGTACTGCGTCATTCCTATTTAGCCTAGAGTCATGGTTCAAACGCCATTTTCTTCAGTATAATAAGCCCTTTCCAACGATATCACTCACATGGCCGTATCATACACCTAAACCAGATAATTAGGGAAAAACTCGGAAGTATTTTTGCAAATCCAACCAAAACACTTTGCCCCTCTGGCCTAGGCCTGGGTTGACGTAGGGATCTGATTTTTTTTTTTCAAAAATACATTGTTATATACATAATACGTGTGCGGAATTCCAATCTTGTATCTTAAAAACAAAGGGCAGAAAAATTGTTGAAAGTCTGAATTTAGGCTCTATCTTTATACACACACATATGTATATATTTATTATAAAAATTTACTGTGTCATTACTATTTAGGCTAGAGTCATGGCTTAAACGTTATTTTCTTTAGTATAACAAGCCCTTTCCAATGGCGCCACACATATGTACGTATCGTATTCCTGAACCGGAAAAATCGGGAAAACTTATTTAAAAAAAAAATCAGCCCCTCGGAACACTTGCGACCCTCGTGCCCAGACTCGGCTTCACGTAGAGATATCACAAAAATTTGAGAAATATCCAAAAGTACATACAATTCCAATCTGATATCGTGAAAACTACAGGCGTGAAAAGTTTTTGAAATTTGCCTAAAGAAAAAGTAAATAGTCACGCCCTTCCGCACCCACTTGGCGCAGCCAAGTTGATCATCTGATTCCAAAACGCATCTGTGGTGTTCTTTGGTTCATTCTTGACTTGACTAATAAAAATCGACTTAGGTACCTGTTATAGAACCTAAATAAGAGGTCAAAGACCATAATACGCCATGTTAACAAACGTTACCAAAAATCCTAAAAGAGTTAATAGAGCACTGAAGCTTCAACCAACACTATGGTAACACTGATATGACAAGTGAAGATTAATGTGGTGCAGTGAAGTTCCCAGAATTTGAACTTGAATTTGTTTTAATGCGTTTACACAAATTTGACGTATGTCATGAATTTAGCAGCGGAGCGGATGCAGCAGATTGAGATCTGGAGGGAAGGGGGCCTTTATCAAGAAATTGGTAGAAAACGGCTGAATATGATTATATATTTATTCATTGTTTTGGCCCCCCCAATATTTTCTTCAAGTCGGCGCCTATGACTTGTGGCATACTATGATTTTCGATACAGGCTGTGGGAGGTACTGCTTCGGTTTCTCTGTCACTTGCACAAAACACGCAAAATGGTTTTCCAGTTTAATTTCTGGCGAGACCTGTTAGCTTTATCGAAGCTACTAGCGTCAACTGTCAGGTTTACAATGGTCTAGACCCACTCCAACCTATGAAGCCTGAGATTTGGGACACTAACACAATCTCTTGGGGAAAAAGCTCAGTACATTTTAGATGGCATGCTATTTTAAAACAAAAAAATACGATATATACTGCACAAGAATTTCAGTTATGAGTATAGCGGACGCATGGAATAGAGGTAACACATGAGGGATTTGGATATACATTTTTAAGGAAATTTCATAAAACTCTTCATTATGTAGCAATAATAATAATAATAATAATAATAATAATAATAATAATAATAATAATAATAATAATAATAATAATAATAATAATAATAATAATAATATTAATAATAGTGTACTTGTGTACTAAGCTTATGTGCTCTGTAGAGTGTTTTGGACCTCGGCCTACACCACCCTCGAAGTGGCATCCGATTTCCAAGTTGTTAGGTACAAAGTGCGCATACATAGCTTAATAATGATTCTTAAGTTTTAGTCTGTGGAGTCGGAATTGGTTGATAAATGTATCAAAGATACTTACGTTGGAAGGACATTGACTATATGATATTGTAAGAATATTAATATTCTATTAAGAATAACAGTAAGAACATAATTAAGGATATTATTTGATGTAATACTCGTGATTTCCTTAAAATAGGATATATAGCATGTAGATTACTTCTAAAGTACGAGTGGCTTCATGTAAGGAAGATTATACCATTACTCTACTCAAATAACGTTGGCACACAAAAGTTATTATCACTTAATATTGAGACTCAGATTGTAACTCTCGCTCCAGTTTCATTTCTGTCTTGGCTTCAGAAAACACTAGAAACTTGTTACAAAATGAAAACATCGTGGTTACATTAAGTTTTCAGTTCAGAAATGTTCAACGTGGCTTTTCCTGTCCACAAGGCACGAATGAATTTGATAATCTAACTATTCTCATACTTTAGACCCTGACAGGAGTTGACGAATTAACAGATGCTTTTCAGGAGATATCACTAACGTGCATCAATCTTGGATACTCCTGCCAATCAAACGAAACTTCCCTTTTCGAACTGTAGAGGATTTCATGTAAATACAATTTACCCGTTTTCAAACTATAGTACTTAAAATCAACGAAGACGTTAGAGACACCCTATATTATTGACATCAATATATTTCAGATAAACAATAAAATCATCAAATTAATTTATTGGTTGATTACATGTTTAACTTTTCATTTATATATATATGTAAAACATAAGTTTCTGTTTTAGTTGTCTCTGAAACACCAACTGGAGTGTTATCCAAGGACTCCTACTCCCATAAAGAGCCTGCCTTACTAAAAATAATACAAAATTTACCATTTTTCTTTTGCTCGATTATTCATCAGTGAAAGGAGATAATGAAATGCAAGTCACCACAATCATAGATAATGCTATTCTACAACAGATAATATGAACCTGAAAAATGTTCAGTGTTGCAATCCATAGAAATTACAGTATTGCCAGAAAAACAATTTCCCTAAAATCTAAGCTCAGACAAAGAGTAGAGGAATGAACTCAACTGCATTTGATTATGTATCATGTTGTTTTGGTTTCTTGTGAACTACTTTTTAATTAACGTTATTATTTAGTTTTAGTAATTGTATGTTAAAAACTATTTTGTTTATTACAAACTAAAGACAACTATTATTTAAAAAGTAGTTCACAGGAAACCAAAACAAGATGATATGTAACCAAATGCAGTTGAGTTTGTTCCTCTACTTGCTGCCTTAACTTAGATTTTAGGGAAATTGTTTTTCTGGCAACATTGTAATTTCTATGGATGGCAACACTGAACATTCTTCAGGTTCATATTATCTGTTGTAGAATAGCATTATCTATGATTGAGGTGACTTGCAGTTCATTATCTCCTTTCACTGATTAATAAACAAGCAAAAGAAAAATGGTAAATTTTGTATCATTTTTAGTAAGGCAGGTTCTTAACCAAGACCACGTGCTTGGAAAGCACATTATCACCATAAAGTCACTCGCCATGAAAGCACATCCTCTTAGATACACCAGAGTTTCATTTGTAACGAAATAGCTAATGAAAGTGGGAACTACGTTCTACTTTCTCTCGCCCATACCCTCCATTAATAAGCTCCCTACTTAGGAAGTGCATGATCATCTAAGTAACACGATGAAAAACATTCGAAATAGATTATTACTGTATCCAAAACTTAATTCCAAACGATTAAGATGTTTTTTTCTGTGATTTGGTCACACACACTGTTTTATTTCTGTATTTTAGATGAAATTTATATTTTCTATTTTCGACACAAGTGACCACATATACGGGAATCTAGTAAATCCCTTCACAGAATAATAAAGGACAAACGATTCTAATTGGTTCTATCATCGTCTTTAGTTTAGTGTTGAACATAGGAACAGGGATGGTTATGAATTCTACCTTTGCTTGCTAGTAATAGATAGTAGTGTCGGTTATAATTTTTTTGGATACTTTTATCAGTCAAGTAGAAAGCCCATAAAAAGATTTTAAGACCAATTCCAAGCCAGTTAGTTGCTACCCTACGCTACCATTTCAAAATGAACATTTAAATGTTGTTCTAGATTAGGGTTTAGCATTCGTGTAGAGGCGAGGCTATACAAGACGTGAATCTACAGCTTAATGTGAGATCGGACTTACAGTCGCTCCACCAGAAATTGAATGAACGTCACTTCAAGTCAGTCATAGGAACATAATACTTATTTTCGTTAAATGCTAATTTTTAAAAACTACTGGTTGAAATATCCGTTCTTCGCATGAGAAGAATATGCTTACGACAAGTATTTGAACACCTAAGATAATCTATTATTTTTAATTTGGCCAATATGTATGCCATCTGAATGATACGATTCTTTCCCCGAAAGGAACAAAATTTCCAACTGTTCGTAGGCCACCTTCAGTTTCTTTGAAATCTTATATTGTGGAAGATAATCTGATGGATACTGAGTGGACGGTAGATGGCCCACATTGGAAGGGTCGCCTGAAACGTTGATTTATGATGTTTTATTATTTTTTAATATGGTTATTGTTATACAGGGTGGCCCAAACGTAGGTATACAGTACCGTACTGATCAGCTCATTGTATTTTATATCATTTCTTATTGTTATCCATAAGATAGACTTAGTTTCTTTATTATTTCTTTTTAATGTCTTTTTACCTATACCATAAGCTCGGAACAGCCGAAGCAAATAAACACATGAACTAGAATGTTATACTTGATCAATGCAGGTTGTATACCTACTTTTGGGCCATCCTGTATATAATTTTAGTATTACTTATTAGTATTTATCGTTATTTTTATATATATTTTCTCTATTGTTACTATTAATACTATTTAGTGTTATTACTATATATGCATTGTTATTATTATATATTTCTTATTTCCATATATTTATTCTTTTATTTCTTTTCTTAGATTTTTACGGCTCTTTTGCAGCAGTATTTTGTTATATTTTGATATGTAGGATTTTAAACTTTTATTTATGGCATGAGCGTTTTAATCTGATGGGGAAAAGTAATCTCGTTGCTGACGTCCCCATTAAATTCCAATCAATCAATCAACCCACCTGTCCACTTAAATACGCCCTTCAATCAATATCACATTATTTTAAAACTATAGCTTACGATAGGAAAAATTTACAAATGTATCAAGAGTATTTTTACTGATGCAGTCACAAATAAAGCTGCAGCAACAATGAACACTTCGGTCTACGAAAATTCGCATGTTAAAATATCTCTTATGTGGCAGTATAATGATTGAAATAAAGTTTGTGTCTGTTTTAAAACAAAATAAAACTGGTTGCTATGTAATTTAAATAAACGAAATGAACTCATTGTCGTCAAATTGTCAGCAACATCGTGTCCGTGGGTTTTCTCGGGGTACTCTCGTTTCCTTCCACTTTATTCATTCCACCATTTCATTCATTTCTCATCACCGTCTCCTTTAGCCTAGCCGGCATAACCGTGTCATGTAAAACAGAAATATTTCATTTTTTAAAAAAGAAAAAAATAAATAGTTCCGGCACCAGCACTAAATCATCTTTTGGAGGTGATTTGTTATTTTTCAGGTTCCTAATTACAAAATTCTTTCTGTCATTTTTGCCTTACTTCGTTTTTTTTTTTTTTTTTATCTATTGCTTCCTTACATTCTTCGTCGAACCATTTTTGATTTCTCGTTTACTTTCCTGTTTTACCTATTACTTCTTCTGTGGTTTTTTCAATGCTTTGTTCATTATTTTTCATTCTTTTTGCTTCGTTCTCTCAATTTTTCTCTCTGTAATTTATTTCTTACCGTATTTTGATATCTTTGTTTCTCTTATTCTTTCATTTCTCTGTATCCTATCTTTTCTTGCTTGTTTCTTGGATTTTCTGTACTCTACATTGCTTTTCTCTTATTAGCTTTAATCTGACAGTGATCAGTATCGTAGTTCGGTCTACGATACATATTTAAGAAATTATTTTAAATGAAAAGTCTAAATATCAAATTGCATGTCTCTAATCTTAAAGGATTTCGAAATGTGGTCTGAGATATGGTCATTTTACTATAATAATTGCTACCCCAATTTCGCTAACTTAAATGAATTTTCAAAAGTTCTTTCTTAGTGGTACTTTACACACAAATCGAATGCACTGTCAAAATTTCAAGTTTCTAGCTTAACCCTTTGACTACCAACGGGACACATGTATCCCATGCGAATAATTCAAACAACGCTGGGAATTTGTTTTTAGAAAATTCTTTTAAAAAAATACATGTTGTTCTCCCATCGGGTGAGATGTGACCAGGAGACTGTGTTTGGTTTAAAAAACTGTGTACAGGTGTCAGGAATATCCCACGTTAAAGGAGGCGTACATATAAAAGAATGTTCACATTAAAAAATGGTAGTCAAAAGGGATAAGCGATTTGGCCTGGGTGTTGATCATTGACTCACTCATGACTTTCTTTTCCATATATATATATATATATATATATATATATATATATATATATATATATATATATATATATATATGAGTTCCTGGAATCGGAAGGAAGCTATGAATCTAAAATATACTTATCGTGAATGAAACATTATATGTTGATATTTATCTAGAGTTGTTTTTCCTTTTCAACCTATAGTTTTTAAGATGTAAACTTTAAATTGAAATATCGACAGTCTAACTTAAACTGGTATCTACAGAGAATGTTGTTTGAAATAAGAGTTCAACGTCCCTTTCAGCACCGAAGATATGTGAAACATGCATCTACCACTTATTGTGGAATCGATCACATAAGTTCCTACCTGGAATTGAACCCGAATCTGCTGGGCCTAGGTTGCCTACGCTAACCACATAACGACGAAAGACTTCTCACAAAAAGTATGATAACCACTAAGAACTATAGTTGCTATATATGATATATGGCTAAGAGATGTGCGTGCCTCTTCTGTGTTCAATGTCAATGGAATAAACTTGATTGTGTGTTCGTGTGATGAAAGTTGCTCGGTGCACGTATAGGAAAATACAATAAAATTTCTTGGTTTATTTGTATAATAAATATCCATGCTTCATGCCGTAAATATTAGAGTATTTACGAATATTTGGAATCGAATCCAGAACCTGACATTTGTAGTATTAGCATCTTTGTACTGTGATTTATCAAATTCCGCAATTGCTTTTTACTTATATTTTTCATCTTCTCTTTCTAAAAAGATTAATCGAACCTAGACAAAACAATTTTGTTGCCCTCTTTGCTTTTGGTGAAGGATGGCACAACTATCATCACGTATTTCCCATGGATTACAAGGCGGACGAATGGGGCAAGTACAGCAACAATGCATCTGCAGCATTCATTGATTTCTGTGTGTGGCTTGGGTTAGCATATGATCGTAAAACTGTGGCACCTCACATAGTCAAGCACATGAAGGAAAGACTAGGAGATGGGAGCTACCAGGAGTTACCAAATGTAGATAAAGAAGTTTCCAATGGACAAGCACACATTAAAAGTGAATGAACTCTAGTCAAATCGCTCAACTAAAGTCTGTAGTTCTACTTTCAGTGATATTACAAATAGGTTAGCAGTTGAATGTGTGTGAACTATTACGATTTTAAATGTGAGAATGAAAGTTGAAATTTGTTTTTGTATTTATAGACTGAGGGTTAAATACGTGGTATTTTCAAGATATTGACCAATAATTTATTGATAATAATACATATAATTTGAAAGATAACTTAAACGTGTTTTCAATGTTGTTTTGATTTACAAATTCGTTGTCAATTACACATTTTAGTAACTTCAATGTTTAAGAACATATCTTAATATCTGGCAATAGCCTTTATGTCGACCGAAATATTGCGAACTTATTCTTCGCCGATTTTATATGATTTCATAAACACTTGATTTTGAGAAATACGGCTACTTTCTAACCATTTGTCTTCAGAGTTCCTTGTATTACAAACTTGTGAAAATTTAACCTTGACATTTATAATACTGTTCTGTGTAATAATAACAGTAATTTATTTTAATATAGTGTATGTTTATTTAGCTCCCGGTAAACGTTCGAACTAGATTTTATATTCTACCTTATATGTTACCAATTAAAATACGGGTGTTCCTTGAAAAGGGTAAGTAGGCCTAATGGGTGTGTTACCTATTCTTCAGTTTGAATTTTACAAACGAATGTCTTTACTTATTTGTTCACTGTGCGAAAAATAGTGTAATCTAGCTTTTTTGAACAGGAGTATAAATGATATGGTTGATTTGTAACATTGGTACTTAATTAGCTCTATTTTAAAACAATATAATTTCTTAGGCGTATATTTAGATTACCTTTATAACATACCTTGAATAACTATTTCGCTTCATGTTATTGTTACTTCTGTTCAGCTTGTAAGTGGATTTGCAGAATTTGCCAAGAATTGGTTGAACTATGATACTAAAGAGAACACATAAGGAAATACGAATTACGAAATTATTATTATTTGCGTCTTGAAAAATTCGTAAACTTCAATGTAAAATTATTTAAAATTTTAGTTTTAAGTTAATATATTCAAATTTGAAATATATGTGAGAATGATCTAAAGATAAATCGACAATGAAATAGAGAAGAGAAGGAAATATTAAGATTTCTTGGTATGTATATCTTTTCAGTGTTAATGTTATGTTATTTAGCCAATTTGGGATATATTTCATATCCAAAGTTCTGTAATTACTCATAACTTAGTAGTAAGGTGATACCAAAATATGTTTTGTAAATAAATAATAGAAAATTATGGTTTTTTTCATTTACAGTAATAAATCTGTAACCGGATACACTTCTTCCTTTTCTTGTTCATTTCTTTGCAATAAATTTTCTAGATTTTCCTCCACTGCACACTTACCTGAAAATATTTTAAAACCAATATATGTTGTCAAGTTTAATAGTAAAGCCACAAATTTTAATTATACAAGCAATATGGCATGTTTTGAACACATTACACTAGTGAACGTTATAAGTGCAACACAAGAAGATACGCAATATTTGCAGAATATGTAGAAGATGAAAGGAAAATGATTAGTAAGATCACGTGTGCGGGTACGTATCATGAAAGCGTCAACCTTAGCCAAGGCAGAGAGCTACAGTTTACTAGTGGCTGATTGTTATCAGAATCTGAACCTATCTCGATGGCCGGAAAATGCCACGCTTTTGATTTCTGTAAAAATCACAAAAGGTTTCCGTCTTTTATAAGAATGATGGCATACAACAATCGTGTATTATACTTCCTTGATATTGCCCATGTTGGATGAAATACGAAGTTCCCACGAAAAGTTATTAAGGCAGATGGCATTAAGACAGATGCTAGCCCCGGACCTTAAATGAAGTAGCCGCTAATATCAGCCGCACAGGACTATTCTTTGGTCCTGCCGTTTTGTTCTAAAGTCCATTTGTTTTGTCATTACAGGAAAGGAACTGCACCGTCGGAGATATCCATTCTTCGTCTCTAAACAGTGCAGGTTACAGTGACAGCAGTTGAGCCACAGTGTCTGAATAAGTAAGACATGTTTCTGCTACTGCTCGGGGACATAGAATTTTCGGTTGAAGAGCAATAGGTAATTGTGAAGTTACTAACCGCAACTGGACGTTGTGCAGCCATTATTCATCGCCAATTGGCAGATGTGTACGGGGGAAACTGTTAGGAAAGAGGTGTGTGAGTTGAAGCAAGGCGAACGAGTGTAAAAATGAGCACAGTTCTGGACCTCCAAAAACACCATTGACTGGCGATATTGATTGATATTGATTGACATTGCCCAAAACGTCCAAAAACGCCATTGATTAACATTGCCCTTGTTGGAAATTTCATCATGGAAGATACGTGTGTAACCATGCAGGAGATTTGTGATATACTGCGGCTTACAATGGGAACAGTAGAACGAATAATTAAAATGAACTAACTGATTGTGAGCCTAAGAAAGTTTATTCTTTCTGGGTTCCGCGAACACTTAATGACATTCAAAAAGATGCAAGGATTCGATCAAATGTTGCAAATTTGACGCACTTCAGAAGAGAGGGACGCAATTTCTTGGAAAGTATAATTCACAGATTTTATCATTCAACCTAGTAACAAAAAGGCAGTCAATGCAGTGGAAACACACACATTCACCATCGCCCAAGAAATTCAGCAGGTGGTATCCAATGAGAAATTCTGTACGCTATCTTGTGGAGATCTCAGGGAGTGATATTGTCCTACCCTGTTTCGAAAAATCATACAATTACGGTCGAATATATTCGTACAACATTCAACACAGATTTTTTAAAACCAAAATTGACTGAGAAACGACCATAAAGGCGAGTGGCAATTTCATCCTCCACAAATACAATGCACCGCCTCACCGTGCTAATGTGGCATCATTCTTGGCTGACTACGGTATTGAACTTTTGTCACACCCGCTCTACTCACCAGATTTACCCCAAGTGGCTTCTAGTTTTTCCGAAATATAAAGAATTCTCTTTGAGAATGTCATTTTGGCAATAGATCATCCCTGGAAAGCGCTATTTTCTAGTATCAGAAATATATATATTCTCAAAAATGACTGTGCTACATAAGACATAAAATGAATAGCGTGATGGCAACTGTGTATCAACAAACAGGAAGAGTTTGTTGAGAAATAGACACAGGTTAGTTCTCTGTATTTCCTTGTACTTGGAAATTAGACCAAAACGCAGTGGTGGTGATGCCGGCTTCGGGGCGCCCCAGCAAAAACTGAACAAAAGGCCATGTGTTACTCGAACTTCATTTAAAATTTCTATATGCGTGCTAATGTACCATTTTACCATGTTAACAGTATTACCACAATGATTACAACAACAACTACTACTAGTAGTAGTACTACTACTACTGCTACTACTGCTACTGCTGCTACTACTACTACTACTACTACTACTACTACTACTACTACTACTACTACTACTAATAATAATAATAATAATAATAATAATAATACAGTATAACCACGGTTCCCCGAACTAAAGTAGGGGGCTTATTTCGGAGTTTTTTTTTGTTAAGTCATTTATATCTATTACCTGGTTTGTACTACAATATGTTTAATTTATCTGAAATGTTTTGAAGATCAAATAACTTCAAAACTCTCTTTGTACGCTACACTTACGTTCTTTATTAAAGTTAAAGAGCTCCATACTCTACTAGTTAGAGCGTTTGATTCATATGCATGTGATCCCGGGTTCAATCCTCCACTGGAGTAGTCCAAATTTTTGGCGTCTGCTCAGCGTCGTGAGGAAAACTGGGAAGTGATGCGCCTGTTGGGGCAGGGTGACGCAACGGGCTAACCACCTGTTCGTCACTCAGGTGGTCGTAGGTCCACCAGTCGTTAATATATGGCGTTGGGGCCGGCTCACGACTTAAGGTCTGTTACGCCAGTGGTTTCAGTTTTTAGTTTTTGTAAGTTAAATGAACATTTTTAGGAGTAAAGTACATCTATATGTAAAAATGAATTGAAACATTTCATTTTTACGTCCCACGATTATGCCGGCTAGGCTAAACAAAACGGTGATGGGAAATGAATGAAATGATGAAATGAAGAAAGTGGGAGGAAACGGAAGAACCCCGAGGAAACTCACGCATATGGTGTTTGTCCACCACAAAGTTCACTTCTCGCGAGCTGGGATCGAACCTGATACTCCATGCACCAGACGTGAACGCTCTACCACTGAGCCACCGCGGCCCTACATCTATGTGTAGGCCTACTTAGTACTGTAATACTTTATCTTTATAGCATATGAATTAGGTAGTCTAGCGCGTCCCCGTCCTCTAGATTATTCCCGTGCAGCACAGTACATGTTTACTGGATTTGCGATTTCGGATAATTCGGGTTTCGGTTGTCCGGGTATACTGTAACTACCTTCTACACAGAGGAAAATTAACGTAACATATTTTTGCGTACTCGTGTAAATTGCGTACAGTACTCTCATTGCCTAGAATAAAACGGAAGGGAAACTCTTCTTGTATCGTCACATCGGAACACGCAACACACATGATAAAACTAAGGAGAGGTGTTGTAAGCATCATTATCCCTATATTTCACTTGGAATGGAATGGAACACAAAATTTTTAAGAACTGTTTACACAATAAACTTCAGTTCTGCAGGAGCAACAATTTGTCTATAATTTTATCCAGTTTTTTAAAATTATTTTTTATATTCGATGCTCAAAATGGCAAGTGCACGCAATCTACCTTTTGTTATGGTGCTCCGTAAATAATTCTTGATAATTTTTAATTTTGAAAACTTCTCTCTGCTGCAATAGTTATGACAGGAAATGTGAGGTACAGCTGTAAGGCAGTATTCAAGTCCGGCAAACTACTCAGTAAGCAACTGTCTTCTTTATTTAACAACTTGCTATGTCTAGAATTGTTTACTTGGTAGATATTTCCGGTAAACACGATAATTTATTGTAATACACGGTAATTGTAGTCTAAAATACACGATATCGAAAATATGGCATAATAGACTAACATAATAATATACAGATGTTACACAGGAAAATAAAATCCTTGGAAAATTGTAAAGAGCAACCTGACATTCATGTTCACAGTCATACCTCATTATTTAATTTTAATGATTACTTCATTATTTAATTCAGTGAAACTGTTAGAATTAGTTATGGGATGTGTAGAAACGCTTTCAAAATACATTAAAATTATAAATAACATGGTGCCTTGCTGGCGTACTTTGTTGGGGCGCCCTCAGGTCCGGGTCCCCCCACACCGCGGGTTCTGCGGGGCCCTTATCGCCGCCACTGCCGAAACGGCACGTACTTCTCGTATGCACCTCTGATGCTAGATCTATGTAAATATGTAATTAATGATTTCAGCAAAGCGTTTCACAGCGACGTGCAGAATCTCTACAAACAATTCCACGTTATTTGGCTGAGCGGAGCATATTTTGACGCTGCTCATTGCTTCATCATCCTTCGATTGTATAACATCTGGATGGATGCAAGGGTGCCGCTGACTTCGCACATGGAAACCCAAATGACATTACATACTTTTCTTGAGCGAATTTTACATGTGTATTCAGCAACATCACTGCCACAATTGTGGGTAGTAGTTCTAAGGCAAAAGGCTTGATGATGCATATATACTACATCACCGCACCAAACCGGCAACGGCAGTTAACGTATGTGGTTCCAATTACTTGGCTCTCTCTTGTGTGTAATACGTATTGACAGATCTTTGATCAGCCAATTGTATTTCTATAAGGCGAAGCATAAGGTTGTAGTATTTACTGCAAATCTTATATTTAACCATTTTCCAACATAATAACACACGATAGAGTGTACCACTCGATGTCTTACATTGCGTGGATGAATATGGTGTTCCATTTCTTATTTGGTCGATGCAACCACCTTATCTACGCCGTTGAGCACTTTAATGATTTCACAAGTTCTCGCGCACAAGAAACCTTCCCAAGCAACAGTTTTTTTTTAGCGTTTTTATCATGTTCATGCCCCACGAGGACATTCAAGATTTTATCTACTCCATGCCTTCGTTGTTTCGCAGTTGATCTTGACGTTCATGATGGACACATGCATTACAGACCTCTTAAATATCTTTAATCTGCAGGAAAATAAGTTATGCTTATTAGGAAATTGTTTTTGAACTGTTTCCTTTATTTCTGCTGCTCAATAAATTTACGTTTTGAAAATGATATATATTGTTATTTCTTGTGATTATTGCAACTTCGTAATTTTTCTAATTGTACTAAATCATGACCAACTATTGTACAGGCCATCATGTCAAAGGCGCCGAAAGGTGTAAAAAGGAGGAAGAATCTGATACAAAAACTATCAAATCATTGCAATTAGTGGAATAGCCACAAGTAGTCAGGCAGGTCTATAAATGTAGGTGTTATACATTTCTCAACGGTAAAACATGAGGAGGTAATGCTCAGCTATAGTAATGTTCCATACTTCATGCAGTGCAACACTCAGTTCCGTCAACAAGAATTAAAGAGAATATCTATTGCGATGTCTGGGCCCCAAAACTAATCACATGTGTTTAATTAAGTAGAATTCTGTGTATTCGGCAGACCAGGGAAGGTGTAGTTCATCTGTATGCTCATGAAATTACACCTTAACAGCCCTAGCAGTAACGTATCACATTGTTAAATTGGAAAACTATGACCTTAGGCGGAAACATTTGAACCGTAAAATATATGTGATGACTTACAATGTCTTCATTCTCACAGCTGTAAGTGTAATTACAGAATTCATGGATGGGATATGAGGAAATTGCGGTTGACATTACATGCCGTCACCGTGTTTATTGGTAGAGAGAAGACTGGAATTTAAGCTTTTTTGTGCTTCTTTTTGCATCCTCCATCATGGCCTGTTGTTGAAAATTATTGCTTAAAAATTCGAAAATTTATTTTTGGTAATTTATTTAAGTGTTATAAGTAGGCTGTTTCAAACACATTTATACTCAAACTGTACTATCAGAACAGTTTGTTCTCATTAAGACAAAACATATATCGCTCCTAATGGAATCCACACTTTAAGCCTAATGGAATCCACATCTAAGACAAATTAACAGACCATATAATAGTTAACACCAAAACATAAATTTATCCCGTCGTATTTTATAACATTTACTCATCTCAGCATAAATAAGGTGAAAGGAGATACAGTGGACCTATTACGCATTTCCAAACATTTGTGGCTCACTTTGTACATTCTCTGCCCCGTTTCCTTTGCCATATAGCGTTTCTCACTAAGTTCAACAATTTGGAAATTGTAACTAGACCATGGGTATTCAGATTATGCAACGTGTTTTCGCTGGGCAGTAGCAATAGGCTATCGTTGATGTTGATTAAGTTCCGCAATGGCTTTTGCTGATTCGTCCTAACAGTCCTTGCAGTCAGTTCTCTTCAATGGCCAACGATTATGTCACTGAGACTTCATCTATCATCATCTCTCTCCAATGTTTTCTTTTTTTCTGGTTTTATAAACCGTCTTTACCTGGCGACACATTTGACACACCGGCCTACGCCAAATAATCACTCAACCATAATAATTTGACCTCTTTGAAACTTAGAGAGGTCTTCCATTTTGCATCGTCACCGTCTGCTTGCAACAACACTCACCTCAATTTTATCCCGTCTGACGAATTATAGATGATCATTTAACACATCACCTACGACAACGTGTCGTTGCATACGCATCCTTAAGGCTACCACCTCATATATTTTATGTAGCTACGACTTGTTACTTTGGTAACCATTTGTGAACTTGACATAACTGACCCATGGTTTTACCTAAAACATTCAGCGATTGAAGATCATCACACTATGTTGCATACACGCTTAGTAGGGATTAGATCTAAAAACCTAACAGGCTAGGGAAGAAGGCGGATCCACGGTGGATTGCCATAGCTGTATGAGAATATGTATTATTCTACTAGGAAATGGTATCCCGCCAAACATTCAAGTAAGGTTTGAGGATAACATTCACGAATGTACAATGCACTATAATGATGCTTCACTGAATAAAAATTAGAGACAAGCGGGAATTATATATCACTGTCCTCGATACTACAATGCCAGGTGTGGATCTTATGTGCAGAGTTCGAGCACAGATCGAATTTTCTCATTCAGCTGCATGTCTAGAAACAGGTACTCAGTTGTCACAGTATCTGACAGAAACGGATTTCATCACTGAATAACATTTCCCTAAATTTGTCAATGAGTTTCTTCTTGCTATATGGGTAGCGTACGCGTCTTCGACGTGGAAATCTGTCTTTGAATCATGACGGGAGTTCCTGTAGTTCGAAAACTACAAGAGCTACAAATTCAAATTTTGGTTCATCTGGACTGATCAACTGGACGACTGTTGTTTTGTAAGAGTATCAGACTTGAATCACCATATCTTGTTCCCAGTGATAATAGTTGAAATGAAATCTAAGATTTTCCTAGATTATCGTCATCAAGGGGGTTCCTCACGGAGTTCATAGATTTATCATCTCTCCGAGTGCTTGACGTGCTGTTTCCTTATCATTATTCAAAGACTCCTTACTCTCACGAAAGCGTTTGCTTCACTCATTCGTACTAGTTCTAGCTGTGTTCATATCGCTTAGTATTCTTTAGCAAGATAAGGTTAGCGCAGCTGATTTTTTTCAACTTAATGCAAAACTTTTGCTCCACACTGGAAACACGATCGAGTTAGTGTACAGATGTATTACTAAGAAACTCTATAATTCGATTGCTGGTAAGAGTGTCTGGAAATTTGCTCCAAATACTCGGTTGATATTGCACTCGCAGTTTTGTTGATAGACCTGTGATAGGTTGCTTTCTGTGATAGGTAACTTTATTGCATACTGCATAAACAAGGACTTCAACCTAGTACGGATTATATGTTCATTCGTGTTTAGTGTGGTCAATACATAACCACATAAGTGGTATGAAAAATCCAAATGAAATGTCAGCGATGAAATTTACGGGACTTGAGCCCAGATGTGAACACGTCACATGCTACCGAAACAAGTTCCAGACGCAGAGCTAGGTGGCAGAACTGTCAGGAAAGAATAGCTGTATATGTGAAAGTGGTCTCCAAAGTCGTCATTTAGTTGTGTCATTGCGTTCATATTCTCAGGAGCCACAGAAGGGTCCCAGTAATCCAAAACATAGTTACTGGTTGCACACACCAGACACACCATGTAGCGTTTATGAAGCATTATGGTATTGAATGCATGTCCGATCGCAAATGTATGAGTGTTAGGTCTGGTTTCAAGCAGAATACACAACATAATCTGATACTTCGCGTAACGGGAGACTCAAATGTGCCATTACAGATAAGACCATTTACACCATTGATGCAATCATATAGGAAAGTTAGTGAAATAGTCTGAACAACATTGGAACTGAAGTAGGTATTAGTCATTGATCAGCATGCACTAGTGTTCATGAACACCTGCAATATAGGAAAATGTCTCCTCCTGTGGGACTTTACAGAGAGAGATGATTTTCTGGATCGCATTATGTCAATAGATGTAATCATGCTAATCTGATATGAGCCCAAGAGTAAACGAGACAGCAAGAAATGGAAACTCGCCTAATTTCGTGATCCAAAAATAATAGACAAATGGATTTCGTTAGCAATGTGTTGGTATTCTGCTTCGATCATTGAGGTCCAATTCTCATTTCCAGCAGATGAGAAGGTAACCGCTGCTCTCCACTCAGATATCTTGCGAAACGAAGTGAGGTTTGCAATTAAGATCAAGTCATCATGAGATATCATCCTACTGTAAGACAATGCACGTCATCACATTGCTAAAATAGTACGGGTGACGTAGCTGAAATTTATTTTGAAAGTTTTGCTCACCCTACAACCCTGACTTGTCCGCTGACTGTCTTTGATGTTTCATGATAGGGGCTGAAGCGCACTCTATGTGGAACTCACTTTGCTTCTAAGTTACAACTGCATGAACTCTTCTTATATTGTTGCTCACAGCAGCTACAACACTTTTTGGGAGAGGGTCACAAAAAATCTCGTGAAGCTGTGGAATGCCTACCTCATCAACGAAAGAGAGTTTCCAACTTGTATTAAAAAGTAAGTCGGTAAAAATTCAGCGGCTAGTTTCCTATGACATGGAAGTTATGGGTTTGTTTCTCTGTGTGAATACATAGGTTTCGATTCCACATCAAATTATAGGCCTATGCACACACCTTGATTTCTACTCCCTAAAGCGCGTGGTTCTGTAACCAACACATATATAAGGGTATATCCTGGATAAAGGGAGACAAATCTGTAAACAACATATTAATTATATGGTGGCTATAGGAAGTCAAATCTGTAACTTTCTGCTACCAGAATATGAAATAATCTGTGTTTGGGAAGTCATTTTCTAAGATATATACGTAGAGGGAATTCCAATACTGATTAAGTAAATAAATGTAAAATATATAGAATAAAGTATGAAAGGAATTGGCAGAAATATCGAAGACAATAAAATAAAATAAACATTCAGCTTAAAACAAAAGAATAGTTTTGATATCCATTTTCAATTGGGTCAAGAAACGCATTGCATGCAATGCGGATACTGTAGAATATAATGTATGTTGCGTATCCATAATGTACACTGTATTTCCTCATTCCCATCATTATTCAAAAAGGAATACTTAATTTTCTCCAAACCAACCTCCTTGGGACATGTTCTCTACTAGTTCAGAGTCTAGCACCCTGCCCTAAGCTCAGTATATGTTATTCACGGTGAAGTGAATCAAGTAGCATGTCGAACAATTGTACCAGAGCACTGAATCCCTGACTATGTTGAAGCAATGCAAGACAAGACATATTAATTTGGAACAAATAAGTAAGAACATTGTGAAACCTAAAAATAAATTAAAAAATCCAATAGACGATGTTATCCGTGATCTGACAAAATTCTGAATTTATAAAACAGGAATTGAAGGCGAGATTGCAATAGTAACATCAGCGTTACTTTTTAGATGAGTTCAATTCTAAAATTAGTATGTGTTATTACTATATATCATATATGCTTTCGTGGATAATATTATACTATATGGCTAACGTACAGACTACACAACAATAATGTATATTTTGGAAGAGCACACAACGCTTATCTAAATCCTAAGCCCTGCGGATGAATACTAACTACAAAATGTTCTTGAGGTGATAAGGTAGTAACAATAAGCAACTAATCAGAAGATGATATGTTGTTACCATGCAAATTGAAAGATGGTAAATGACAATAGAACAACGGATAAACCAACCTAAAGTCAGCTGAGATATACTAAGCATGGACCACACTCGACTGCCCTTACTAACAGTGCATAACATCATAACTCTCAGGTAACATGACAACAGACCAATCAATCGGAAAGAAAATGTGTAGAAAAGAAGATATTAAATAAATGACTGGTTTTTATATTTGAAAAATTAACAAAATAATTTTAAAACGTTGTATCTAATGATAAGTAATTAATAATTACGTACAGATTTTATACGAAATTTTCTACGACATTTTTAGGAAATGAATATTTTTTGGAGATTTAAGGGAAAATAGTCTACATATTGGAAAAAAAATTAAATATGGAAACCTTAAAACAAAATTATTTTAAAAGAGCTAAATTACCTAATTAATTACTTATATGAAAAATAAAAGTATTTTGCATCGAAAACTTTCTTTTAGAATCGTATCCCTGCCTTTTCGGCATTTTGAAAATTAACTGGATTTCATTGAAATGAAAGTAAAGAAAGACGACTGAAAGCTTTCAAACTGTGGATATGGAGAAGAACAGAAAGGACTATCTGGATCAAGCGGAAGACGAATGAGAGTGTATTAGAAATGATTAGAAGAAAAGAACAATTTTAGATATTATTGAAAAGAAGAAGAGAAGCTGGTCGAGACATTGGCTGACAAGGAATAATATCATGAAGGACGTGGTAGAGGGAATGGTGGCAGGAAAGAGGGAGAGAGGGGCGAATGAGGTTACAACGTATGGACGACATCGAACAGAAAATCTGCAAGTGAAGATAAATAAGTTAGCTGAAGACCAAGAGGTATAGAGGTTTCACAGTTGCGGCAAGTGACTTGTCAATAATGGCAGAAAACTATGATGACGATGACACTGATATGATGTACAGGGTGTCCCAAAATGATCCCTTGAAATAAATTACAAAATAGAAAAATATTAAAGACTTAAAACTAACAGAAGTATACAATATAACATTCCACATCCAAAATGTGGAAAGTTACAGTTCGCCGTTTGATTGCTTGGTAGTTCGGATTCCTTATTACCCTATTACTATTACTATTACCATTACTATTACTATTAATAATAATAATAAAAAAAAAAAAAATAATAATAATAATAATAATAATAATAATAATAATAATAATAATATTTCATTTGCTTCATTACAATTACCTAGTAGTATTTGCTTATACAGCCTCGGCATTGAAGAGGAAAGTTAAACTTCAACCCAATAAGTTCATGTCTGACAGAAGTTTCGTTTTTTTTTAAGTATAAACATTAAGAAAGTTTATAAACATAAAATGGAAAACATATCTAAGTCAGAAGTTCGGTCAAAGGCTTCATATTATATGTACCATCATCTCACCAGTTTCCTTTTGGAACTCACTGGAATAATAGAAATCAGAAAGGGTGGCCTTGGAATTCAAGCACAATCTCTCTCTGTAGCGAAGAAAGAATTAAAAGTTCACTTGTATAAATTTTGCAAGGTCTAGATTAAAATAGTGTCTACTGTTGTGAGTGTGATCCGATTTATGTTTTTGATAAAAATTATTTTGATTAGTGTGAACCTATAATTAATGTGGAATCCGAACACACACGTTCAAATATCTCAAGATTCTTAAACTGAGAAACGAACGCGGGACTCCTTGCACCTAAGGCGTGCACACTAGCAATGGACCAACAGGCAGGGCTATTAATATTAATTACAATAATACAGTAAAACTTTTTTTTATCTTGGACACCCTTCTAACTTGGACATGTTTTTCGAAACCTGAAAGAAACTTATTAACTTATATTTATTGGAACCTTTTGTAACCTGGACACACCTCTAAAGTGCATCTTAGACAAAAAAATTTGGAAAAAGTTTCATAACTTAAAGAGACACTACAAAGATAACGGAGAATGAATCAACAGTTGACAGCAAGCTATGATCTAATGATTAACAGGATAAGATTGTTGGAATTTCGAGAAGAGATGGTGGGTAAAGAAGCAAAACATATTACTTATTTTCCTGAAGAAACATTGATGAAATCCGAGAACATTTAGAAATGTTTTGTTATTCCACTATTGCTTCATATCTGCAGATTGCCAAGTGCAAAACAATAATTTAGTTGTTTTCACTTCCTCGTAAAGACGTGCAAAGAAGTAAGAAAAACCGATATCCAAATTAGCTCAGGCATAAATCAAGCGTCGTCCAATGAAAGATCTGGCTTAAATTCTTTAACAATTTAACTATAAGTTTTTTTAATCAATAAATTTGTATAAACGACCTACTAGATTACAATCGTTAGCTCTTATGCAACAAGTACGTATCCAGATAGATGTGATTGTCAAACTCTTAAGGCATAACGTATTTTATTCATTTTTATTCTGTTCCATTTTATTATCAATTCTTTAAAGTTAAAATAGGTTGCGTGTACTTTCATAATATATATTCATACGGATATTTAATAGAGCTTATTTTAGTTTCTGTGAACATCCTTGATTCAATTACGATAGATCGCATAGTTTTCGAGCTTTAGAGTTTATTTTCTGTTTCGCTGCTTATAATGTTGGAAAGATACTATTTTTGCTACAGATTTTTTTACTTCTATTAAGGTCTTCTATAAGATAGCTTTCTCTGTTGTCATCATTGTTTCAGCAACTGGTATTTATAAATTAGTTATCAGAAAAGATGGAAACCATAGTTCCTCATACTAAACAAATACACTGAATTCTTTCGCTAGATATTTCATCCAACAGAGGAAGGGAAAGTACTACAAACCAGTGAAAAATCAGAGAACTTTGAAGTATCTCCGAAACGTCATGATGGATGTCACATTAGAACCCAATCATGTGATATATCCTTATTAGACTGAACATTGATGGTGTTTAGGGGAGAAAGATAATTAAATATATGGAGGAAGGTAGGCTCAGGCCAGTGATATATCCTTATTAGACTGAACATTGATGGTGTTTAGGGGAGAAAGATAATTAAATATATGGAGGAAGGTAGGCTCAGGCCAAATATTCTCAATTGGAATCAAAATGAAATCTTCTGCTGTTACTTTACGAAATTAATACTAAAAGTTTACAACAATTACAACGTAACTCTATTTTGATTTAATCGTGATGGAATATAATGGAGCGTTATATTTCTGTATCATTACTGGTCTGTGAGTTGGTCTGGTAGAAAAGAATAAACTAAAGATAGAGTTTCTCATCATTAGCAAAATTGGATTCGTTCTTACACGAGAAACGGGAAATACTTCGTATGGATAACTCTAGTGTGGTAACGTTAGAGAAAAAGTTCCAAGAACAGGCGGGAAAACATATTTAATACGCCCTGATGATGTGGATGTTTCAAATTATGATTTCGTGAACTTCTCGAGACTACTTAAAACAAATTCAGAAAAAAATGATCATGAAATTATTCCATTTATATCTGTAAAACACACTAATGCAAATGAATCTCTCTGATTACATCCAGTAAGTAAGCCAGAAGTAAAGAAATCACCATTCAACATAAAGTATGATGAAGTTGGTTTTATGAAATAACTGCAAAAATGTTTAAAGCAACACTGTCACTTGTATTAACTCCCTTAACTCACATTGTAATTTTTCCTAGTAAACGGCTGCTTCCCCAGTGCTTGGAAAACGTCAAAAATCCTATCACTACCAAAAAAAGTCTCACATTAAATCCGCAAATAATATTCCTCGAACAACAATTCTACCGGTAATGTTAAGCTTAGTAGAAGTAGTGTTTCAGCAATTGTCTGAGTATGTTAATAATAAGAACATAATTCCTGTTGTTCTGTCTGGCTTTCGTAGATTCAGTTAATGCAGTGCTTGAAGTTACATTAAAATATCACATAATTTGGATAGTTCACAGGTAATAATTAAGACTCTAAATTGAAAACCATCCCAACTCCACGTTTTTTTCGCATTTTCGTTTTTTTTTTTTTTTTTATCTTTCTTTTGAATCATCGTCATTTACACCAAGACCACTGCATTATATTACAGCCTAAGTCCAACTTAAAACTTTTAATTTTAATACAAAATAAATTCAGTTAAATAGAATGACACATTTCAAGTGAAAGGACTTGGGATGTTATTCAATTCAGTTAAGGGATTTAGGACATTTCTACATTCAGGTGGATCACATCAGTGCAATGGAAAACTTTAATGAATGAGAAAGATTCCATTCCTCTGTAATGCCTTATTTGACCTAATCCGCAAACAACGAGAAATCGCAGTTGTCGCCTTCCAGACATTTTTAAATGACAACACTCTTGTACTCTTTCTTCTGCCTTTTGCAGTTGGTGAGGCAATACTTGTTTTTTAGTTATTTGATATCTGTACACTTTTACACTTAATATCTCAACAATAGGTAAATCACCACAACCACAAATGCGTAAATCACGAAAAGGACTTAACAATATTTTAACACAATATAGTGACAATTTCAGGATCTCATTGGAGGGGTGGGGAAAACTCTTGTACGTAAGTAAAGTTTTATGTTTTTCATTAGTATATTAAAATGTAACCAATTATTCACTCTTTGATCATATAATGGTACTTAACATCAAAATATTTCAAATTGAGGACCTGAATTGAAAATCATCCCAAGTACTCACACATGTATGGGTGGCTCAGAAGTAGGTATATAGTTCCGTACTGATAAACTCATTGCATTTTATGTCATTTCTTGTTATTATCCATCAGGTAGATCAGATTTTTCAGTTCAGATCTTCAATTCTTGTCTTGAAAGACCTAAGGTTTTTGATGTCACAAAGCATAAACTGTTGTTGGCTAAACTCAAATATTACAACATATCGAATACTACTATTAACTGATTTCGAATCTACTATTTCTGTAGACACAAGTGTACTTTAGAGCATTGCAGTGTTCTACAGCTGAGTCCCTCAGTGTTGACAAGGAGAAGTTTTTGGAGATCTATTTAAGGTCCATTATCATTTCTCCTGTATATACTTTCCTCATGACTGCTATTAAATTCTCCTCTATACATTGTTATGCAGGTATCACACACAGTTCTTTGCTATTTCATTGCCACATTACATTACATAAATAGCTGAACTTTTAAATAGGGACCTAGAACCCGACTAAATATTAGTAATAAAAAACATCCCAAGTCAACGAAAGTTTTTTTTTTTTTTCTGGAGGAACAAAAATAATAAATATTGATTAATTTTTGCTTAGAAGTGTTATTTAGTGATATAACTTATTAATTATATTCCTTGTTGTCCTTTCTTGAATTTCCAACTACATGAAACAGATATATCAACGTGAAAAGTATGTAAAAAAGTATGTATGCCGTGTCTGAGTACTTGGAATGATTTTCAATTCAACTCCTCAATTTGAAATACTTTGGTGTTGTTAAGTACTATTATATGGTCAAAGTCTGAATAATTAGTTACATTTTAATATACTAACCAAAAACGTGAAACTTTTCTTACATGGGACAGTTTCCTCCACCCCTCCAATGAAATCCTGAAATTATGCCACTGTGTTGTGTTATAATATTGTTCGTGATTTACGCGTTTGTGATTGTTGTGATTTACCTATTTTTGTGATATTATATATAAAAATATACCGAAATCAAATAATTAAGAAAAGAAAAAATGTTGCCTCTCCAACTGCACAAGGCAGAAGAAAGAGTACAATAGTGTTGTTATTAAATGTCTGAGAGGCAACTAACTTTGGCTTCTCGTTGTTTGCGACTTAGGTCGAATAAAGTATTATAGCCGAATGAAATATTTCTCATTCATTAAAGTTATTGATTGCACTAATATGATCCACCTGAATGCAGAAATATCCTAAATTCCTCCACTGAATTGAATAACATCCCAAGTCCTTTCGCTTGGAAGGTGTTGTTCTATTAATCTGAATTTATTTTGTATTAAAATTAAAAGTTTTAAGTTGGACTTAGGCTGTAATATTATGCAATGGAATACTTCTTGACGTAAATGACGATGATTAAATAAATGAAAATACGAAAAAAAGTGGATTTAGGATGTTTTCCAATGTAGGGTTCTAAGTATTACCTGTAAACTATCCAAAGGATATGATATTTTATCTGTAACTTCAAGCATTCCATTAACTTACAAAAGCCACAGAGAACATCAGAAATAATGTTCTTATTGTTAACATAATCAGACAATTGCTGAAACACTACTTTTACTAAGCTTAACATTATCGGTAGAATCGATATTCGACATAGATTATTCGCAGATTTGCAGACTTCTTTGGTAGTGGTAGGATTTTTGACGTTTTCAAAGCATTGGAGAAGCAGACATTCACTAGGAAAAATTAAAATATAAGTTAAGGGATTTAATGAAACTGACAGTGCTGCTTTAAACATTTTTGCAGTTATTTTATAAAACCAAATTCTTCATACTTTATATTGAATTGTGCTTATTTTAAGTCTGGTTTTCCTACTGGATTTAACCCGAAAGATTCATTTGTATTACCTAGTGCGTTTTCCAGATGAAAATCGAATAACTTCTGATGATCAAGTTTTTCTGAATTTGATATGAGTAGTCTCGTGACATTCACAAACTGATAATTTGTAAAGTCCACATCATCAGGATGTATTGAAGATGTTATCCCGTTAACAAGACCAAGTACTATTTTATTCTTGTTTTCTAGATTTGTACAATTGTTCACACGAAAAAAAAAAATGCGTTATTTCTTGGCGAACCACTGTCGTCGCGAAGCTTCGTAGCCTATTATATTATTTCTAGTTTTACTGAGATCTGGTGCTTTTAAATTACATGTATGCCCTAGTACACATTCTCGTTAATAACTTGTGTTACTTGAAATAAAAGGCACTTCAGATCTTGTGATCCTAACTTACGTAGTAGGAGAACGAATATCAATATATATATATATATATATATATATATATATATATATATATATATATATATATATATATATATATATATATATATATATATATATATATATGTAGTGTGTTATTAATCAAATAAACTTCGTCATTTATCATTTCTAATGATTCAGTCTCTTCCAAATTAATGAGTTTGAGATGACATTAAAATACGCATTTATCGGAAGAACTATAGTTCAGGTAATTAAAAATTTAAGATAGAGAGACAGGAAGACCATTGACTTTGAGTATTACATACGTCGCACTGTTGTCAGAAGTTCAATAAAAGCACTAATTCCATGTAAACTAGAATCTTTACAATGTAGTAATACCGAGACCAAGTAATGATGCATTTAATAGGTAATTCTAGTAGGTTCATTTACTAACTAAGTAAAGTTTCAGATATTTGTCATTGATCTCAGGTTTCCTGTACAGAATTAGTCACAGTTCAGGTCTCCAATCATACAATTTAACAACTTTTCAAAAGTTGTATATTACGGCAAGATGAATATAGTTCCTTCCTTTATTTATTTATGTAGTTTTACGTTGCTGGATACGAGAATGATACTTAAATTAATTGATTATCTCTTGTTTTGGAGATAATGCCACTATTGAGCCAATGGAGCGGAGTCCTTTATGTTATACTATTCACGTTTTTAAGAGATTGCTTTACCATGATCATTGAGCAATATTCACTAAACTTTTATATTGATGCAGGTTCTTACATGCACATCTGAGTAAAAATATACATGGAAAGATTCATAACAGCAAAATAAAATTTTCATATTTAATCCTATATTGTATGCCCTAAGTGATCGTGATGAAACTTCGTACGTTGGTAGAAGTCATTAGTGCTATTTTTGTTTTAAAAAAGGATATTCAGATATATACTGAAATTATAGATTATTTTGAGATACTGATCCTGTTGCTACTTTTCCTCTAACGTTACCACACTAAAGTTATCCATGCGAAGTATTTCCCGTTTCTAGTGTAAGAGTGTGTCCATTTTTGCTAATGAGAAGGGAAATATGTCTGTAGTTTATTCTTTTCTACCAGATCAACTCACAGACCAATAATGATACAGAAACATAATGCTCCATTATGTTCCATCACGTTTAAATCAAAATTCAGTTATGTTGTAATAGTTGAAAATTTTTAGTAATAATTTCGTAAAGTAACAGCAGAAGATTTCATTCTGATTCCAATTGAGATTATTTGGTTTCAGTCTATTTTCCTCCATATATTTGATTATCTTCCTCCACTAAGCACCATCAATGTTCAGTCTGACAAGGATATATCACATGATTAAATTCGAATGTGATATCAACTATGACGTTTCGGAGATACTTAAAGGTCTCTAATTTTTCACTGGTTACTACTATCCATTTCATAAAGATAGGCCCCTGACTTCGCGGTGCTGCCGTGACGTCCAGTCAAAACTTGTTGGAATTGTTGGAATTGTTGGAATGTTATCTTTTCAATGCTTAAGACATACACATTTTCTTTGCACTGTGTAGTGAGAAAAAAATAGAAATTAATGAAAAAGTGCGTATTTTTTCGTACTTTTTTGGTAGATCAATGTTTATAGGACTATATTTCGGAAAGGAGATAACATGAAATAATTTCCTGTGCACGATATGTAGATGCATATGTTACCTGTAAGTTCTGAAAATTTCATTACTCAACACGTAGTAATTTTCTTGTTATTCAGTAAAAAGTGAGACATCATTATCTCTGAATTGCTGCGGTGTATTAACAATCTGAAAAAACGTTTAGAAAGATCTTAAAGTAGCTTTTTCAACCAAACTGTTTTGACTTGTTTTAAAAGATAAACAATCACAAATATGACATTATGATTTTCTCTGCTTTGCGCCCTTCGCTATCGTAGTTTATACGGAGTGCTACGTTGCCACATTTTCCTGGCGCTATACACTCTCAGCCGGACGGGTATTTAAACTTGTCACGCACACTGTCCGGCACTTTTTAGAGATATTTTTAAAATGTAATGTCTCCACAGATTTTAAACCAATTTCTTAGAAATTAACAGGATATACAGTAAATGTGCCAAATGTTCAAAATTAGAAAAGCGAACTCTTATCTTGTTTGGATTTGCATGTGATGGTCCTCGAAAATTTGTTGCTTTTTGTCAGGTTTTCACTTATTGCTTGCAGTACAAAATACATTTGCACAGAAACAAATACACGCACAAAGTTTATTATATGATACAACCTTAGTTGATATGTAATATTGGGTTTACACTCCACAGAAAATCTGTTTTTAGATCTAAGAGTCCCAGTACTTCTCTTAAGTGTTGTACATTTCGAAGCACTTTCCCACGCAAAGTCCAACTTTATATATCAGACAATAAACCAGGGATGCAAATAATCATCAAGAGTTTACTCGCCCAAGAATAAAGTTACTAGCCCACATCACATAATAAATATAATTTACTTAACTTCCGTACGATATTAAATACTCGTCCGCACCGATGAACCACACGCCCCGGGCGAGTGGTTGTTTGCATCTCTGCAATAAACGCTAATATTTATTAAAAACTTCCTTTCACCGTGCAGATGTTACGCACTTTGCATCTCCTTTGTCCTACTCTGTTAGAATTTGCAGATATTGGGGGGAAACTCTCTAATGGTCCCTTGCTACCAGAATTCTACCAGGTCCCTGTACTTCAACGCCTGCTGAGTGCAGCAGTTTATCTGCTACATTCGCATAAAAAGTTCGAAGTGCGATATGTTTTCTTGCTTTGTTCCTGTACAGTATGTGAGCATTGACATGTGTGATAAGTCAAACAGCAGAAAAAACAGCTTCTAACACCACTTGGCAGACATACTAATAGCTCTGGCGTAGTTGATTTGTAAAAATCGCGTAAAGCTGGCTTCCGTACAAGGCATATATGAATAATTAGTGTAAAAAGTTCATTGTTTTCAATTGAAGTAACACGCTTTCATTTAGAAAACAAAGATTTATGTTTTAGTAATTTTTCTTTTTCTCAATCTGCTGTTTTGCGTATTGATTCATTTCTTTTACAAGTATTCCTGGCGGGAGCTCATGTAGTTTGGATTCCACGTTAATCAGTAGGTACACGTCTCATATAGCCTCGCTGCTGAACAGGACGTTAAACACAAAATCAACTCAACTTTTCTTTCTACTATAAAACTTCATCGGTAAAAACAGCTGAAACACTTTATATGCGGAATACTCTGTAGATAGCCCAGCATTTTGATCAATTCCCGGGACACCACTAGGGTTTTGCATTTACTTGAATATTATCGCTCCAAGCTACATCAGAATCTGCCTTTGAATAGGAATGACGCGTTTTTTTTCTCTTTCCCGGCGCAGCCTCAGGTTTACTTGAAACAGAGTTACTATCTTGTTCACTTCTGGATACGCCACTGAGCACAGAATAATCAATGTGATTACTATTAATTACTAAATCATAACCGTCTGATTCGGAGTCATTCATCAGTTCTGCAATTTCATTATCGCTAAACATTTTGCCTCTTCTTTCTGTAATACCGCCGCTCGTAAAGGAATATCCATATATATTCCAATCAAAAAGCACAAGATATACTCAGGAAAATATAAATGCCCATTCGTCCGTCTCATTGCAATGAACCCATATGATATAAGTGCATGTGTAAGTTTTTGACGCCTACGAACCGAAGGGAAGTGTTGAAGACTTAATCAGTGCGACGTGATTTGACGCAAATACAGACCTCGTGACCTACTCATTGCATTGTTTACTTTCGTTGAAAGAAAACAAAGGACCCATTCTGTATACTGTACATTCGGCAGGGGAATTGATCGCAGAACTTGGTTGAACATGTGATTGCCAAGGCTACATTTCTTTTTAACCTTTAACATGTTCGTAAGCTGGAAAGTGTGTAGGCCTTATACTGAAGTATTTAGGAAGATAGCAGGAGCAGCGATGAGTCAACAAAGCCATGACGAAAGTGAATGAAGTAAATAGATTAAGAGATGAGTTTTTGAATGTGTTACTTCAACGTTTTATTTTGATTATATTGAGATGTGTACACTCATGTCCAAAATTATTGTCGCATATCTATAACTGTCTTCTTGGAAGAATATAATTTGATAATGATTTTGCAGGGTACTTTTAATACTGATACTATATGTAGAGTCGGGAAATGTATATTTGTGGTAAATTTCATAGGAAAAGAATACGAAAATTAGCATGAGTAAAACAAAATGTTGCTAAATGGATAAGAAAATTTTATTTTCATTTTATTGTTCTTATTTACTGCTCTTTTGACATGAAACTTGCCACATAGCCTACATGTCTTTGCCGATTATACACATACTAACATTATAAGAAATACCAGACGAATTCGTTATAAAATTATATTCCTACAATAACATATTTATAGACATGCGACAATAATTTTGGACATGAGTGTACATGCATTATTTTTATGATGATGTGAAAGGTTATAATAAATACTTTTTCCTATTACATTCTTATGAAGTAGGCTTCGCGCTACAAGCTTCCTGAACGCGACAACACTGCAGGGCAGCGTTGCCGCACTTCCACTTACTGTATGCTGTTTCTTCATATAAGCGCGGGGAATTTAAAGGTTGGGCTGCAACATGGCTCACCGCTTAACGCAGAGAATATGTTGAAGTAAATATTTTTTTTAAAAAAATAAATACTCTACCAACTAAACCCTTTTTTGTTAATAGTTTCAAATATTTGGAACACTAGACTTCCAAATTTTCGAACAGTGTTTAGTACGTTTCTCTACCTACCATGGGAAAGGAGATAAGAGCGTCGTACATTTGTTTTAATTACACAAAAAATATCAAGTGATGAAAATTGAACTTTTCACAACTTACAGTTAATGGATGCATCTACATATTGTACACAGGAAATTATTTTACGTGATCTCTTTTCTGAGATATAGTCCTATAAACATTGATCTACCAAAAAAGTACGAAAAAATATGCACTTTTTCATTTATTTTTATTTTTTTCTCACTACATAGTACAAAGAAAAATTTTATGTCTTAAGTATTGAAAAGACAACATTCCAGCAATTCCAACGAGGTACGACAATGCAATATAAGTTTTGACTGGACGTCACGGCAGCACCGCGAAGTCAGGGGCCTATCTTTATGAAATGGATAGTAGTTCTTTCCCTCCTCTATTTGATGAAATATCTAGCGAAAGAATTATTTAGTGTATTTGTTTATTATGAGAGACTATTGATTCCTTTCTTTTTTTGGTAACTAATTTATAAACACCGGTGTTGAAATACTGACGACAACAGAGAAAGCTATCTTGTGGAAGACCTTGAGTAGAGCAAAATATATATAGTAAACAGGTCTTTCCAATGTTATAAGCTGTGAAACGGAAAATAAACTTTAAACCTTGAAAACTATGCGACCTATTGTAGTTGAATCAAATAAGCATACATAAAATAAAATAAGCTCTATTTAAATATCCATGTTTTGGAATCTTGTGCTAAGGCGCAAGAAACGTATAGAGGAAATTAGGGTACGTGGGGACGACGTCATTTAAAAATAGTTTCATTTCTCTACTAGTAACGAAAATTACTAATATGACTTTTCTCTTTACTTTAGTAACCAATATATATTATTATCAGGAGTTATGAAAGTACATATATCCTATTTTATTTTGAAAGAAAAAATTCTCATAATAAAATGGAACCAAATTTCGATATTAAAATATAATTTTGTCATATTTTTAAGAATGTAAGATGAATGTAAAAAATTTTGTCATATTTTTTTATGACTTATTTTTGCTTAAGAATAAAAGTGACTAAAATACGTTGTCTTAGAGTCATCTATGTGGAAATAACTACTTGTTTCATAAGAGTTAACGATTACAATTTAGTAGGTCATTTATACAAATTTGTTGATTTTAAAAAATATAATCGTTCAATTGTTAGAGAATTGAAGCCCTCTCTCTCATTTGATGGCGTTTGCTTTATCCCTCAGGTAATTTGGACATCAATTTTTCTTACTCCCTTGCACGCCTTGCACTCCCTCAGGAAGCGAAAACAACTAAATTATTGTTTTACACGTGACTATCTGCAAATATGAAACATTGGTGGAATAACAAAACATTTCTAGATGTTGGAATCAAGAGGAAGTTTGATCTCCCATTTTTCTGCAAGGTATCTTTCCTTATCCTTCCTTTGAAGCTTCAAGAACTTTTTAATTTTAAATGTCTACAAGTCTACAAAATAATTTGTTGATTCTGTAAAATAATTATCAAAAGCTATTTGGTTATTTTAGGTTTAGTTGAGAAATTCATTATGTTCACCGACTAAACACTGATGCATAAAAAACAAAGATTCAATTTGTTCCAACTCCAGCTATTGATATTCTTGCATTTCACATTGTTTCATGTGCATGGTATTGCATGAAAACAAGATAATTTGGTATACAGTAGATATTGTTATAATCTTAATCTGGTGAAATAACATAAATTGAATTTTCACATAAAATGTCCAGTTTATTTCATTCTATGAGATTACTGATAGCATTTTAATTATTTTGATTTTCAGAAACTAGATAACCTTCAACATAATAGTAAATGAGTTAAACATATAGAACCTTATTAAAATATAGGCCTTGACAGTGTGTGAAATTAGGATCACAAGTTGTAGGAAATGTACTAATAAATTATCCATAAGGGGAAAAAGTGTTTAGAAAAGTACATTAAAAATATTTAACATTGCATTCATATGAGAATAAATAGTGTTTTAAAAAAAATATTAGAAAGAATAGATCAAACTTACTTTTATCCGGTAGTAAAGTAATATATTCGCAAATGTAAGCATTCAGTTCAATTTTGAGAGTAACAAAGTGGATGACTAATCAGTCTTGCAAGAATCACTACTTGGAAATTTTGGATTATGCTTTTCTTCATAAACTACTTCAAATAGTTGCAACTTTTTAAAATTGTCGTACAATTTTATTTAGAAAGTTAACTGAAGAATATTTTGCAATGTTTCACTTTCATGTACAAGGAGATTTTAGTTCGCGTTCTGTCGATATATTCAATCTTATATTATTAGGTAGATACGAATGAAATAAAATCCTCTTTGACACCTGGTGGGAAACTCGCCTCAGCAACACAACATAGAGATCAACTAAGATCACGTGTCTAACGTCACAAACTCAATACACGCCCAGTAAACAAGTGAGGTACACAAACAATCAGGAGTCAGTACGTTGTTGAATAAGGTCGCATGAAAATGCATCACGAAGAACACATAATTGCGACTGATTTTTATTTACGAACTCAAACTGGAACATTTTGTACAGCAAGCCACAGAAAACACTAGCAGTGGGTTTGGGTCTGTAATGACGGATGAACGCAGCATCCAAATTTGATTTGTCATATTTCATTCTGGTGACGCAGTGTTGGAAAATGAACCTTTTGCATGGATGGGAATCATGTTTGGATGAGATCTTGACGAGCACCTTGAAAGCGGGTTATCGGAGTATTGTTGTGCAACTGCAGACAAGTTTTGCATAACATTGTTGTTCAGGAACTCCTTACAATCAGTAAGGTGAAACTTTTGTACTATTGGGGAGAATGGGTGCTAACAAGAATCCTTGTCTGAAAATGTGTTGTTCCCTGAATGTAAGGAATAAGTTAGTAGATTTTCCGCATCGTATTGTCACTTAAGATGGTATTATTATTATTATTATTATTATTATTATTATTATTATTATTATTATTATTATTATTATTATTATTATTATTATTATTATTATTGTTATTATTATTATACACACAATTTTAAATAACTGTTGAATCTTGATCAACATCCAGGACGGTTTCCTATATCATTTGTCCATTCACAGAATGTGTTGTCGCTGGTATAATAATTTACGGTTGAAGTGACCCATCATGTTTTCTTTTGAACCATCGATGCAGTCCTCACTCCATAAAATAAATCTCAAACTTGTCCACAAGCATTCAGGAATGATCAACAAGTAACAGAACTTTGTTGATAATACAACTTGCGGCTGAGGACTTTCTTGCATTACAGACTTCAGACTTATTTTACTACGGAATTCAATTGTTGGTTGAAGGATAGAAAAAAATGTGTGGTTGAAGATGGAGATTATTTTGATTAACAAGTTGCTGTAATAATCATTTTCGTCCTCTGGCAACTTAGACAACTGGGGAGGACAATCTATTCTCATCGACCGCGACCTACCGTAAACGTTTTTCTTTTGCTATAAACGTTCAAGCACTAAATACGTTTCATAAACAGCATCAGATTTAGGAGACTGGAAATCGTTTGGGAAACCGAATTTCCATTTATCCCAACCTACGTCTTTGCATCCTTGTTGCTACTCCATAAATTTCCATTTAACTAACAACTCTAGGAATCATATTCCAGATACAACAAACATATTATGGAGTCATTTTGAAAGGCTTGTTTTGTGTAAATATGCCAAAACTACATTTTATATCATTTAGCTTTTACACAATGACATATAGCACTGTCGATTATTTCTTTCTTCTTGTAATTCAGTTGTAATGCAACAATCGACAAAATAGAGACCTGGCTTTAATGTTCTGTCAGTTGAACGATAAATTGTTTTATTTTTCCATACATTTGCACCTTATAATTACCAGCTACTTTGTAGTCGTTCGCTCTTATTAAGCACTTACAGCAATAAGTATTTCCAGTTACAAATGATTATCGAACTATAAAATATGACGTTTTCATAATTTTAATTTTTAAACTGAAACAAACTAGTTAGTACATGCATCCTTAAAAATATTATGAAATAATATTTTAACATCGATATTTGATATATCGATTAACATTGAATTTGATATATCATTATGCGAAAAGGATCGTATGTTTGAGATTTGTAAATTTCACATTGAAGCCAGGTCGCAAAATATTGATTGTTTGTATGATCTTATTTTTCGAAATCTCACTATGAATTGTCATATCAAACTATCTTTATCAAAAAGTGGAATAATTTTAAGTATATACAACGACTGGTCTCTTACTACTAGAAGATCAGTACGCATAGCCCGACAACGAAATCATATTGCTGTTAAAGATGAAATTACTTATTCTCTTACATACTTTTCTCGTTATGAAGATTACAAATATAATAAAACTGATACTTTAATTTACCTAGTATACATGCTGTCAATTTTATCTGGAGTCAACTTTGTGATGGACAAACACCGTGTGCGTGGGTTTCCTCGGGGTTCTCCTAGGGATGCGCACGAGTCGAAACACACGTTGTAAAATTCGAGGCGAGTCGAGACAAACGTATTTCTCGACTCGAATTTTCGAGTCGAGTCGAGACAGCTCATAAAAATCTCCACTCGACTCGAATCTCTCGAAAATCTTTCTATAATTTTTAATATTATTTTTAAGAAAATACTCATTTAGAAACACTCGGCACGACAATTTCGGAAACTTCAGGACTTGTCAGGTGTTTGAGGAGTGCTGTGCTGAGTGTCTTCAATAAGTGGGGAAACCAAGTGGAAATGACATTCAAACGTCGAGGTGTTGGGCGCCCCCATCTCATTACATATGTCGAACGTTGTATACATTTACCTGCAGAATTAGGCTCTACTTACAGAACATTGCAATATTAAAATACAGGTTCATTTTAATATTGAGAGAGAGAGAGAGACATAAGATATAGATATCGCGCTCCTGACAAAGTGCGGAAACGCCAATCAGTCCAGTTAGGTTTTCGGTAAGGAGCTTTAAGATTTTACTGTTCTTTCTTTTCATCTATGTTTCCTTTTCTTATTACTTTCTTTAATGGGAAATAAAATGACTGTCTTATGTTTTTCGCCCTGCATTCCAGCTCATTACCCTTTTCTTTTGTGATGCAAGGATACAATATAAATTGTTGTTCATCTTCCTTTACACATCTATTCATGCGAATGATGAATCAAACATTTGCCTCTTATCACGATATCCCCAATTATTGAGAAACAAAAATATTTACAATTTAAATGACACTTCTATTGAAATAGTACACATTTTGGTTCGGCTTTCCTATGCTTGTGTCTCACAGACTAAATCACCAAGAAAGGACTGTATATGTAACGACTTTTTCTTACTAAAGCGTGTATGGATACGGTTATCATTTAACGTTAAAACCAGAGAGGCCAACTGACGGGCTTTGAGGCTATAAAAATATTTTGTGGGGCATAATTCTTCATTGAAAATGGTGTACTTCTGTTCACAAAAAACGTATAAACTTATACTGCTTTCCAGAGATTAAGTCCAATAAATGATTCTAGAACCTTACAAATTCTCTTTGCGACTGGTTCATTTCTTCTGCAGTTTTATCACAGATGGAGGTGTAAATTGAACGGTAATATTTCTGTATGTATACTGTAATTTCGTTGTAGATGGAAAACTAAAAAAACTGCCATACGTAAAACTACAGTAATTTCAAGACGCAAATTTCATACATTATTTATATTTTTTAAGCTAGACGATTTAAAAATTAAGAGAAAAGGGGAGAAAGAGATATGGCAGTAGAAGCAATATCTAACATCAAACAGACTGCAATAATTAAATATCGGTTTCATGTTATCCCTAAAATTGTTTCGTTACCAATTTGAGTTTCCCCAAAACATATCCTTGTAATTATCTTTTTTGTAGCCAAAACTAAGAAATAATTTATGTAAAACCCGTCGAAAATAGTCAATGATCCTGACACTGTTGGTAATTTGTTAAACGTTCTCACCCTTAAACTGCAAACATTCATCATTTACCATCCGCATGTCCTTAAGGAACTCACTGTTACCATCAAAATCATGAAGCAAGAAACGATGAAGTGAGGGACAAACAGAATGGCCAGGTGTAAATGATCGGTGTTCCGTTGGTGAGCCGTCAGCTTCCATTTCAGAATTGTTTTATAAGGTGCCTTAATATATATATATATATTTGGCAAACGAAGCCTGAATTTGAAGTTCCTCCACTGACACACTATACAATGATAAGGAGTTGCAAAAATGGGAGCCATACAAACATACCCCACCCAGCCAGACGATGTCGAACAGTTCGTGAAGACACTTGTGGTTGCGCAGAGACATCGAATTTGTGCACCAGTGTTCGGAATGTGGCTGTTGAATCCGTGATAAGCATGCGTACAAGAGATATTTTTCCTCTGTCTGCGATATGACTTAGACGTTAGGATCCAGCACATCTTATATTGCTTTGCTGAAATAGTTGTTATTTATTCACGTCACTATGGCTGCATTTCATCAAACACAGCCACTGTCGTGGAAGATAATGCACAGTTGTGTTATTCTTTTGTTGTCAAAGACGGAAACCGTTGTGTTTGATACTGGATTCGATGTCACACCATTGTTTGACTATCGAGGCATACAAAAATCATGAAAACATTCAACCATTAGTGTGAACTGTGGTGGCTCCCTGCCTTGGCTACAGCTGTTACTTTCATGAGGTGTTGCGAGGGCATGTAATGCGTTACAGAGGTACTACTAATCATTTTCTTTTCATCATCTACACATTCTGAAAATGTGGAATTCATGTTTCCTTCTCGATGTTGCATTTTTTATATCCGCCACTGTAATGTATTCTAAACTTGCCGTACTGCTGGTATTAAAATTTGTGGCTTTGAGAGTTACTGATTTCGTCATTGAACGTAACATAATATATTGATTTTAAAAGAATGGCGTACTTTCAGAAAATATTCAGTAGGAAAAAAATGAAAATCGAAATTTACTTGCCGTTTTTTAACTATCATAGATAATTATAGCAATTAATTGAAATAGGGGAGAAATTATAAGTACGTATATTTGTACAAGGAAGTGAAAAAGAAATGGTATTAGGTTAAGGAGTTATTAATATAAATAAGAGAAAAATCTTAATTTTCTATTTATTTACAAAACATATTTTTCTATTACCGTGCATATTACTTTTAACTTATGAGCAATTATAGAATTTTCAGCGTGGAACACTCGAAAATAATTAAATAATGTAACATTTAAACATATAAATATGTACAAAGATATAATTATATTTTCTTCTCGTTTCTATTTAATTGGGATTTATCATAAGTTCATTCTCAACACGTAATTGGAAATTACATGTTTCCCTAGTAATAAACAGCTCAAATATTTTTAATTAATGTATATGGGTATTTAAGTAATAAATAATAATAATTTGATAACGCATATTTTCTTATGTGTTCTCTTTAGAATCTTATTTCAAGAATTCTTAACAAATTCTACAATTAATCTTCTTTTTATGATCTGAGTAAAAGTAATAGCAACAAAAGAAGGAATAGTTATTCAGGGCATGTCTAAATGGACGCATAAGAAATTAAATTTTAAAAAGATTTTAGTATAAAATAAGAATCAAATTTAATGTTACGAAACAATCATATTATTATACTATTCTTCAAAAACCTAGATTGTATTACTTTTCACATAATAATAAACTAGGCAAATACTCTCATTCCCAGAATGTGAATTTGAAGGATAGGTAACAAATTCATTTCTTACCCTCTTCAAGAAAGAAATCTTATTATAGTTGATAACATATAAGACAGAATGTAAGACATAGTTTCAACATTTATCGAGTGCTCATAAGACAGAATGTGAGACATAGTTTCAACATTTATCGAGTGCTCATAATTACACGGAAATATTATAATTGTTAATGTTATTTTGTTTAATAAATCTTCGATAGTACAGATACATATCATAAAGAAATATGAAGATGAATGGCTGGAAAGGACCTCCTTTCTCAAAATGTCAAGTTTCTTATAAAATAAGAGAAGAATTAGTTCAAAATATTTGGGTTAGCATAAATACTAATACCCTAATACACAATGAAGTTACATAAGGTATGTGTTTGGCAACAAATTTATAAATCAAATCATAAACAATAAAACATGTTTAAGTTATTTCCTATATTACCTTTATCATTAACAATAAATTATTGATCGACGTCTTGAGAATACCACGTATCTGACCATCAGTCTATAAATACAAAAGCAAATTTCAGCTTTCATTCTCACATTTAAGATCATCATACTTCACACACACTCTGACCTATTGGCAATATCACTAAAAGTAGAAGCACATACTTTAGTTGAGCGATTTGACTAGTTTATTCACTTTTAAGGTCTGCTTGTCCATTGGAAAGTTCTTGATCCATATTTGAGAATTTATCGTAGCTCCCATCTCCTAGTCTATTCTTCATGCGCTTGACTAGGTCAGGTGACACAGTTTTACGATCATATGCTAAACCAAGCCACACACAGAAATCAATGAATGCTGCAGATAAATTGTTGCTGTACTTGCCCCATTCGTCTGCCTTGTAATCCATGGGAAATGCGTGATGATAGTTGTGCCACCCTTCACCAAAAGCAAAGATGGCAACAAAGTTGTTTTGTCTAGGTTCGATGAATCTTTTTAGAAAGAGAAGAAGAAAAATGTAATTAAATAGCAATAGCGGAATTGGATAAATCATACTACAAAGATTTTAATACTATATATATATATATATATATATATATATATATATATATATATATATATATATATATATATGTCATGCTGTTTAAGCGATTCCAAACATTCGTAGATTTGCTAATATTTACAGTATATTAATGCAGATTTATTATAACAACAAATCGAGAAATTCTATTTTATTCATCTAAACTATAAGTTAATATCGAACAACTTTCATCGTAATACAATACAATTAAGTCCATTCCATTTACATTGAACTGATATGCTCGTACACAAAATAGGTACAGCTCTATAGTTATATATAACAACTCTAGTACTTAGTGGTTACCACACACTTTTGTGAGAGCTCCTTCGTGGCCATGTGATTAGCGTACACAACTTAGGCGCGGGAGACTCGACTTAGTTTCCCGATGTTTCGGACCCCACATTAAATTGGAGATTCACATCTCATAGCCTTGATGCTGGGACTGACGTTGAAATCCAAACCAGCAAATTAATATTTTTTATTTGAAAGTCTAAGTTAGATTCCTAGTATTTAAATTTAGACTTATGTCTTAAAACCTTGATCCTGAAAAGTGAAGATAGCTCTAGATGACAAAAGCAAACTGCCATATTTAATTTACAATGAATATATATATAAGCAACCAGTATTTGTCACTTGTTTAATTAGTCTAATGCCAAGATTATATCTGAATTAAATTTACAAATAATTACAAAATTAAACAATTTCTTAACTTCTATAACAGCTTTGATACCTATGTTTCAGGACTTGTATAATTTATGGCTTATGAAGTATGTTTTCAAAAATCTTCTAAATGAAACTGTAGAAGTTAGTTCAGAACTCTGGCGCATGAAAAGATCCCAATTGGCTTCAAGTTACATTCTATTAGCAGTTATAATACTCATTATGTCGATTCATGTACAAGGTGTTAATGAAGTATAACAACAAGCTGTAAGAGGTGATTCCTCATATCAAAATAAGTTTTAAAAAATCATATAAATCTGTGGGCAAAAGTTCACATTTATTCCTGTTAAAGCCGTAAAACATACCGTGAAGCAATACATCGTAGCACGTATTATTCCGAATACAAGGAACTATGGAGCTGACGGTTCGTAACACTTCGACTTCCCGTTGACACATTGCGCATTCACTGTTATTAAGATTTACCTTTTATCTCCTGATCCAACCTTAAATCAGAGCATATTTCAGAAATCTATTGGGACTATGAATAGCCAGCTCATTCATTGCTGAAATACATTTTTGGATGTTGTACGTATGCCTTTCTTTACGCTAATACGGATCGCGACTCCACAGTTTCTTCTTTTCGATAAAACACGTGTTGCAGTGTAGTATCTTCACACTTTTAGGCGGTCCTAGCGCTAAAACTATACGCTTCCGTCAACAGACCCATATGAACTTTCTCGCTTATTTTGATGTATCGAATCGCTTTTTACAGTTTGCACATATAGTTCAATACCCTGTATATAATTAACCAGTTAGATGTTCTGTTATTTCTAATTGTCTAGTTTATCATATTCGACAAAACTGAATAAGTCGATAAGTTTTAAAAAGATATTCCGATTATTTTCATTTCTTTCCACTGCAATATACCTCGTCGCTCTTCCCCGACATTTGTGTTTATTAATCGTAGTTATTATCATTCCATAATAACTACGAAATATTAAACCAAATAAATCTTATTTACCAGATTTTGTTCGAAATATTCAAGACACTAATACTGGAGCGTATAAGGAGTATACATTATTATTATTATTATTATTATTATTATTATTATTATTATTATTATTATTATTATTATTATTATTATTATTATTATTATTATTATTATTATTATTATGCTCTTTACCAAGTCCTGGGACTTTCGTTAAGATTCGGGTCTCGAAATGTTTCTTCCACGTTTCCTGATTTTCAGCTTCCTCTTTCAACTCCTAATATCATTTTCTTCTATTTTTCAAATCATCGATCAATTGTATTCTTCTTTCTACTCCTCGCTTTCGCTTTCCTTCCATCTTTCCTTCTGTGGCGATATGAAGAAGACAATTTCTTCGTAAGATGTATCCAATCCAATTGACCTTCCTACGAAGAATATTGGCTAGAAACGTCCTCTTCTCTCCTATCCGTTTTAAAATATCTTCGTTTGTTACTCTGTCTGTCCATTTTATCTTCTATCTCTGTCTGTCCATCTTCCTCCAACTCCACATTTCGAAGCTCTCTAACTACTTTTTCTCTAACTTCCATAATGTGTTAGTCTCTAAATCATACAATCCAGTACTCCATATATAACACTTGACCAACTTCTTCCTTAATCCAATATTAAGCTTCTTTGTTACAAATGATCTTTTCGTTTTGAATGCCTCTTTAGCTACGGCAAGTTTTGACCTGATCTTTCTGGTGCAGTAAGTCTCTCGTCAAAACATTTTCCAGATACTTGAAATTACCGACTTCTTCAAGTCCTCTTTGTTCCACTCTGAATCGTAAGGGCGCGTTAACACAGGATATTCTCAATACTTTCGATATTTCTATGTTGATTTTCATCTTCCCAGTGTCAACTATTTTGTCAATCATCTCCTGTAGTTTTTCTTTAGTTCTAGCTGTTATAACCGTATCATAAGCATACCTAATCTTGTTAATGGTCTTCCCTCTAATCTTGAAATCTCCACTTCCCATTAATGCTTTCTTCATTAAACGTTCACTGTAAATGTTGAATAATTTTGGGGACATACTACATCCTTCTCGACTCCAATTCTTATCTCCACATTATTAGTTTCTCCTTGACTCAAGCGCAACTTCACTCATTGTCCTATGTACAGGTTGCCAATGAGCCGTCGGTCTCTCCAGCTGAACCCGATTTCTTTATTTCTAGCATTTTCAGAAGTTTAGTCCAATTGACCCGGTTGAAAGCTTGTTGCCAGTCGATAAAGCACAAACATAACTCTTCCTTTACGTCAAAAATTCGTTTTGATATAATTCTCATCAACCTAATAGATCTCGGGGCCTTTTCCTTTCCGAAATCCAAATTGATCTTCGTCTAACATCTCTTCTATCTTACTTTCCAGTTGCCCGTTCAGCATGTGCACAACAATTTTTCCAGTGTGACAAATAAGGCTAATGATTCTATGATCGCTGCACTTCTGACGAAGTAAAAAATATTCAGAAATATTATTTAATACATTCTTAGGTGTCAAACAGCGAAGTAGTTCACAAGTATGAAGTTTGGATACATAAAGGTGTGGAAGAAGATTCGATGTAAAGTAACAACTTTCTTTTACGATGATACATTTTATATGAATTTATTTAAAGCAATGTAATCAATGCTTTTCAGGATACATTTGATATCGCATTTAAAGCCACATCTCTTGATGCTGACGTTCCCATTGAACCCCAACCAATCAAAACTCATATCTAATAGCCGTATGAGTAGGTTATGTTTACAAACGTCTTTTATTCCATTGTACACACTATGCGTGAAGAATATGCTTTTATTCTTTCCGTTGACACATAAATCGTAAAAGGCATTCCGTAATTCATATACCAATCAATGCATTGGTTATTTTTTCGGATGTGATAACATTTATGATCTGAAGTTAAGTCTCTAGTTAATTATTTTTTTCTTCTGTTATGATGTGTTCAAATATTCAGTTGATTTCTTGACATACACAAGCAGGGTAACTAGATAACGGCGAATAGGAATATATGTATAATACATAACAAGTTGCAAACTTTAGCAGTAATTTGAAAAGACACCGTAATCAAGCTTTGATCCCTGATCGGAATAGATTTTATATACTGTTTTGTCAGCCAATATATTTTCGCTCTTGAAGTAGGATACCGGTAATCCTCTTTAGACCTACCTTAATTGGAAACTCATTTTTTGGATCGTACTTGTAGCAATAAGTCTGCAGGAAAGCCGTTATCTGTATAACAGAGTACCAAAGCCAATATTTTGATAATATTTGTTAGTATTTGACGATATCCCAAATCTATTCTACAATTTTTCCCGTATGGCTAACAAAACGTAAAGAACTGGTAGTGAGTAAGATTCGAACCCGAGTTCGCCGCGTGGAAATGCGGTACGCTAACCACCAGAAAACGACAAAACCTGACTGGTCATTTTAATGGTTTTTACGTCATTCTCTCTCACTGGCCTCATTTTTTGACGATTATTGTGATTTATTCAATATTATAATCCATTGAATTTTCTTTTTTATTCTGACGATGTTGTTGAGTTAATGTGCATATTTTGACTTGAGACTATTCTTCTTTGGAACTACTTTCGTCAAAAATCATTACTTGTTTTCGTGTATTTTGCGATCTATGTATCAATGCTATAACAACGCGTCTTGTCACGCATTAGATATAGTTTTGTACATCATTACGTAGTCATCTCGTATACCTAATAACATGGCGTAACGCCATTTGAAAATTAAAAAATACATACAAAGTTGGCAACACTGTATTACAGCAATGATAATAATGCTCTGAATAGCCCATGTGGTATTTATAACGACACTGAAGTTTATTATCGATTGTTTTAATAGATTTGAAAAGTTTAGAATTTATCTTAAAAATTTTACTATTGTGTAAGTTCACTTGTTGTAAGTCTTTATTGTACCATAACTTCATTGTTTGTATCCGTTACCAGCTAGAACTTTGAGATATGTTACGCATTCAGATGGACTATCTAAATCTAATTTCAGAATGTGCAAAACCCATTTTATAGGTAGGGAGCATTCCTTGCAAGCTCTAAATCTATGTCTTATCTAATCTGCAGTGAAAAGGGATGTTAAAAATTAAAGGATGAAATGAAGAAAGAAACTAAAGTAAGTTTGTAATTTTAACTTTAAACCTGATCAATAATTAGACTTCATTTAAGTTTCTGGCCATTTCTTACATTTTGCATATTTTATTCCTGTTTAAGTTTAGCAGTGATGATTTTAGATTTACCTCAGAGGCATTTCGGGGAAATACGGAGAGTGAAAAATACTGTAAAACTATCGAACAGGATTGGATATATATCCCCAGGGAAAATAGATAGCTATTGTGCAGGTAGGAATTTCGGCTGCAATGAAATTGCGTACACTTGTGTGGTTTTATCAGTTTTATCTGATAAGCCGTTGACAAGCTGTCATAATGCACAGGATTGAGAACAAAAAATTAAGCAATGTTGTAAGATGGAAAATATTTTCTCTTCTTTGTATATGTATGTGACAATGAACAATTCTATTCACCGAGTTCAGATATTTATCAGGTGATTTCATCTTTATTGAAAATATAATCAGAAACAAAATTCATGTTAACAGCAAATGCGAAAGGAGATATGCATGCACAAAGAAAGGAAGATTTGAAGAGACATAACTTCATGTTGAAACAGTATGAGGTGCTTAAAGGTGATGCATATTCAGAATATGAGACAAGGAGGATTATTTTTTTAAAAAATTGTAGGCTTAAAATTTCATCCAAAAATTTTTAACATGTGGATTGTAAATATAAAAACTTGGTTTTGTACGTATCTTGACTTGTATTTACTGATCAAATTATATTTAGTTAATAACCAATATAATTTGTATTTTATTTCTAACTTCTGTTTCTATTCTAATCTGAAGGAAAACCTTGTTTTCACACAGATTTTAAAGCTATCATTGTGGACAAGAATCTGTGTTCAAAAAGGCCAACATAGATTTCTAAGTAATTTGGGATCTAGAGTGTGCAAAATCCAGCTGTCGCGGAATTTCACCCGAAGCAATCTCTGAAATCATCGCTACTCATATGACATCTCCGACTCTTCATACGTACTCGTATGTACTTGACAGGAACGGATCCAGGGGGGCGATCGAGGAAACTTTCTTATTTTATATATAAATAAAACCCATCCCAGACTTTGGAGGTGTTAAAAGTAGCTCTATGTAGCAGTTTTACAACCTACCGCCCCCCAGAAGTCCGTCCTGGATCCGCCCCTGGTACTTGAATGAAGTTATGCAACGTTTAATTCCAAGGAGTTTCTTTGATTTATTTCACTTTCAATTTCATGGGTTTAATTGAATAAGTATTGTGAACAATAAATAAATAAATTCTACAATATTACAAGCTTTAAAAGGGAAAATTGTTGTTCAAAGATGGGACATATACTAATCGATAAAACTTATTAATCGGAAGAAAATGATATGTATCAGTATAAAAGCTAATGCGTACTTTTCGAGAAAATTGAGAAAAACAAATTATTTTGAGAGCCTAAAAATTGATGCTGAATGAAAATCATGCTACCTATTAAGATGAGACTAATAATGAAGTATATCATCATGAAGCTCTTTAATATAATACTAAAATGTTGATATATCAGTTGATAGACCATACTGAGCATAACATAACATAGCTACTTAAGGGTAAATTCTGTTGAATAATTTCCGAGAAAATCGATAAAAAACAAACTTTTATGGGGTGAAAAAGCAAGTCATTTGTTGCCAATAATTGACAGTTCTGTTGAACAGATTGCTATAACTTGATTTATGTAATGTGTGTAAAAAAAATATACTCTGTTAAATAAATTTTCCCAGCAGTGGCACACATATTCCTAAGAGTTATAAACATACTACTTTAATATCTTGCAATATTTAAATTTGATTTTCACAAATGTTCTTGTTTCTTTTCTAAAATTAGTAACTATGGACGAACATTTGCAGAGTAACCAGAATTTCGTAATTTAAGTAGGTAGAATTCCGTAATATCCACCATTGTAATTAGTTCAAGAGTACATAGTTTAAAATCATTTATTAAAAATAACTAAGTCTATGGCCTATGGAATTTGGAGGTTCAACGCCGCGTTCACAAAAGCTCCCCACTGACGTCTGTTCTTTACCAACTGGATCCAGTTTCTACTTTATATTCCTACTTCTGTGAGATCCATCTTAATATTGGTTTCTCATCTTCGCCTAGGTCTTCCTAATTGTCGTTTTTTGATTGGACTTCCAGTGAAAACTTTGAATTACTTTCTTCCATTCTGGCTACATGGCCTGCGCACTGGAGCACCCTAGATTTGATAATCCTAACAATGTTCGGTAAACGGTATAAATTAGTTAGTTCTTCGTTAAGAAGTTTTATTCATTCCCCATTCCCGTTCCTCTTGAGTCCAAATATTCGTCTCAGGATCTTGTTCTCAAACACTTTCAGTCTATGTTCTTCCCTCAGAGTAAGCGACCATATTTCGCAACCATACAGCACATCACGAATGATTAATAATACGAATTCCTTGCTTTCAGTCGACATTTAATTTTTCTGGGAATATGGTTTTGGTCTGTTATTTATTAAAGATATGACAACATAAACAGTTATACTGAAAACCAATTATTAAAGTAATTTGGAGAATAACTCAAGTCCACAAAAGTAAACATATAACATGGAATATATAAATTTTGAATGCCATTAAAGGGAATGAATAACGATCACCTGGGAAGTAGCATTTCAGGGGGAAATTTTATCTAACGGAATACAATGTTATATACTCCATGAAATATTTAGATTTTATTTATACTGGTTCTGACCACAAATAATATTACAGTTTCGTATAAAAGTAAGAAATTAGATAAGTTATAGCATATTTTTCCCCAAATATTTTAATTTGTGAGTTATACTGTAGAAATATAACTTTTATTTTTAAATTCTGATTCAAAAGATATGTTAATAATAAAGTGGGCTTCTAAGAATCAAGTGTATTTTCTAGAAAATGGCGAAGTGGAGCTTAATCTTTCTGATTTTTTGGTACATTTGAAACCAGAGGAAAATCCCATTTATTGAAGAAAAAAAAAGTCCAAAGATGAAACATATAGCTTAACAATTGATATATTTCACTCAGCTGAACAAAATGATGTGAGTGAGTGTATACCCTCATATGTAGATTTCGAGAAAATCGATAAAAACAAATTTTGCTTTTGTAAATGTAAGATTGTATGCTGAAGTTAAGCTGAAATTCCTAATCGATCCTTGAATTAAGACGACAGTATACAGCACGGTTAAAGAGATGAAAGTCAAAATTATGATCTATTCTTATTCCTTAATTATTCTTTTACTATGATATTGTTCAGAGATAAGACATAGTTCACATTGAGATACGGAAAACGTTGTCTTCAAGGTGAAGTGTCATCAGGGCCGGCCCTAGGCAATTTGCCGCCCCGTGTAATGGCATCATTTGCCGCTCCCCCTTTCTTCAGAAAGAACAAATCCTAAAAGCCACGATTTTAAGTATGCTAGCCCATCATGAACAGCAAAGGGGAGGGAATTAGCACTCGCACTCATAGTCAAATACAATCTTGTTGTGTTTGCTGTTTTCTTTAAATGATAATCTGTTATATTGTTAGTGAAAGATGAAGTAAACACACATACAGGGGAAAGATGGTAATCCTTCATATCAAAACTGTGATAACTAACTAAATGGAAAGGCATTCGCTACTGTTCGAGAATTATTTTTTTTTATTTGACAACAATGAAATAATTCATGCAGGGATTTGTTTGACAATTTGCTTTAGCATTGTCCACGTGACCTTAAACTAAACATGATTTATGAATGTAGTATTCTAATAGAAGTCAGCTTAGTAAATTTAACTACCATAATCATGAAGTCTATCTCTAACAAGAAATATTTATTTTAAATAATATAGTTATGACAGATTTTGCCGTCCCTCTAAACTTGTTGTCCCGTGCAAATGCACGTGTTGTACATATGGTAGAGCCTTGATTGTCATCCGTAGTTGTCGAGAAAGTAATGAGAAATGAGTTTTTGTGAGGTTAAAATGTACGTCGCTTGTTGCCAATCTGATGCAGTTGATATTTCTTATTTCAGTGGAATATTTTTACTATTATTTTATGAACTTATAAGAAAAATATGACCTGTGAATTAGCAAATTGTATCTATTGTTGCTTGGTTTCTCGTAGTAGTGACACCCATACTACTTGTAAATAAATTGCAATGTAATTAAACTTGAAATGTATATCTTAGTAATTGAAATAATATAAATTATATTTAGTTAAGCATTTTTATGAAGTTATATTCGAGTCTGTGTGTGCAAATGTGTTGTCTCCTAATTCTGTAGTAGCAATACAATAACCTTTATTCTAGCATAAAATCTGATAATAATAATAAAAAAAAAAACAACTTTCGAAAGATTTATACTTTATATATACTCGTATATATATTCCACATTAAAAAAGAAAAGAAAATATAAACAAAAAGAAAGATGAAAAGGAAAGAAAACTTTAAATGCAATTTAGTGTTTGTAAAAAGTGTATTAGGAGATTTTTACTTACTATGACAATGATATTCTGTTTCTATCGCCGCTAAATCCTATTACGGTATTTAAAGTTATCTTAAGTATTACAAGTTTCTGATATTACCTCATAGTACAGAAGTAGAACTAGAGTTCACAAAAATGACTAAATAAAAACTATGCTTGTAATATTCAACACTACTCACAAAATGATTGAAAATACTGCTTCCCAGAAGTCAAAAACTTGAAATAAGTAAACTAAAATAATCATGTTTAGCGTACACCGAAATAAAGAGCAAACCATATGTGCCATTTCTTTCTTTTATTGATTATTTCTTTTCTTTTGTTTTCTTTTCTTTTTGTTTCGTATCATCCTAGTACTAAAACAACATAATTACATATTCTGATTCCAATAAGTTGCACATACATGTATTGCACGTATGAAGAGCAGACGATTAGAGCCTTCTAGTTATAGTGTACTCTAATATACTTGTTCAGAAACAGGTAGAACAACTTTTTACTTGTGTGGAAAGTTAACCTCCCAGCTACAAGTCCATTCATGGTTTAATGTAATTTTGCTGCAAGATCAAGTTTAAATAGCTGCTAGCACAAAGAAAAAGGCAATGTCTCCCTTTCTTCATCTTTAGAATAGTCATAAATTTAACATATACATTAGAGGTTGCATAAGTAGCCTGAGTCGACTCCAAATTGAACGAGATTTTTCCCATGTTAATTTGCGGGCTCAGGACAAACTAAACAAAGAGAATAAGACCTGCTAACCGCACCAATATTTTCATACGAATAACACAATTTGATTGCATTTTCATATTTGATATGCGCAATAAAATGTGAATGAGTGTATCATAACACTTCTTTTCTGGTATGTAAAACCACGATATGCTGCAATGTCCGAAAAATGTTTTATTATTATTATTTTGCTGATAAATTGACAATTGACACATTTGACTAGTGAAGATTCGCTGCAGTGACGGATCTAGCCTGGGGCCGAGGGACCTAAGCCCCCATTTCTTTGAGTTACAAAAATAATTGAAACTATTATTTATATAGTTATTATTTAAAACTATTATTTTTCTCCCTTTTGGTTTCTCTGTTATAGCGGATGATCAAGATAAATTGTCCAGCCCGTATATACAGGGTGTCCCAAAAGTAATGGTAAAAAATGAAACCACAGATTCCTGGCACAAAACAACTGAAATAAGTTTATATAAAATATAGTCCGGAAATGACCAGGGCCGCGGAACTAGACAGCTTCGAATGTGGGGGAAAGGATTTTCACACCTGCCTACCGGGATAATGATCGGAGCTAGGAAAGCGGCTCAGAAATACATAACTATCATATCGGCTTGGCCTATTAAACGCATGTTCAAATGTTTGACATAAGTGTGCAAAGGATTCCTCATATATCGTCTGGGAATTAACGGGATGACTTTCCGGCATTGGTAATGCAACGGTGCAATGAAAATAGACAAAATACAGTAGTGATACATGGATGACAGTAAAATGACGGTCAAAGAAAAGCCGTGGTTGTATTAACCGCAGAGACAGTATGGGAATTAAATAATGTTTTACAAGGGAGATGAAGTGTACATCCGAGAAAATTAATATGTGGAAATTCAAAACTTATGGAAAATATCCAGTTCTACAGAGGAGGATTTCCCTCTTATCCCCCTGGCATTCTTACACAACTCAGGGTCAATGGAATGTGGTGTACCCACAGAGATAATGGCAGTGGCTGTAGTTGCTTACAAAACAGACTTTCGGTGAATTCCTACATGATGTATGAAGACTGTTTAGAGTAGTTATGTAACATTCTTTTAACAGGTCAAGCCGATATGATTCTTATGTGTTTCTGAACTCATTTCCTAGCTCCTACATTATTCCGGTAGGCAGGTATGAAATTCCTTTTCCCCACTTTATGAAATTCCTTTTCCCCACTTTATGAAATTCCTTTTCCCCACTTTCGGAACTGACTAGCTCCGGCCCTGTCCATTTCTGGACTATATATCATATAAACATTTTTGCTTGTTTTGGTGCCAGGAATCTGTGATTTCATTTTTTAATATTACTTTGGGTCTCTCCCTCTCTGTATATATGTAGATGAGTATTAACTATTGAGCCACCTTGAATTCCCCCCAATGTGTACCTGTAGATAGAGTCAGTGTCATAAAATCATATGAACTGACACTTATTAACGTTCCAAGATTAAGATCTTTAGGTTAAAGGAGACATAATTTCATGTTCCACGATTAAACCCTTTAGGCTACACAGAAAAAAAATCCGTTCTCCGGACAGCGGTATATTGTACAAATATACGGAATCATATTTCTTACTACAGAAATCAGTACGGAGCATACGTTATGCATATGTTACATACGCACTGCCCTTAGATGTTACATCATGCCATTGCAGGATGTCTGACATCTAACAGTTTTCTGTATATCACATGTATATACTTATGTTACATTCCTCAGCTATATGTTATATGTTCATTTGTATGTGAGATCCTGTCTGCCTATTGTTTCAAATGGAAAGTACGTATAGATGGAGCACTTATACGGAAAGTATTATAAAACATGTGTTTTCAGTTATACGTCTGCTGTACGTTAAGTCCAAAAACTACAGGAATTATGCACGTAAACTATGTTTTTAAGTACGCCAAATACATTTTTTCACAGTGTAAAGGACACTATGATTAATGAAATTGAATTATTATGAAATAATTGGTTAAATGCGTAAATTGGATGAAACGGAAGAACTCCGAGACAAACGACGGACATGATCTTGTCGTTGAGAAACTAGCGAGACCAGAGAATTAATCAAAAAGTCCTCGGATTAGAGGTAAGTGCTGTACGACTAAGCTTTGATTTGTTACATCTTGTACGTTACAGGTAAGTTCTATCAAGTTGTAGGGTTAAGATAGGTAGCTTATAACTATTCCAATTGGAAATGTATTGGTTAATGACATATGGAGTTTCATATTATTAGTGGAGAGGATGGGTGACAGAAAGTAAAACGTAGTCTTTACGTAGTCTTGACAAGTAACTTTATGGTGCTACGTGCTTTCCATTCTGGTGGTCTCGGGTTAATGGAGGCAGAAAACCTTAGATAACACCTCAGTTAGTGTTTCAGACACCAATAAAACAGAAAGTCATGTTTTATACAAATACAAGTAAAAGTTAAACATCTAGTAAACCGATACATTAATGTGGTGAGTTTAATTTATTAGCAATATTACAGTGTATTTCTAAAGTTTTTGCCCGATTTCAAAGCTCGAAAACTAGTAATTGTATTTGAATGAAATATCTACAATTTGGAAGAGGGAGTGTTCAAGTTTTGAAAATGAAATCTTTGAGTTTTACGTTCCACGGTTATGCCGGTTAGGCTAAAGGAGACGGTGATGATGAGTAATGTATGATATGGTGGAATGAAGGAAGTGGGAGGAAACGGGAGAACCCCGAGAAACGGGAGAACGCACACGGTGTTTGTCCACCACAAAGTTCACTTGGCTGGGGCTGGGATCGAACCCGGGACCCCAAGCACCAGAGGTGTTCAAGTTTTGTTTGGTTGGTAGGAGTGTGCAGGAATGACGCACGATAGTTACATCTTCCGCAATGCGTATAGCAATTCGCCAGCTCCCATCAGTGTTCACAATATGGGAATAGTTTAACTTTCAACATTGATTTGTGCTTTGCGACCAAGCAAGGCAATATTGAAAATTCCTGAACTGAAATTTGATGTAAGGACGATTAGTTTGGATTTTGTAACAAGTTTATACTGTTCTCTAAAGCCAACACAGTCCTTTGAAATCGGATAGTAAGTGTATATGTGTATAGACGTAATGAGCTCTATATATGAGCTTGATCATTCCCTATAGGGACATAAGCAAGATTTTCTTTCGAGAGTCCAAAATATGTCACTTGACATTGAAGCTTAGCAAACAAGTACACTTTATTATTATTGTTGTTGTTGGCATACAGGAAAAAAAGATCTATTTGCAAAAAGTGAAAAATTTCAAGGGTTTTATGTGCACTTCGAGGAAGGAGAAGTATAATGGAATTAACCTATCAGAAACTGGATTCCTACTTGCAGTAGACTTAAGTAAATAATACCTACACTCAGGAATGACAGATTTACCACTTTTCAACCATTTGATATTGAACGAAGACATATATAGTCATATCTACAATAACATCTATGCATGATTACCCAAGTTCTATAGGAGAGGAATGTTTCTAGCTATAATAGGAGAACCTACATATAAGCAGGTCTCAAATATTCGTTTGGTCGCGAATTATCAGGATCTAAATAAAGATTTTGAACAGAACAAACATGAAAAGTCACTATGCCTCAGGAGCAAATGTGTAGATGAAACGCTACCAGTTTCATTTATTAAAGTAAAAACAGCATCAAAACGTTTCGGCATTCGTAGTAAAACTTAGGAAACAGACTGCAGTTTATAGTAATACCTATTGCTTCAAAGTGAACTTGAGAGACGAACTGATTTTTGGAGTTACATATGAGGCGATACGAAAAAAATTCTGAAGTAAGAAAATTGAAACTTTCTAAAAAGAATTAATGTAATTCTTGTAATGGAGAAGACAGATAAACAATTGAACAGTTTTCATTCATCCCTTGCACAGGGCAATATAGTGAAATCATAAAGCTCTGGACATTCATCATGTCGCTCCACAGCATCATCCAGTAGGAGCTCATCACCAAAGAAAAGTAAAGAATAGAATTAACAGATGCCGTAAGGGTAACGCATCACATTTTAAAAGTATTTGACCAACGCAAAATATTTGAAGACGAAACTTGCGTTGTGTCTTCATGCAAAGACATTTTACTCTCATATGTCCAATAGGGACTTGCAAAATGTACTGCATATGACCTAAATGCTCATGTCACAAAGGGAGAATCAATATTTGAATCCACAAATCGGAATTTTCGGGTCAGAACTACTGCCTCGATGTTGCAAGCACAACACTTAGAAGATTTTGGAGATTTGAAACATGTACTTTAAACAATAAAGATAATTATTTTGTTTGGGAGGAAGACTAGGTATAAAACTTTTATACCTTTTATCCAGAACAACTGAAGAATATATTCAGCTTCCTTCATTATGAATGTTAATCAGGCTCTATACACTTCGCAGGTAAGTAGTTCAGACTCAAATGGGAAAGAAATGTTGGCTAAACTTATAAATAAAATAATTTACATCACCCATAAATACTTTGCGGAAGAAGACATTTACTTGGATTAGGTCAGGGAAGAATAGATCATCCCAGTAGAGGAGAGGAGGGGCAGGAGAGTTGATATTAACACGAGAGAGCATACCTCAAATGCTGATGAAGCTGACAAATGTCCAAGTTTATAATGTGGAAGAGAAAGTGAACAGAGATGGGCTTTTTAGCGACTTTAATTAGAAAACTGAAAATGTTGGAACAGCTGAAAATAGGAAACTATTGGATGGAAGTTATCAAAGAAAAAACAAGTTATGAAAGAATTTGTTAGTAGTTCTAAATGCCAGTTTATATCTTGTAAAGATTGAAAGTGTTAGTTTGGGTTATACCCGAAGTTGTTTAGCTTTGTGACAGCTGCCCTGAGAATTAGTTAATAGGTTTATATACTGTGATTTTGAGAAAAACAGTTTCAGAATTCAAATTAAGTGGAAATATTGTTTCGAGGAAGCGCTATTAAATTTTAGTTAGTGGAATAAAAGTTAGGTAGATGATCAAAGTACTATTTGCAATAAGCAAAATATTTTCAAGGACCTATTGCACTATGACAAAATAGAGTCGAAGTAAAGTTAACCCATCGGAAATTGAATTCTTCTTTGGATTAGGCTTAAGTAAGTCTAAATTGAGTATCAATGAAGTAAGCTGTTGGAAATATGCTAAAGGTATGTCTTAATTATTCATAAATTCAGGAAAAACATTCATATTCTTTTCCGAAAAATACCTTTTTTCAAGGAGAAATAGATAGAATTCCAGAAAGGTTTAAAGAATATTATCTGTTGTAGTCCATATTTGCCAAGCTTCATTGCAATACGACAGTAAAAAATATTTCTCAACTATACTCGTACAAGTATACCAAATTAAATACTATTTTGAAAAATAAATAAAAACTCACTTTAGAAGTTCTGTTCATATGTTACTTTCGTGGTTCGTAAGTTATTCTCTTTAAAATGAACCAGCTTTCTGAATACCATGAATTTGTGGGAAAATTTCCAGGGATGGAACCTCTTGTCGGAAGTCCAGTTGCAGGTATCTACACAAAACATTTTTCTGCAAATACTACATACACTATGCCATTTGCATTTGCTAAATTTCATTGAAATAGAATTAGTAGATATGAAGAAAATATTCAGAGCGTATTGGGACATTTTGCATGCTTATAAAATCACATTGGAAGTTGATTCTCGTACCCTAACTTTCTTAGGTTCATGGATTCTACACCAGTCTTTAGAATGAATCAGGCTTTCAAATGACACAATTTGCACGTGTCGCGATACATAAATTCCGATATTTTCTGGATTTTCCTGAGAAAACATATTTCCAAAATTCGACACTCATACCGTACCCTCAGGCTCAGGTACCTGTACAGAATGTTTCTCGAAATATAGTGCAGTTGCTAGGATATATGTTTGCTAAGTTCTATCGAAGTATAGTTTATACATATAAAGATAAAAATGAGTAGCTTTGTAGAAAATTTGACTGGCAGGTAGAGATGATAATATACATAGATAGTAAGAGAAAATGTGTTTTCATATTGTCATAATACCTTTTTTTGTCACAATATCATAATTATTTTATGAATGAACTACAGATGAAAATGAACGATCACAACCAAATAACAGATGAAGTCCGTAAGATTTGGCAATAGAATAATGATCAATTATGGATAGAAGTTGCAATTTTTGTGAAACAGAGTTTAATCCAGACTCATCGTGATTTGCAAGACGACTGCAAGGAGCAAAATAAACTCACTGTAGGAAGTTTCACAAGCTACCAAGAAGAAATTAACACGATCAATTTTTCATAAGCACAATATGCTATAGTGTTATCTTTTCATACTGTAAGAAAGTAAATGCGGTAAGAGTCTGTCTTTTGTCTTCTGCAAGCATGGAATACTATTGCCTGTATATCTTATGTTAAGACATTTTATATTCAGTATTTTAACAGTGAATTATGTGTTCAGCTTTGTGTCGTGTTACAAATAAAGAAACTTTCAGTGTACTCTATAGATCCAGATAGTCCTACATACCCAGATAAGTCATTATTTCATATTATTCTACATTTTATGTTCGTTTTCCCTGGAAGATACCATTTCCTAGATTGTATTGTTTATGTAGCTGGATATTCAAATAATAAATACTTCATACTATTGAGTGTGTTCTATTAAGTGTGTTCTATAATATTTGAATATTTATTATTTGAAGCTTTCTAAAAACTAAAGGAAGCGAATATGACATTAAACTTCGACAAATGCGAGTTTTGCAAAACAGCGATTAAATTCTTGGGACATAATAGCACCTGCAAGGATAAGGAAGGATATAGAAACTATCAAACAGATTCTAAGATTAGATGTTCCGACCAGCACAAAGAAAATCCAATAATTCCTCGGATTCATTAACTGGTACGCAAAGTTCATCCCTAATGTAGCAATTATTCCTAAACCTAGTGTTGGAAAATTTCATGAAAAGTTTAAACATGAAATGTTCGCGCGAAAGTTCGCCGAAAATTCGGCTCATTTTTTAAAATTGTCCATTAAAAAAATCCCTGTAAAATTACAAACATTTTGGTATATAACATGGCTATATTAAAAATCGAAGTAAATTTATTTTAGTTCTTTTTTTCTTTCTAATAGTACATAATTTTCACATTTTTTTCAAAAGACGTTACGGAGCGTTACAAGCATGTATTTCAAATTCCAAGCCTATATCATAAAACAGTATGTTTTCGGCAGAAACCTAAAATTTTACATGATGCTGACAACCGAAAACTTAAATTTGACTTGCACAAACAAGTTTATATCATAAACTCACGCATTACCAATACAAAATTAATCATTTTATTTAATATGTTTTTCTTTGTGGAAAGCACTGATTCGGTTACAATAATGTGTTTTACGTGTTTATCCATATCATGTATAATGTCAATGTGTGTCAGTCCATCTTGTATCATTATGGTGCAAATAACTATACTGTATGACACATAGCTAGCTCTATGTGTCATACAGTATAGTTATAGTCATACAGTAGTGTGTCATACAGAACAGTCATCACACAATGTTCATAATAAGTTATTATAAAAATCAATGTCGCTAATTAGTAAATAAAAGAAAGCAAAAGTTTGGGAAAAGTTGCTTATGAAAAGTTCGGAAACGAACTTTCGAAAATGAAAGTTCGCCTGAAAAGTTCGCTCATTTACATCTCTACCTAAACTTCTATATGAACTTCTCAAAAGCAACGTAAATGAAAGTGGCCAACAAAACTTTGATCAATTATATAAATTAATCGTTGACGATGTTTCACTAGCCTACCCAAAGCTTGGACAGACGTTTTACGTCCAATGCGATGCATCAAAATTCAGAGTCGGGTTCATATTATTTCAAATAGAAGATAGAAGGAAGCGACTGATTGAGTATTATATCCGCACTATTTGCATACATGAAAGAAATTACTCTGTTTCAGAAATTGAATGCCGAATGGTAGTAGTAGCAATCAGGAAGTGGCGACATCATCTTGTAGAAATTAAGTTCAAAATAATAGTAGACCACAAAAACTTGTTATTGCTCAAACGAGTACGTAGCTGGAACGCTCGACTACACAGATGGGCGATTGAATTGCAAGCATTAGATTAAGACGTTGAATATTGTAAAGGTAAAGAAAATATCACAGCTGATGCCCTTCCTAGATAGTGGGAAGAGAGAACTGGAACAAGCACAGAGACAAAATCCAGAACTGTCACCAATCATAAAGTACGTAGAAGAAGATCAACCATACGAGAGAATAAGGAATAGAAGCTGGGACAAACTCTACAAATAGAAAATAGAATATTGCAGGTCAAGGATGATTATAACGAAAACATTTGGAAGATATATTTCCCATCCTCTTTGGTGAAAAGTTCTTGAACAATGTGTCATGATAATTTTGGATAGAGTTTCAAAGATCTTTGTAATAATCTCCCAATCATTTCAATGGGAAAACATCGTCTTGGATAATGGACTACAATTTACCAGTAAACTGTACCTGCGCAAACTACGTGAACATGGAATTAAGGTCAAACATGTTACAAGATATCATCCCCAAGCTAATCTTGTGGAGAGAATCTACGTGGAAATCGTCAGAATCATCCGGTTATATTGTCATAACGATCACGAAAATTCGTTTAAAGAAATAGAAATTCTCGCTAAATTGCTTAATTACTCTGTTAGAGTCTTTGGGTCTATCCCCTACAGAACTATTCCTAAAGATACGTACTCAAATCCCACTTGTTAAACAGCTTAGAATTAACCTACAACCGAATATTAAAGATGGTGTAGATTAAAACCAGAAATTTATCTTAGCACGTACCAAACAGGCCAATCTAATCAAAAGAAGGAATGAGAAATATAATTTACAGCAATCGCACCGAGATATTATCAGTGAACAAGGTATTGTGTTCGTTAAACTAACAATCTTAGTAGCGTGATTAATTTAAAAGTTGCAAAATTCTGTGATATTTATCAAGATCCTTGCTATTGCAGCAAGAAAATTAATGACAGAATCGGCGAACGTTAGACCAAAGGACACCAAAAGTTGAGAAATAGAAAACGTTGATAATCTGAAGTGGGACTCAAGCCCCAGAACTAGACTAAAATGGATAGAAATTGTGAAACAACACGTCAACAGTACCATTTGGGAGAAAATTGTAAGCAAGGACTTCACATCCTCAGACGAGAAGAACCACACAGACAATCCATAAGAATCAGAGGATTATAGACTACAAAATACTAGCAACAAAAAGTCGTATTTGTGTGAATTATACTTATGTCAATGTAAAATCAATTCTGTAACATACACTTTAGTGACTCATTTCTTCATTAATTGGTACTACCATGTTACTGTACTTATCTAATGTTGTTATAATTTTATTCGCCAGGGTTCTTGAATGTTAAAAACTGTATTTTTAACTATTCACTACCATTTTTGGGAGCCATTTTATGTCATAGATAGCTATTACCTTTGTATATATTCTTATTTTATTTATGTAAACAGTTAGTTTCCTACATTATAATTTCACCAAAAATTTTTCATAAGCGCAGTATTCTATATTGTTATTTATTCATAATATGATAAAGTAAGCGCATCAAGAGACTCTTTTGTCTGGTGCGAGCATAAAATACTATTACCGGTATATTTTATGTTAAGACATGTTATATTCAGTATTTAACAGTGAATTATGTATTTAGCTTAGTGTCATGTTATAAAAGAAGAAAATTTCAGTGTATACTACATACAACTGTATCCAAATAGTTCTTCAGATACAGATAAGTCATTATTTCATATTATTTTATATTTTATATTCGTTTTGCCTGGAAGATACCAGGCCTTTTACTTTGTATTGTTTATGTAGCTGGGACGTTCAAATAATAAATACTTCATACATAATACTTTTCTTCATACATTCAATCATTAAAGATTAACGATTGCAATATGTAAACGGCAGCGCTAACCTTAAGAGTAAAACGACAAGCAGAAAGAGCATTCAATACAATTAATTATGCCATTAATAATCTTCACTACCATGTGATCTAATATTTTCAAAGAGATAAATATATTTAAATTATGTACGCTACATTATGTAATTATTGTATTACTTACCTCACATCCGAGAGAAAGAGACTCCAAGATCCCCTTCGAAACGTCCTTTATTCTTTCTTTCGAACTGCAGACATTTCATCTAAATATGATTAGTTATTTTCAAGCAATAACACTGAACTCGAATGAAGAGTTTAGATATACTCTATAGTATCAGCAATGTTTTTGAGACGAACCTAAAAACTGATTTGAACGTTCATTGAAGAAGAAGTCACTGTCATTTCCACATATATTAAAAGTGAAGGAGCATTGTAAAAGTCGCAAACTAATTATGCATTTGGTTGACACAAACTGCTACGGAATGAATTATGCTACGCATTATTTAAAAAACAATTAAACTCTATTGGTCTTTTTGAAGAAAATTATGAGAAACAAATACTTTTCATCTTTCGCTTAATGTTTTACACAATTTTCTATTAAGTGGAGTGACTTAACATTGTTTCTCAAATGAGAGATTTAGTCAAATTTGCTTACTTGTTATATGGCCTCTGTCCCCACAGATGTGCAGCGCTGTTAACAAAGAAGGAAGTTTGCAGAATGAACGAGTGGCGAAAGAAGACAGGGACCATTATAGAAACAAGTAGCTCCTCGTTCCAAAGAAAATATGGAACAGCTGCTGGCACCAAGAAGTTGCAAATAAATGTAGCTATTTCAAAATACCTTGAATAAAAATATTTTTATTAATATAAAATTTTAAGTTTTGCTTGCAAATATTAACAATATTAATTTGCATATAACACAACTTTTACATACATACATTAACATACACTTTATCAGAATTAAACTAATTTATGTTACAGTGAAATAAAAATGAACTATAAGTTATAAATTAATTTAAAGGTACTTATAAGGAATGTGCATGTCCTCGAACTCTCAGAACCGCACGAAAAAGTGCTTAGATTATAAACAGCTCATCCCAAAAACAGTGATATGAGTCAGAGTAGGTATGAGAGAAAAGCGTGTATTGTTATACGTTTTATCCTCATATGTATTTCGTCTATCAATACAAAACTCAATACACACATTTCTAATTCCCTATAGTATTTTTCGAGATAAATTTGAATTGTGTGTCTTAACCCGGGGCCACTTCAGAGGAGTCCAAAGTTGATGGAAGAGATTTCTTTAGGGAATTTTCCCGACATTCTCCCAATTTTTCCTGTTCAAGTACGTTATGAGCCTCAATAAATATCACCTCTGGAAAGCTTGTTCCATGCTGAAGAGAATGAACTATAAACCACGACATTCCAATGAACAGTGTTAATGCAATAGCTATTTCACTGCGAGTCTACGACTTTCTTTATACTAACAAGTTTAATGTTCCGCAGGAACTTATTCCTTTGTCCATTGGCACCTAATTTTTTGTGCATGAACATGTTTGTTATGTTTATCGAAAGAACTAGATTGATTCGGATGTCCGGATGACAGGTTCATGTCCCTTCCTTGTCAGTATTTTTGGAGTTACATTCTACAGTAGGAGTCAATAATAGTACTGTAGTAAAATTAGAAAAGCAGTAAGGAGTCCTCCCCGTTGGTCTAGCGGGTAGCTAGTGCACCTTTGTTCCATGTGGTTCTGGGCGTGACCCTTGGTGAAAGAACACTAAAATAATTAAATACTTACGATGGTTTGGATTCTACCTTAAATTCTAATTCCACAGCTCACATAGTCTTGGTATTGGAAACGGGACTTCAAGTTTTGCCTATTAGAGATCCGTTTAGTATCTTATAGGTATAAGAACATCAATCAAAATGACACAAGTTACTATTCTTATTAGGCGAAAGTTGAATTTTAGAAAAAATACGTAGTACTTTAACTCGCATATGCTGGTTGTCCTGCTTCTCATTAAAAAAATATTTTAGTGATTGATACTTTCAAAATTGTGTCATCGACTTTTCCAGTTATACAAAATACGTTATGAATGTTTATGCAAGTATTTTAAGCTTCTTTTTTGAATTCTTCCTTCGAGAAGATAAACAACGTACCATGGAACTGATTCTATGACGGAACTACTTCTAGAAGTGACCAGTAATAAGGAATTGCAGTGGAATTCGCAAAATGCGACAATCAATTGTGAACAGGTATATCCTTGATATAGATAACTCTGTTGTTATCGGAGTTACAATAAAATGTAAGAGGGAAAACCGGCTCCAAATAAGATGTTTTCAGTCTAAAGTGAATGATTTGTTTCAATCGGACGAGCCATTTGAGCTGTACACTCCTTATTCACCCAATGTTAAATGAAAATACAACGTTGCCATTTACCTCGAGCTACTACGTAAGTCATTGAAGTTACTGTCTTTACGTTAACGTGTCAATGGCCAGCCGTCATTTCAAGCAGTAACACTATTCACTTATGTTATTGGCCCAGGTAAATTGCAACATTGCATTTTCATTTAACATTTGGCGCATTAAAAGTGTACAGCCAAAAATTCCTTTATATATATTCAAAGCATCATATCTGGAGATGGTTTCTTCTCTTACATTTCGTTGTAATTCTATTATGTCAGGTTACCCTTGAGACACCCTGTATATATAATCCAAATGAAAAAGGCCAAAGATGTTACTCTCACTACTTTCAGAGCATTAGCAACAAAGAGGAATGGGATTAGTTCAACTACTTTGTTTATGTACATTTTAATATAGACTTGTATCTCGTCTAACCTCAATGATGTAAAGAAGCACTAAATGTCAAAACAACCAACTACTCAACTCATTTACATAAATATTTTCAAAACAACGCTGCTATAAGAGTTGTCAGATGTTATGTGTTAATTAGTTTAACTCAAATTTAGTTTCTCATAACTATCGTAGGCAAAGATGTAACAACTTACTTATGTTGGAATCTGAGCATAGGATCCTGTTTGATGTCTTCCATGTATACAAGCCTCTGAGCTTTTTTAGTCTCTGGGAGCTTGTCCAACATTAGCCATCCGATATGGGAATAAAAGAAACCCCTTTTGGCATTGTGAGGATCAGCATCCGTTTCACTGTACTTGTGGTGGGTTCTGTGATCTCGTACCCATCGGAATACGCTAAACTGCAATAAAATAGAATTCAAGTTAATTGAAATCGGATTATTAACTTTGGATTAATTTTCCCCATGTTTTGACTCATTATGTTTATAGTTTCTACTTTGTGTCTATTATAAAACTATTTTCAATCACTGTTGACTCAGTAGTAAGGGATTGATGTCATATAACCCAGTATTGACTGGCTGAATATTCAAAATACACGTAACGTTTCACCACCTTATTCTCATCTGGTGCAACTGAGTACCAGATATTCTAAACATTTTAATATATGACCTAGTTAGTTTGCTGAGATTCTTTACATTTTTGGATTGCCTACATAGGCGGTTCTTTCTAGTATGTTGAATAATATTGACAATCGTGATATAACAAATTGGGCAATTAATGATATTTGTTATTGATTGTTTTATTTAGTGTGGTGTTATCGGGAGCTGAGCCATATAATTAGGAGGACTTTTAGGTGTATGCAACTATAAATTGTATACGATGTAGTGCAAGAACGAAGCGATATGGGATAGAGGTACTTGGACCTACTGGAAATCGAATCCGCATTCTCCCACGGCGAAAGTCCGTGCTCTAAACATTTGTTCGTCTGAGTTTTATGTATATATAACTATTAATTTATAAAATTTAGAACAGCAAAAAAAGCAATTTAGGAAGGAGGTCCTTGAGCCCACCTGGATTCGAACCTGATCTCTCGCACGTCGAAAGCCCGTGAACTAATCGTTTCACTCGGCAGGGTTTTACTTACATGTAATTATAAATTCTAAACTGTTTAGAACACTAGGAAGGCGATAAGGAGACAGTGGATTTGGCCGTTAATAGGAATCGAACTCGGTCTCTCTCTCACACCGAAAGCTAATGCATTAAGCATATAGCCAGGGGAATTTGAAATTTCTTAGACGTTAGCACGAGATGTTCAAGTGATTATTTTTTTTAGATGAAACGAAAGTTAAAACGTAGACTTTATATTTCTATTTTGTAATCTGAAACCGTAATACACCAAGTAACTAATTCTCATTCTGTTTTTTCTTTTTAGGTGGTGAACCGAATAGAAACTGTTATAATCAACGGAAACGGAAGAATAGAGATCATTTTCTTGAATTGTTCGTTGTTAGTAACAAACATGGATGAACCACTAGATTTAGCAATAAAATCAGAAGCCATACAGAGGGATTTTAATTCACACATATCAACGGCAGACGTATTAGTGGTGCTATCACCATCGTCACCGTTATGACCAGATGATTCACAAGGGGAGTTCGGGAGAAAGCACTCGCCTGCAAAGAAACTAAGCATGCCATTTGAAAGACCAATTCATGCTGATTACGACAAGCTAATAAAATTCCTGTACCGTTGAGAACTTTTCGAGAGATTCAACGTTAAATGTACGACTTGCACACGATTTGTAGAATTATTTGATGCGTTTGGGTTTCAATCAATCAAAGATAATGGCAGGAAATTTGAACATAGTATGAAACTACTTCATCCGGACATCATGATGTACCAACGAAACAATCAAACAAATTTCGTTTTCATGCTAATGGATCAGTTTCGATCACCGCCATACATTGGCTTGTTTCATTTTGCGTTCCACAAGGCAGGTTACCGAACAAATTATATAACTTTTGAATCACCTGTCGAATTTGCTTTTCACTTTGATTAGACGAACTGTTCCCTTGACGGAAGCAACGCAGCTACACATTAAAATGTTCAAGGTGCAAGAAATCTATTGTTTGTGTAATTTCTTTATAGAACAACAGTGATCAATTTTCATCTCTGACCTATCATTATTGTGAACAATTTTACCTAACAAACCCGTTCGTTACTGCAAAATGATTTCTCTGTTACCTTGGATAGATTTCAATTCGTATATCAATGTTCGTTGCTAATACTGTTGTACTTAACGCATGTACTCATTTTATATATATATATATATATATATATATATATATATATATATATATATGTATAGAGAGAGAGAGAGAGAGAGAGAGAGAGAGAGAGACTCTCAAGTTGAATCTCTCGAACAGTTCTAAAGCGCACAGGAATTTTATTAGCTTCTTGTAATCAGCATGAATTGGTCCTTCAATGGCATGTTTTCTTCCTCTACATGGCGTGCTTCCTCCCGAACTTCCCTTTTCACTCTTGCCCACTCGTAAAATTTCAGAAGTCGAGGAGACAGGAGAAATTTTGCGGGTAACATTGAAAAGTGAATGACTATGAAATGGATGATGTAACGAGTATGATGGAGGAAAGCAGAAGACCCTGAGAAACTCTACACGGTGTTGCCAATCAGAATTCTCATGATCTGTCTTTGAACTAAGGATACTTGTGCCAAAGGTTAGCACCCTACCTTTAGGCCACAGTGTTCCCTTTTAAGAAAAATGCGAGATACTTTATGTAAAATAAGAAGTATTCCACACAATGGCAAGTAAGAACATTGTCTGATATGAGTGTGTCTCGTAGGTTTTGTGCTGTTTACTTGTGCGCTGTTAAATATAGCATTTTTCTACTGATATTGCAAAGGTAAATTGAAGAAAGTGATGATGTATAAGAAACAATAAAATATAAATTGGTGGTGTAACATATTCTCCAATATTGAAGTGAAAATTAAATTGGATTGCTAGAATACACATCGTGTTCGAAGAATCATTAAAGACGTTTCCTCCTAGCCCGCATGGCTCTCATATGATACAACAAGATGGCTTGTTTATTACAGTTTCAGTAGAATGCTTGTTTCGATATTGACATTAATCGTTTCATTGATGAGACTATGACGTATTAACAGTCTAAACAAAACCACATTGTAGTCTTTTCAATGCTTTTGTATCGCTACTTTTGATACATGCAGAAAACTTTTGATATATGATTCGGCCTATATTTAACAGAAGGGATCCAGCTCTTTTTTCTAAAAGAAAAAAGTTACAATTTTGGTACTTTATGTTCACATTAGATTAGTTTAGATTAGGTTAGGTTACTTTACGTAAGTTTAGGTTAGATTAGTTTATGTTATGTTAGTGTAAGGACCCAGCATAATTTTCAAAAAATAAAAAAATAAAGAATTTCGCTTATTTATACTAATATTGTGTTAGTTTAGGTTAGTTCAGGTTAGCTATGGTTAGTTTAGGTTAGGTTAGGTTAGATTTGGTTACATTATGTTACGTCTAAGTAATTGTATCATTCATTTCTTCTGAAAATTTTGTGTTTTCTATGTGCTTTTGGACTCCTTCTACTAAACACACTCCCATGATTCATTGAAGCTACGTGTTCTTGTGTGTAGTTTGAACAAAATAAAGTGTTACTTCTACCATGTTCTTCTCGCAACCAAAATATAACTATCTTTAAAAACTTTAAACACAATTTAGACAGCGTCAATGTCAGTCAAATTATCTCACAGTTGTTACATATTAAGTCCGATTAAACATCGATGCTAAGCAGATGCTGAGAGTTGACTACATCATGTTGAAGAGAGTGAATGTCTGTTTAAAAGATAAAAGGTGTGTTAACTGAGTACTAAACAGTTCTGTAATCTGCTAATGTTTTGTTGTGTATATGTTTTCCATATAATTCTTCAATAAACCTTTGAGATGAGGGTGATCTTAAACTTTTGTTAAGATTCTAAATAAAATACATTAGAATATTTAAATCAACTAATACGTATAAAGAGAAATGGATGACTTTGCTTTCTTGCCTGTAATTACAAAATGCCTGTAATTGCCTGTAATTATCACTTAAGGTAGCGAACCAATATGCATTTTATTTATGAGAAACATTCTAAAGTGATGACTATAAAATGATTGACGGACTGTGAATTGGGGTAGAAAACTGAAGAAGCTGAAGAAACTCCATAGAGTGTTGTCCATCACAAATTCTTATGTTCCGAGATTGAACTAAAAATCCTCGTCTCAGAGGTAAGCACTCTACCATTGGAATACCGTTTATAGACACATAAGAAATTCTGTATATAATATAAAAAGCATTTCATATAATGGCAAGTAGTAGCATTGTCTAATAAGAGTGTTTCTCATAAATTTGTGCTGTTGTGTATTTGCATGTGTTGTTAAGACATTTTTTTTTTCTAGTAACATTGCAATGGTCAATTGAAGAAAGTGATAATGTATGAGGAACGATAAAATATCCTTTGATGTTGAAAGATACAAGTTAGAAAGTGTATCACCTGTGTACTAACACGGTTCTGTAATCTTCTAATGTCTTGTTCTTATATATATTTTCCATATAATTCTTCAATAAAACCTTCGAAATGAAGTTGGTATTGAACATTTGTTAAGGATTCTAATCAAATATATTGAAATAATTAAATCAAATAGTACGTATAAAGAGAAAGCTTTATCATTGCTTCCTTGCTTATAATTTCAAAAATGTAGGTATCACTTAAGGTAAAGAACCAACATGCATTTAAGATTACAGTACCTGGTTCCACACCACCTTCATCCAGTATTGATATTTTCGTTTCGTTTCGGCCTCCCATTGGACACCTTCTTCATTTGTGATCAAATATTTTTTAGTTGCTAAGAAATCTAACTATAATTTTCCAACAGTTGAACAACAAACATTAAAATAAGTTTAAGGTAGATATAGCATTTCTAAATAAGCAATAGTTAAACAATGTTTAAATTTGGTCAGAAATAAATAAACAGAAAAATATTAGATATTCTGTTAGTGGAGTACCTACCCCAAGTTTCAGCAGCAAGCATTATGATAAGCTAATAGAAGAGTTACATAAGGTCAATAAGGCGAAAAACGCAGTGAATGTAAAGAGATGTTCAAAGAATTCTCAGTTTGCATGAGATTAACTAGGTCACATGCCACATTGTGCTTGCTCAGTGGTCAAAGTGAGACGGTATGCGGTGGTATGCCATACCGCCTCTGGTTTTTCAGTGATGAAGGCATACCGTTTCTGGTTTTTCGATGATTGAAACATACCGTCAGTGGAAAGTAGATGCTAAATATCTTTAATGAGTCCATTTTTACATACAGTAATTGACAAATAGCTTTGTACGTAAAAAGGATTTTATTTCTTATGTAAAAATAATTTCTAAGTTGACGACACAGACATTTTTCTTATCTTTTACCTATCTTTTGTTTTTAAAATGAGATGTTTTCAAATAAGTTCACCTGGTTTGTATTTTGATGTGTCATATTAAATTGTTTCTTTGTTATGTATGTGTGTCTATCTTCTTGTCTTAATTCATATAAATATCATGTATAAATATCATATTTTGAAATGGACGGATTTATTTATTGCCTGCTGTGGAGGCTGGTCTACCGGGTGTTTGGAATACCCCACAATTGAGTGGGGGATCGGGAGTTTTCCCACAGGAAATTGTTAATATCATCATTCCGTTTTTAAGCATTTTCGTGTATAATTCTCTATAATACAACATTAGGGGATACTTTTTTTTTTTTCAGAAATTGTTGGAGGGGATCAAAGTCTCTCCATCCCTCCTCCCGACCTTACTACAGAGAAACTCTTCAATCGTTTGCAGTCATTATGTAAATCGAAATACAATCGTTTAGGTAACATACCCTCACTGGATTTCAACCTTTAGATAGCCGGTATGTTGAGTCAAAATCTTAAAAAAACATACCGCCTCTGATTTTTTCCACTTCGAACACTGTACTTGGCAGATGGGCTGCTTTGGGATATTAAATTATTGTGGTATTCGCCTTATTCACCTGATTTAAATCTCTGATTATTATTGAAGAAATGCCTCATGACACAAAGACCTGGTTAAAATAGTCAATAGTAATTATATTGAAAAAAGATGTTAGAAAGTTATAACATTCGTATATGAACAATATCACTCTCGAAGATAATATATTAAATAACTATGTATTTTAATCTCTATAGCTCCAGTATTTCTTGACAAACCATGAACCTTTCTTCATCCCCGTTCGTGCAATGAGAAAAACACTGCTTCCACCAGTTGTAAATAATGAACGAAAGAGATGTTTACAATAATGCGTTCCATCAGTCTCATAAATTCTCAGTCTTGACTTTATATAGAATACTCATCAACACGTTCATTCACATAAGTACAAAAATGAAAATAAAACAAGTATATCTAACATAAAGCAGGTACTTACAAATAAGGAACTATAATATAGTAGGTAGCTGAAAATGTAAAAGGAAAATATAAGAGAAAGTGATAGTTAAAGATATCGACTCATTACCATGTTCAGCACAAGCTGTACATCCAAATCTCGTATGCTGATAAAAGACTAAACTCAAAATCAAATAAACCAACATATTGTCTAAACTGAGATTTCAAATAATACTTAATGTTAGTGAAGACTTGATGCCTCATTGTGCTCGAAAACAGATAAGGAAAGCATTGTGTCAAGCGGTTGGTCATGAAAAAACACTCGCAATCTTATAATGCACTTCTCTTGTAGGTTAGATAATATGGCTGGGAATGATATGTTCTATGAAAGTTAATCTTCCATAATGGTTCATGCATCCACAAATTGTATTCCGAATGTAGTTCGGGAAGAAGATTAATGGTAATGCCCATTTCTTTATAATTTTGGTGATACATAAAAATGCAAATAAAAACCCAGTTAGCAGCCTAATATACAGTAAAGTAAACTCTCTTTAGACCACTTCAAATTTAGAACCAAAACTCACAGCTACATTTACGATGCGTTCTTAGTGTAAGCAACGCCGGGTTCGATTCCTGATGAAACCACTCAGTCCGAAAGCTTTTTCTCAGATCATGAATTCTCAGTAAGGCTTACGTGAGTTCACTGGAAATGGAATCTAACATCTTAGTTTCATCTCGCTTCTTTCTTTTCCCTATTCATTTCTTCCTTCCCAATTATCTAAGAAGTGTGATCGTTGTAAAATGTCATGCCTCATACTTGATGAGATTAAGAATAAATATATATCGATTAGTACACTGGCATTATATTTCCATTCTATCCTTCAAATAAACTCCACTATTTCATGTAACATAAAAATTAATATTATTTTTCTACAATCAATTTATTTCTTTTATATGATAACAAAATATATTAGTCTCACTGATAAATTCAGTTACCGGTAAAAACTACAGTAATAATGAATTTTACATTATGCATTATTTTAACAATAAACTATCATTTATATACGGTAGTTCAATGTTCGTAACCTACCGAATTCCTGATGTTACAATACTACGCATTATTCCATTTTAAAATATTCACAGATGGTACGAGTAATTCACATCCCTATAACACACTATAATTTCACAAAATGGCATCATTGTATTTAGTCCCTTTACTCTTACAGTACATAAGGATAATTATATCTCTATCTCTATCTAAATCTATCCATCTATCTATCTACCTATATCTACCTAGAAAAATTTTCAATAACTCCTTGATATAAGTCACAGTATGTTATGTATTCATTCACCGAATTAACTTTGTTTCTCCAGAGCATAACTGTTCTTAATATTTCGACTTTTAAGATGTTTATTTAAATAAAGTTTATAAATCTTTTCTCTCACTTCAAGTTTAATTAGAAACGCCCAAACATTTGCCATCAATTCATGATCTTATTCTAGGGAATACTTGTGTTCTTTTTTAGTTTTGTCATGTTGAGAACATACTTTACATAACAATATCGAATTTGGCGTATACTCTTTAAATAGCTACAAAACGCATAAATCATCAATATATTTCCGCAATTGCATTCGCACTGTTTAATAGACAATCGCTGTTCTTGTCTTGAATATATCACTCTAACTTGCCCACGTAATTCGTCCGGCAGATCGGGGTCAAAAGGGCGAATTGACAATATAAACTTTTGGTTTTCACACTGAATTTCTTTTTCTCTCTGTGAAACGTAGTCAACCACAAAATAAAACTTTTAAAACCCTTATAGTTAATTAGTAAATAATTACGCAATTAACTTCAAGGTCACGACTCAAAAACAGCTGATTTTGCATTTTATTGTTTATTTCAATAACCGTAAGAGCCATAAAGCTAAAACTTTGCATCTGCATGTAATTTGTCTTGTAGATTTTTAATCTGGAATCAAAACTAATGAATATCTTTAAGGTGTATAGTTATAGCAGCATTTATAATCCCAAGTTCGGGTCCCGGAATGAGCATGTGGTGAAAGTTGTACGTGTGTGAAATTTTAGCACAAGGTTAAGAAATACCTATATTTCGTGTGACCCAAATTTAATTTTAGGTATTTGAATATAAGGGCCAAAATAAAAATTCTATGTGCGAGTTTACGAAAGACAACTGCGAACCAAATATTAAATGCAAAGCAGTATTATAAATGGGCTGCGGTCAATACCACATCCATTAGATATTTTTTGTATCAACTGAAGATGTTCAGCAGCACCGTACTACTCAAGAAAATACGTTTATCCCTGTGAAAACAATATCTGGAACAAAAATAATTATGTTTTCATTCCTGACAGTGAACTAAGTTTAAATATTGGACTAATTTTCTCTACAGCAATAGAAAACCTACACAGAGTTTGGGTATAAACAATATAAACAGAAGACATCAGAAGTGAAAGTCTTGGATCCAGGAAAATTTGTAGCGCGTGTCTATGGCTGCAAATGGTGGATTGGGATGATGCTGGAATATTCTGAGGAATATCAGGACTATGACACAAAGTTCTTACACCCTGCAGGGCCCGGTTCCACTTTTCACTGGCATGAACCTACGATATCGTATGGGTGCCTATCACATTTTTATTGACGCAACAGATCACATTTCTATCATAGCTAGTGGAAGATTACATAGTATATCACATGAGACTGTTAATAAAATTAACCAGTTATTCGAGACGTTTAGTAAACATTGATACATTGCATATACAATGCTGATGGTTAGTAGATTAGACAACTGCTATTTTTGGCTATAATTGTAGTCTACTCTATGGAATAGTTGTAATAAAAGTTATACATTATCAAATAGCCTATATCATCACTTCAAAAGCTCGTTATGAGGCAAAAGCCACATTCAGGTTTTGGAGGGTCCTTAGGCTCAAATATCCAAAACAAAATTTGGTTCACACGAAATATAGATACTACTTAACCTTGTGCTAAAATTTCACACATGTACAACTTTCATCACATGCTCTTTCCGGGGCCTGAACTTGGGACCATAAATGATGCTATAACTCTACACCTATACAATATTCATTAGTTTTGATTGCAGATTTAAAATCTACAGACAAAATTACATGCGGATGCAAATTTTTAACTTCAAAGCTCTTATGGTAATTCAAGTAAACAATAAAATGCAAAATCAGCTATTTTTGAATCGTGACCATAAACTGATTGCGTAATTAATTACTAATTAACTATAAGGGCTGGAAAAGTTTTATTTTTGGAAATAACTATTCGCAAACATGTCTTTCAATGTACAAAAAATTATCAAAATCTGAGATGTGAATTTTTCATCATTGGTTGATTTGAAATAGAATGATTTATATCTACAATATGTCCTTCTGCGCATGTGCAAAACTATTCCTCCTACTTCCTACTGAAATTTCTTCTTCTCTCTGTAGATTTTTCTTCACTGTCTTTTTTTTTTAATTAATATTCATTAATAGGTTAAAACTAATTTCCTTGTCAAACTCCTCTTCGAAGTGCACTTTTCTCTGTCATTTCTTCTCTTATTACTCTCTAATATTGTTTTCTCTTTCTAGATTGGATAGTCTATAGTCTACGGTATTAGAAAATAATACATAATCATTGAAACTGCCAAGATTCGTTGGGCGAATTAAGCGGAATATGATCTCTATAAGAAAATTAGACTTGCTCAGAACTTGTATTAATGTTAGATTATCCTCAACATAATTTATTCAGTTATACACCCAAGATTAAAACGTTAACACACAACTATGAATATTACTTTGTGTAGAAATTGAGACTGATTAAACAACTTAAAGTACATCATTGTATATAATAATGACGAACCTACTAATACGGAATGAAACCCAGAGAGAGGAAAAAAAGATAAAGAAAAAGAAAAAAGATATTCAGACTGATAGGTGTTCTTACCTGAAGTGACATTGTGAATCCTATTAAGAAAAATAATTGGAGAGGCCATTTAGCTTTATATGATCTATGGGCCCATAATCTATGTGCTCCAGCAGTTATAGAAAGTCCACAGTATAAAATCAACAAGATGGCTACAAAAGATAAAATATAAAACATCTTATAATATAAATAGGCTATCATGTTTCGTAACTATCTTAACATACCTTGTAATTCCTTGGAGGAAAATATATATGCATCTCTACAACCCAAAGGAATAATTGTGAGATGCAATCGAAATGCCTTCTGCCATATTTGCAAATGTTAGAACGTGGCGGAACATTACGTCCTTTTCTACGTAGAGCACACAATCTTCTACAACTACAATTCCTGTATCAAGCTTTTATAAATCAATTTATTTTGTTTTAGTCTCACTTTCTGGTAAGTACTAACTTGAAGTGATAGAGCAGACTTAACGAAATATGATTTAAATACCAGAGCAAGATATTTTAGTGTATAATGTTCAGTTTAGGTAAATTATTCAAATGTAGATGCTAATCAGTACAAAATAAGTGGTTCTGTTGTGAAGTCGTTTATGTTTCAAGCCTATCCTACTATATTTCGTTTATTATTTGAGGGTTGTGCATATGAATGAAAATATTTGATAGTACGAGCAAAGTATTGTACCAAATTCTAAACTATTTACTAAAATTAATCAATCGAATATTCAATATATGTATGTGCTAGGAGATAAAAATTAATAGAAGTCAGCTAACATGAATTTCTATAACTTATTATTGTTTAATTTTATAAAAGCAGAGCAAGCAGAACATAGGCTTGAAGATATTCCCTTAGTTCCTAAAGTTGAAATATGTTTCTTCATTTTGTTACTTTAAGCAGACCTATATAAGGGAAATAGTACACGTAAATGGTTAGCGTTCCTTACTTATTTAAGATACTTACTATCATTAGTAGCACACATTAAATGTGTATTCAACTCAGATGCAGTAAGTGCCAAACTACCCTATTGAAAACAGCAATTGTTACGAAATTTTAATGATCGAGTATGAGCAGTGCATAAAGGAGTAAAAAAACAAAACCAAATACTCTCGTTACTAGTGTCTAAAGTATAATCCTTACGTTTTTGTGTTTTACTTCATAAACATATATCTAGTGTAAAAATTAAGAAAGAGAACACAATATTTACCGGCTTCAACACAAGCGCTAAAAAGAATAGAAAATAACTCATTACATCTTATTTTCTAAAAAATAAGACTTTTAATAGTCTATTAACATATGTCTATATCTAGTGACAGGAAGATTTTTACTTCGTACATTTTTAAAATTCTTTTTATGGTTTAAATTCTTTTTGAAGCATGCCTAGGCTGACGATGAAGACGATGTTCTTCGAAAATACTTCCTAGTGATGAGGTTTGTTTCTTTCGGTGACTATTAGCCTTTTACTTACATTATTTCTATCATAGTTAATGTTTGCAAGTTATGCGCTTCATATATCTAAATTACAGTAATGAAAAACTGAGTCCCTATTAAAGCTTAGTACTAATATTATATGTAAGACTTAAATGTATTAACGTGTTTACATACAATTTTTTCTGGCGTATCAGTTCATTCATTCAGTCTGCGAACAATATGTATGATCAATGATGAAAATAAGTACGATGCAATACAACATACCAAGAACCATTAAACAGTAAAGGAAAAGGGAGCAAGGGTGTAACTAATTGAACATATCCATAAAACGAAGAACACCCAAGTTAAGTAAATGTTATAAAAATTGAATGCAAATCAGAGCACCAAACAGGCCAAGAAAGGAAAAAGTACTATCGAGGATATACCGTACAATACTAATTTATACTGAATACTTCATTAACATTATATTTAAAGGGAATAACATTACATTTAAAGGGAATAACATTCTACATATCTATCTTCTCATAGTGCAAAGTTTGTCTCTGTTTAGTTGAATGTGTGTAGTACGTTCTCTTTATGGTTTTCTTCCCGTCGAATTCCGGTAGGGCTCGAAAGTGACAACTAAATCTGTATAGATAGCTAGAGAAAAACTATAACAGCATTTACTGAACACTAAAATATATCTGGTCGTTCATCCCCTTTCGAGGATTTTAGCAGCAGAGAACCTAATTTAATTTGGATGGTGCAGAACGATCTTCTCTATTTTGATAAGAAATAAATTTCATATATCATATTGCATATAGTATATTATGCCGATATGTAGCTACATATATAGGAACGATATTCTTTATATTGGAGAGACTGAAAACCTTGAAGAAAATGTAGAGAAACAGAAATATGAGAATTATTATATAATGTTCAATGAAGGCGACATAATATTTGCAACTGAATATATAAATGCGCGTAATTAAAACTTGATCATATGCGTTTTTAATTAAATATATAGAGTGTATCTGAAGCCATAGACTAACTCAGTTATGAATAAAGATATGAAAAATGGAAAGATGATGAAGATAGATGGTTTTCAATCTACACTTGTGGTATTTTCCCAATCCCACAAGCCATTTGTGCTCCGTACTAAAAGAAGAATCTGTGTTAAATGAAATAGCAACGTTGCTAGTTCAGGAGGCTTTCTCTTGTGCCTTCACCATACCAACAATTCAATATTGTTCGGAAACGGAATTTAATTAGGTGTTCTATGTTCCTTTACTCAACAATGTGCACTTCCACGTGTTACTTTTACATACTTTTATAGGGCTATTCATAAAGCGCGCCGGTTTTGTTACATCAAATTATAAACTTTATTTTTTCAAAACATAACAACAAAATTCATAAACATGTTCATCATACATTCCGATTTTAGGAATGGTAAATAACGTCGGGCATATGACCTCCTCTACTGCGCTGTCATGCAATGATTCTGTTCGTGAAATTCGATATGACTGCCTGAATATTTTGCAATCTTATGCTCAGAACGACCACTACGGCGACGCCCACTACTTTCAATGTGCACTGTTGAACCCGTTTCAATGAACGTTTTTGTAAGTCTGCGAACTGTTGATTCACTCAGTGCCTCATATTGCCCTAGAACCGCGCGTAGTTTCCTGACAGTTGCTGCATAACTGCTAAGTTTTCACAATTAGCACACGTTGCGCAATAGTAAACTGCTCCATGGCTATACACAGACTGAAGAAACGCTAGAAATTCAGACTAAGGCGACAATCGGAATGTTTGTGGGTAGAGCAAAAATACAAAATGATGTCGGAAACCGAGAAACAAAATTTGCCAGACGATCCAAAACCGGAGAGTTTTTCGAATAACCCTATACGTTCCGTCCAAACAACCTGCTGAACTGGGAGGATTGGTATTTATTTATTTATTTATTTATTTAACATACAAGATCACACTCACAGAAGTAGTCCACCGTGTCCGAACTCCCCCGAAAATTTGTAACTCGTCGTACACTCATGTCCAAAATTATTGTCGTATATCTATAAATATGTTGTTCTAGGAATATAATTGATAACGAATTCGCCCGGTATTTCTTATAATGTCAGTATGTGTATAATCGGCAAAGACATGTAAGGGAAGTTCCCCAAAGAGTACGCACTTAGTCTTTAAACACGTAACGAAGAAGAGGGAAACCACCCAGAGTGATAATTTCTTTCACAAATCTTTATTCATTCCTTAAGGTCAAAATTGGAGGCAAATATAAAAACAGTGACGCAATGGTTACAACAATAGACGCATTGTTATAAAACAATGCATTTGCGCACTCTTGAAGGACTATGCCTCTAAGAGTACGCAATGTGTCCTCCAAGAGTACGCATTTGCTATGTGAGAATAATACTATTACAAGGCAGCAAACGAAGATGATATTACACAATTCAAAGAAAATTATGACAGAAATACGAAAAGAGGTACAAAGTTTTTTGGTACTGCGAGAAATTGATATAAATTATGTTACAAATATAAGTGTAACATCAAAAGTATTCAAATTCTTGATAATGAGGGAAACCAAAAGATAGCCTACAATTAACCTAGGCCTAGATTACAAAATAAAATTGAAAACTGCAATTACAATTACAATTACAAAATAAAATTGAAAACTGCCAAATTATACCAAAGTATAATTGACACTGCTTTCAAACTAAACAGAAACTTACATGCGCAAATAAAACAAATACAACATTACAATAAAATTATGCATCTAAAATCTGACATTTTTATGATCATTAGCAGCTGTCACTCTTAAAAACCCCGAGGCCCTCATAATTCAAACAGGCCTCATGCCACCACTTTTTGAAGGCATGACACTGCACCTAAACCTCGATGATGGGTTGCGTGTACTGCTCATCACATCCAGGGCAGAAGTAATTCTCGGATGAAGATCGTGGTTGGTCTGAAGAAACACGATATCTTCCCTCAGTCTTGGCATCAACTTAATCGTTAGGCCTATTCCTCGTGCAAGTTGCTTCTGTGGATGCTTCAAGTTTGTTTTTAAACGGTGGAAACGTCATAATATCAGACTTCTTCCCTGCTCTGTACACCTGAGTGTTTAGGAAGAGGCAGACATGCTGACGATGTACTGCTACTGGTTCATTTGGAACATCTGATGTTGCACCATTCTCTTCGCTGTCAGCAGAGCACAGTTGATCGATCAGTGCCGAAAGATTAAAGTCTACTTCGCTCAAGACGTCAGGATTAAAAGAGTGAATCCCTGTAGCTTGCACGAACTCCAAGCTTTCTCAATTGTTGCAATCCATTCGTATGCAATGTGGATGATGCCGGAAATGTCCCTTTGTGTTATTCTTCCTACGGGTGATCAATGGTTGTTGACCATCCATTTGTCACATTCAGCTGCAAAGGTAGTCTTCAGAGGTCCAAACCCCTTGCCAAGGGGCTGTAGCATGTGGCTTGCATGCGGAGGAAGAGAAAGAAAGGTAATGTAATTATCCCTGCAATACAGCACTGCTTCCAAAGTGCAGTGTGTGGTGTTGTTATCAAGAACGAGCAACACTTCATCATTCTGAGTTGGCTTCACGAGGTGAGAGAAATGTTTCAACCAATCCGAAAAACGTTCGCTGGTTATGTATCCAAAATCTGAGACCAGAGGTAAAGTTCCTTCAGGTCCATCTTCATACAACACTATTTTCATTCTATTTCTGAGAAATGTGATGGCTGGAGACACGTAAATTCCAGTTGGAGACATGTAACAGAGAACAGTAATCGTCTGTCCCCTCTAACTAGACAACTTTATCCACATGCCTTTTACCGATTGGCGAAAGTACTTTTGGAATTTTATTTGGGAAAGTTAAAATTCCATTTTCATCCATATTAAACATTCTATGAGAGAGAGAAATTGTTTGTCTTGTAACACTGCCTGAAAGTTGCTGAAGAATATCGTGTATTGAGTTTTGTTGAAGTCAATTATTTTTCCAAGGCTTAATTTCTCCGGTGAGCGCAATGTTATTATTCCTTTTGCAAATTGCTTATATCCAATACTTTCCGGCTTTCTTCTTCTCTCTCTTGAAGTTGTATTGATCTGATTTCTCTCTGCATAGTCGAACGCAAAGTCCATCAATTGTTGGCATGTGATACCGTAAAGCATAGAATCAAGGTCCCTTACGTACTAAGCCAATTCTTGTTCTTGCAGAGGGCTGAATGTTGGCTTTATCTGTCGCACGGACGCTGGGACAGTTTCTGGGAAAAAAATTTAAAAAAGAAACTGTAGCTAAACATAAACCATTAAAAAATCATTGCAGTATGTTAGTTGACTCTTTTCTGAGATTAGTTCGCATGCAGTAGGTTCAAATTTGTTATTTTCTGATCCTGAAAGTAATCATACCTACTTTTCTGAGATTTTGTCCTACTTCATTCACTTCAGGAATAGCGTAATTTCACACTGCTATAAGGTAAATCATTGGTGATTTCACATTAGTATTACTTCAGTGAGCCATGTAAATAGCCAGCGACTCACATCATACCTAGGCCTACCTACTTTCTTGGGCTATGCGAATCAACAGCGATGCACACTGCTATTGTTTATATTAGAGAAACCTATTCATTTTGCCTCAAAGTAACCCCGCAGTGTCAGAATTGGAAAAGAATCTGACAAGGTGTTCTTCTCTGATAGTCAAATTCAATTGTCTACACAGTCCTCCAAAAGTACGGCATCATCGGTCCCCAAGAGTGCGCGCGTACTCTTGAAGGAAAGAAAATGCGTACTCTTAGAGGAATCGCACTCATTTTACAAATCTATCGCAAGTGTGCAGTAATTTCCAGATATGATGGTATTATCTGCCTTATGCCCAAACTTGATTGTGACACCTAATATTTAATACTGAGTTTAGAAACAGAATATATCTGTATTCAACTACACACACTAATTAGTGGGAACTCAATTATTACACTGGAAGTGTCAAAAATATTTACTTACTTACAAAACGTAGGGCACAGATGCTGGCAGCAGACAACTTGCGTACAACTACCTTTCATACAACGACGCTTCTGCAGGAATACAAACAAACATCGTACAGCGTTGCCAGATCTGGCAAATTGTTGAGCGTACTCTTAGAGGCCGCGCGCTCTTAGAGGAACTTCCCTTATGTGGCAAATTTCATGTCAAAAGAGCAGTAAATAAGAACAATATAACGAAAATAAAACTTTCTTGTCAATTTAGGAAATTTTGGTTTACTCATTCTAATTTTCGTATTTATAATTGTTTTCCTATGAAATTTACTACAAATATACAATTCCCGATTAGTATCAGTATCAGTATTAAAGGTACCCTGCAAAATCATTATCAAATTATATTCGTACAAGAAGACAGTTATAGATATGCGACAATAATTTTGGACATGAGTGTACATTTGTATATTTCCTTTATTAAACTATACTTATTTAGCATAAAAATGATCGATGTGGCCTAAAGCTTTGATCTTATACTACAACTATACTCTTTCTTTTGTAAGTACAATCTAATTTTATACTTTAAAAAAAAAATATATGTGTGGCAAGACTTAAAAATTACTTATTGTCTTTCCAGGTTCAGAATAACATGGTTCAAGATCACATGGACATAGTGTCTTGAAACCCCCACACTTTGGACCTCTCCCAACAAAATCGAGCCTGTTAACATGGGACACCTTATCAGTGTGGAACACAAACGGCTGGTACGATTGGAAATCCCACTACTTTGGATTGAAAAGCACCTACTTCTAAGAACATTCCTTTCTGTATTTTCTATCCCATTTTCATTCCAACATTCCATTTTTGTAACTTCACTCATAATGAAGTTGATCTATGGCCCCACACTTTTGACAGAACCTGTATTCGACAGTACTTACTCCATAAAACTGTGTATGCTTTAGCTTTGTTGAATAGTAGATATAACCCCCAGATGCCAAATAAATGATCCACGGTCAGTCCAATCACGAAGTCCCATAATATCTTTTGCTTCGGACGTTGTTGTTTCGCTTTGATTTCGGGTTCTAAAGAAGTCAGGCCATCGGCTACTTCTTCAACTTTGAGTAGACTTTTGTCCTGCATCCTCCTGCAAATAAAATAATATATTTAAATGTAAAGTGTAATATAAATATCTTCCTTAGTCTTATGAGTACATTATTAATTAATACACTTCTAAGTAATTATTAATATAAACTGTGACACATGGAGCTCCCGAAGGAAGGTGCAATATTCATAAAATACATTTTAGACTAAAGTGGTGTTTATTCTTATAGAAAGTAAGAAAATCTTTCAATTAACATGTCACAATACATTAAGAAATGATTATTAGAAATGTCTGAGAGTTTCTAAACATTCATATTATCTCTCTCTCTCTCTCTCTCTCTCTCTCTATATATATATATATATATATATATATATATATATATATATATATATATATATATATGTTGGTAGTTATGCAATGAGGCCACGGGCAGACAAGATTTTCAGATAATGACACATACATATTAGTAGGTTGCTAGGGGATATACTGCGTAAACATTTAGTTTAAGTGATAATATGAATTGTGATGCAGTGATTGGAATCCTAGTATGTTATATGAGTTTTGTGAAATCATGATGGGTAATGGCTATGGTTGTTCTGTACTTGGAAATACTAAGACATTGGAGAAGCAAGTATAATTTAGAGGTAATATGATAATAAATGGAATTAGTGAAATGGAGATACTTGTATTTATTGTTGGGTATATGTATCAGTTTGCCTAACAATATTAGCATACATTCATTTGGAAAGTGATTCTGCAATTATATTAAAGTAAAGATGCAGAGTAAGTTTAAGAGGTCCACGATTGAATATTTTAAAGAATCTAACCTAACTTTGGCTTACTAACACACACACATACACCAGTAGCGGCTCGTAGTCTCTACAAGCACCGGTTGCAATGTTGCAATATTAAAGGTATGTAGGTACGCGCAAGTGTTCCCCTCCCCCAGTATTCTTGAGTCTTATCCAAGAAATATTCAGTAAATATGAAGAGGAAAGTCTTTTAACCTCTATTTGTATATTATTGATTAAATTATTTCTCTAATATTAATTTAATATATAAGCTATTTCCTTTTTTTCAAACAACCACTATCAATGTACGTTTATACACTATTTATATACAAAACCTCTACACTCATGTTATTGAACACAAGATAAATCGAATATATAGTATGTGCTGTAAGCCATGAATGATGGCGTTAATCCGAAAAGAAGAAAAAAAAAGCAAGAAAATTGCATGCACGCAGTTAAACAAAATTATTTAATTATATAAACTATGCATTATTTTAGAATGGAAGGTCTTTCTTCGATCTTTCGGGCTTCAAATTTTTCTATGACTTTATTGAATTTTTCTATGACTTTATTGACTAATCTGAAATGCTGCTCGCCAAGTTTCTCTGAATAGAAAGCACCGCTACCGCAAATATTTTCCGCTTTATTTTCTTTAGGGTCCAGAAACATCTCTCTCCTCCGACAATATACATTTTGTTAGCATTTCTTTGTATAAATATACGGAACAAAAAGTCCATTTTCAGGAACCACGTATTTTTTTTTTTTTTTTTTTGTCTGTAAAGAAGCATGAAATCTAAGATGTTTTCCTTTGAAAATGAAAAAAAAAAAATAGTTTAACATTCCAGCAAATTAGGCTAAAGAAGACAGATGAGTATTGGAAGTGAATGATTTATGCTCTCCGCCGGAAATCGAACACAGAATCATGTGCACGAAAGACACAAAGGTAGGAATTAGACCAGTAGTAAGACATTTTCTTCTTGGAGACTCGATTGACCCCCTCCCCAGGATAGGATTTTTTAAAAAATAAATCTTATCCCAAGAATTTTCACCTTTGGATTATAAATGTTAAATAAAATCTATTGACTTCGAACGACCGCCCCCCAAACTTTCAGCCTGGATCCGTCCCTGCTACCACCAGACTTATATTTGTTCTTTGCGAGTTTATGTTTTGTGAATAACTTCTTTCTTCCACACGTCTGTATCTTCCTCGTCCTATCAATTGAGTCAAGCCCTGCTAAGCGGAGGAATTCGTAACTATTACAGAAGCTGAAAAGTTGCGGAAAAAATGCAACCGTAAGGGACCAATACGGGAAGATAGGAGCGTTGCAAGAATAAATCCACTTCCCCATGTTAAGAGATAGGAGCTCGCTGCCATATGCTCAATGTTACTGCTTCCAGTGGCAACGTTCGCTGCCACTGGAAAGGTAAATCTCTCTCTTTCTTTCCGTTTTTTAATTGACTTTTTTTCAGAAATGCATCAATACTGTTTTGCGCTCAAGAGCAAAGGTTTATTTTTTACTGATACACTACTTTAACGCTTAAAAATATTTTTAGTATTAAAAAAAATATCCGGTTGCACAACTATGCAACATATAGTACCAGCCGCCACTGACATACACACACACACACACACACACACACACATATATATATATATATATATATATATATATATATATATATATATATAATTTTTGTTCCAATAGCCATCGCGACCAGTGGGGCATGGGGTTCTAGAAGCCTTAATTTTATTAGAGAGGTAGGCAGACGCATATCAATCATTTCTGGAGATGTTCGGGAGCATATCAATCATTTCTGAAACTGGGGGAGATATTTCTTCTCTAGTATAACAGAAACAGGGAACAATATATATATATATATATATATATATATATATATATATATATATATATATATATATATATATATATATATATATATATATATATATATATATACTTTTGTCTATTTCAACCTTATCAAATCAAAACTGAAGTCCAGGTTTACATAATTAGGGTGCATATCTGTGTTTCAAACTTTTGCTTGATGTTTTATTTTACGAACTACACTCAAGTTTAAAGCAGCTTCCATACAACATAAATCAATGGTATTTTTAGCACTGGCGTGGCGCGATTTTCTACTTACGGTAACTAATTTCCAATAATTTTTCTTAGAATACATTTTCTGTTTAAGCTTTAAAATATATTCTTTATTTTTGTGGAAACATCATACTGGCTGTATGCTAGAGGTCTGCACGGGCCGGAATATTTAGCATAGGCCTGGCCCGGCCCGTGAGTTGCTAATGAGAAGCCCGACCCGAGTCCGAGATATGTTTTAGCCTTTATGCCCGAGCTCGACCCGTGCCTGGGATAATCAACCGTGCCCGAAATAAGCCCGAATTACAGAAACTAAATAATGAACCCAAAATTGTGTTTGTATTTACAGCAGTTAGAGGATTAATTTTGCAATTGTGTTTAAAAGTTCTCCAGGAAGAACGGTCCCATAAATATCTTTGGACACTATATTCACAAAGTATAATTACAACCCGGCCTGAGCCCGAAGTGATCTAAGCTTTGTAAGCCCGAGCCCGTGCAGACCTCTATTGTATGCATGAATAAAAGTGATTTACAATAAAAATAAATAGATAGTTAATAACTAAATGCGTATGTTTATTGCTCAATTTTCTTGCAATTAATTGCTGAAAATAAGAAAATATGTACTTTCTTACATATTTCTCTTCGCCAAGAAATAACGTTTTATTCTATCATAACAGACGTTTGATTATAATTAGTTAATGATGGAAATATGGATTGCAAATTATATTAAATTTAATGTGAGAAACAAACGATCAGTTTTAAGTGTCATTTTTTCAATACTCTACTTTTCTTCCTGTACATTGTATATCAGTACATAGCGTATATATTTGTCTTTTGATTCGTATCATCTTTTTATATTATGTACGTTTCTAAATAAGTAGAAAGACGTCTCGACTCAAATTTCGAGACGAGTTAAGACAGTCTTAAATCTCGACTCGATTCGTCTCGTGCACATTCCTAGCTGCCACCGGGCAGAACGATAGGCTAGGACCTGCGTTGAGGAGTATTAGCGTGAGTGTACCTAGTAATTCAAAAGAAACGGCTGTAACAACGCAAGAGAAAAGCTGTCGTATGCCATTCTCCCAAAGTCATACAGTCTTTAATGTTCCGTCAGAAGTTTAGAGAACTTGGCTTATATATTTGAATACATCCGCTGTATAACCCGAACTTCACACCATCATACAATATGTTGTTTCAATCTGCAGAACTCCCTGGATTGTGAGAACGACGGCTCTCACTTTTGTTTATTTTTTTCATTTAGCGTATTTATTTATTTGTGCCAGAAACCACTGAAGTTCTATAGCCTGTGTCAATAATGACTGAACATTTCTCATTATTCATAGTTACATTGATAAGTTATTTATTTTCTTGATTACACAATTTTATGAATTCTCTCCTATTTGTTGATGGTGACGTTCTAAAAAAGTGATGTATTTAATTCTTGTGTCTGTCTGTTAGAATCAATTGATGCTATATTCTGCTGCTTATTATCTTCCTGTTCTGAGGTCCGCAGAACAGTGATGGGAGTGTCCTGAAGCCGGCTTACGCGTTTCCCTGATTTTTATTGCGAAAGCACACACTTGTTGTATGGCTTTGCTTGAAACACGTTCCACATACTGTTCACTGTTTCTGGTTTCGGTGAATTTTGAGTCTTATTATTTCTAGAATTACTGTTATAATTGCCATTTTTCTGGTTTTTATTGTATATCTGATTGTTATTCCTTTTTTTGCGAACTGCAACCGTCTTTGCCTCTTTTAAAATTCGAGCACCGCAAAGTATTATGAGCAACTAATAAAGAGAATTCCGCTATTTGGTTAGCAAGCCTACTAATTTCCGACGTTCCAGTAGTAGTAGAGTGGCTAGTTGTAGGGGGGTTTCGGGAGGGGGTTGTAATGCATTAGACTGCGGAGGGGTATGGAGAGATTTGACTTTGAGAAGCACCCTGTAGCGGGAGTACGGAAGATAATGATAGTGCGGGTGATGGGGATTGATATTTTTGCCAATTAGGGGTTTGGTTTCAAAAGGGTAACTCGACAGTTTGTTGAAAATAGAAAAGGATGTAGTAGCCACTGTAGATGAATTCATGCTATTAACAGGTTGAGTATGTAAATGTTGGCCACAAAGAGAATAAATTGCTGGGTCCATTCAATGTAATCACTTTTTTTCATAAGATCTTGTGCTGTTTATCCTGAAAGGCTGCAAAAGTTTTCAATGCAACTTTTTTTTAAATTTTTTTCTTTAGGCCAAATGATAAATAATCTTTTGCTCTTCTATAGCCTGAGGCATATCTTGGCGAATTACTTTCAATTTTTGTGAAAAAAAGTAAGCATCTATGTGCTCGTTCTCACCCTGTTGAATTTGGAAAATTTCGAACTCTACCCTAATAAGTAAATAATCTAGGTATACTGAGATCAATCAACTTGGATTTTAACTGTTTATAATTAAATGAATCTAACTGATTTTGGGCTTTTAATTGTAATATTAAGTCCAGAGCAACGTTCTGCAGGTACATGGAAAGGTTTTTTATTTCTTCTTTGCAGTCCAAGACTGAAGCAATGCTACATGGTTAGGAAAACAAAAACAAAAACAAAAAAAAAAAAAAAAACGATCGGGGTCTTCAGTGGTGTGTCCTGAGTATTTGGTGAGATGGGTAATGTTCAAGAAACGCCGCGAACTCTGTTCGGCCATATGAGTTGTGTTCTCTGGAAAAATATTTTTGCTGGATCTAGTCTGTGTAATACACAGAAAAAAAACAGCAAGAACTGTGCTAGTGTTAAGACACATACTAAGTTCACTGTTAATAAAATCATATACCTATAAATTTCAAAGTCCACTTAATTCGTTAATAAAAATAGCGTCCGGTAGGGAAGTGATCAGTTTGGAAGTGAGTCTACCATGTAACGTTCTCCCTATATAGAGCTTGATAGAATACAAATTATAGGTCCAGAATCTTTTCCCACTACAGTTTATTTTATTCATTTATTATACTTCGGAAGGAATTGCAGCAGAACCATATCAATTTTTAACACTAAGTTGAACTATTTGTTACTTAAAACAATGAAACAAAGGACTTATTTAGCCTCATATGGATCTCTAATGGAAAGCTTAAAATAAGACATTGTCTACAAAATGGTACAATAGATTGATTGATTGATTTTTTAGTTTAGCGTCCCTTTCAGCAGCGAGGCTATATGAGACGTGGACCTACTGATTAAAGTGGAATCCGAACCACATGAGCTCCCGCCGGGAATCGAACCCGGGTCTCCCACGCCAAAGACGCGTACGCTAACCGCTTAGCCACGGAGGAGCTCAATGGTACAATAGAGATACACATTTTTAAGAATTCTATAAGGCAATTTTAATTATGAAACAAAACTATTGACGGCATGCGAGGCCTGGATTCCATTCCAGACTAGTGCTTATTTGGTTCATATTCCATGTTAAGCTGTACTATTACACGGATCTGATATAGATAGCCTCGATGCTGTAAGACACGCTAAACTCTAGCCCAACCAAGCAAATTGTTTACTTGCAATTTTTTGTTTTGAGTAAATATTTGATGTTGAATACCTGGACCACCAGCGTTTCTTCTTTAGCCCATTGATTTATGTGGCTGTTTTCTTTGAAATGAACCGGGATTTTAATATTATTTTATTTTAATTTAATTATTAAATATTAAATTTATATATATATATATATATATATATATATATATATATATATATATATATATATATATATATATATATATATATATATATATATATATATATATATATATATATATATATATATATATATATATATATATATATAATTTATATTTAAAAGACCAATTGAGAAACCTCTAAATAGCTTTGTTGAAGAAATCAGTAAAATCAAACTTCTAATAATCTTTGATTTAAGAGAAAACAGAAAAAATATTCCTCAAATAAAACAATTGACTAAAGAACAACGATGCCGCAGGTAGGTATCCAACCATTTGTTGCAAAATTAAACAACACAAAACAGAGTAATGGCTTCATTATGCCATTATCTGGTTTGTCTTCAATATGTGCATCTCTAATGCAACATTTTGCAAAATATTCCTTGTTTTATTGTTGTATTGTAAATAACACCTGAATTCAGTATTAAAAGATAAGTCTTTTCTGTTTCAGTTCTCTCCAGGACGCTCTTAAACTTTTGCTTCATTATACTTTTCTCTCTTTGTCAAATTCTTCTATTTATGAAACTAATAAATGTTTCTCACTTTTTCGTTATACCAGCAAATTGGGCTTAGGTTATACCACCATAATTATCGACACTTAAATTTCTCCAAAATTTGAGAGTACTTCGAGGAACTAATAGTACATTTTACAATATTTTGTTAAGTACTAACCTACTTACAAAACAAAACAAACAAAACGTTGAGAAGCTCTCCTGTAAACCTGGTTAACAGACAGTTTGTCTTTCCTACTCTATTGCAAGTAGTGTTGCTAACTCATATGCTAAAAAATACAACTGTAGTTACCTGGGAGGCCTATTCCAATATTTACATTTATTGCCACGTTTACAGTAAAAATATCACTCTCATATATTATTATACATCGAAAGTAAATTTATTCTACAACGTGAAATAATTGGTAGTAATTAAGCTTTAGAATTTTACAAGCTAATAGTAAACTTTGGTGACAGACACACGTATGAATAATTGTTCATTGAACTTGCCCCAAGAGTCACTGACGCATGTGGAATTGGTTTCTGATTCCCTAATGCTTTTCCCTGAAGAAAGGAAAGTGTTCAACAATATCATGCTCAGCTTTGAGGGAGGGACTCCTACTCAGAAAGATTACACGAAATTTGTTTATTATTATTATTATTATTATTATTATTATTATTATTATTATTATTATTATTATTATTATTATTATTATTATTATTATTATTATTATTATTTGTATGTATGTGTGTGTGTGCTTCAGGTCGAGGGAAGTTTCAACATTCAACTGACAATTAACGAAAAATTAGAGGAACCAATTTATTCCTTACCAATGACAATAGTAACAAGAAAGCCTCAACTGAAAGTACCCTGTCGGCTGAGTATTCCAAATGGCATGCTTGCCACTTCAAGGTGTATATTCAATAGTAATCGGTAAGCATAACTCCGTTAGCCTAGGGTTGCCATATAAAAATTATCGAATATTAACACATTCTTTCAGTTAAAGCTTGACGTTTTAGTTTTTAAAGAAACAGACTTCATTAAGTTTTGAAACCAGCTTCTTTTTTTCTACTTTTTCTATTTAATAATTGAAGTGGTCAGGGGATAAAGGTATTATATAACAAATTGTACATTTCGGGAAAATTGACTTTCACAACTATGTCTGTTAACGTACACCCTTCATCGTTTCCAAATCTCTTCACTGGGACGAGGACTCACTAAATGATGTGTTATGTAGCATGACTAACATATAACACATGCATGAAACGCCAGTATTCAACGTTTCGAAAAACGTAACGTAACACCTTTATCCTCTAAGCGCTTCAATTATGTTGATGATATTCAAGCTATCTCGTTTTAAACGGGAAAAAACCTTCTTCAGTCTTTGTCCAGACTGTCTCCAGGGTGGCGCTAAATATCAGATTAGTTTTAATACATTATGATCTTATATCAGATCGCCAGTTGTGTATCCTGTTCATGTATCATTGGTTTCTCTATTCAGTTATCTCGTTTTCCAAATAAAAATAAAAGGAACATTTTTTCAATCTTTATTACGACTAAGATATCTGATTGAGCGCAGTATTATATGGAAACAGAAAAAGCCCAATGACAATAGAAACGAACTATGATTCTTTATTCTCTCGTTTTATAAACACACTTTAAAACCTGCTATAACTTTGTTCAAAGAAGCAAGTTCTCTTTTTAAGGAAGAAAGGTTTACACGTACTCTCATTAAACGTAATCCCTGGTTCAATTACTGATTGAGCACACAACCTTGGAAAGAAGTTACCAAGATCTCAGGTCTATTGCGATATTAGGTTCGCTGTTTTATATTTTCGGAGTTGTCTGAACTATCATAGTAATGATCTCAAGGGTTGGTCTTGGGAGGAAATTCTATCATTCTCCAAAAGCTACGAAATTTTCTTGATGGTGATTATAAGATGGTGTAATTTATAAGTTCGTACTACTGCTGACCGCCGGCGCAAATCTGTCTTCAACATGGGAGGGGGGGGGGCAGGTAAGACCGTTTCCTTAAGCTTTTTTTAAGCAATATTCAAAATATTTAAAAGGTGAAAAACAACGCTGTGGAGGATCAGGGGAGCAGAGTTGTATTCAACATTGGGAGGCGGGCAGATTTGAGGCTATTTCTGCGGGGACATTCATTTCATCTCACTTTCCTTTGTGACAATCGGACATAAATCATCACAGTTCTCCCTAAAAAACACATTTAAAATTGGATTATTGGGGGGACAGTACCCCTAGTTCCAAGATTGGAGGGGACATGTCCCCCTCAAACCCTGGGATTTGCGACAGTGTTGCTGACAAGGATGTGTCTTTGCAGTCGCGCAAGCGTTACGTGTCACACGTGTTTGATGACCTGCATAGCAGTATCTCAGGACCATTTTCTTCAGTTATTTAAAAATATATAGAAACAGCAAAGAAGCATAGAAAAGTACCTAAATTCATGACATAATGAACGTAATATCAATAATGACAATACTGCTCTAATATTTCGTAATATGTATTAAAGTAAATAAAGAAAATATTAAGGTCATGGCTTCCTTCAGGTAATAAACGTGACTATTACGTATATACTTGTTACGACATACAACTCTTTTCTTCACTCTGTGAAGACTAGTGCAATTTATAATGTAGGCATATTGAAAGAAGATTCAACAACTTTCACGGTCACCTTCAGTTTTGTCTTCCTAAATTAAGAAATGGGGCCGCAGTGGCTCAGTGGTAGAGCGTTCACCTCTGGTGCTTGGGTTCCCGGGTTCGATCCCAGCCCCCACCAAGTGAACTTTGTGGAGGACAAACAAAGTGTGCGTGGGTTTTCTCGGGGTTCTCCCGTTTTCTCCCACTTTCTTCATTCCACCATTTCATTCATTTCTCATAATCACCGTCTCCTTTAGCCTAACCGGAATAAACGTGAGACGTAAAACTCAAAGATTTCATTTCATTTTCCTAAATTAAGAAGAATGGCCCTTTCGCGATTTAATTTATTTTATAGGGTGCGAACATATTAGAATAGAATGGAATATTTTATTATCATTAAGTCTGTATATAGATAATAGACAAAGTCAAATGAAGTTATACCAGTAAATTCATGTTTTCTTAACCTATAGGTATATCAATATACTTTTGTTCAGCGTGTGACTCGAACCATAAGTGTTTCCCCTGAGAGCACACATTCGTTTTCAATAGATAAAAACGTCATGGAAAAGCTGTCCTTTTTCACCATTATACCTGAATTTCTGTCGTTCTCTGACTGTAATTGGAAGGCCCCACGCTACTTGCAGGTTCGTAATTGTAATTGATTCGAATCTTGTGGTTGAAAAACCGAACTAAAGTTTTTAATGTTTTTTCATTAGCCTTACCAGACGAATGTTGAAATAGCAGTATGTGTTTAAAAGAATCTGCGGCCAACTTCCAGAAATCCTTCCACTTACCGTGTAATTGTTTCTGGTAAAAACTGTTGCACAATGTGGATCATAGGGTTTGCACTTTAAATATATATAGTGTTGGCTTTTCAAAATAAGATATGAGGAATCCGTTAAATAGTAATCTAGTGCTTCAAAATTCCCGTGCTTTGGCTGAGCTCTTCAGGATCTGGGTATATTTTCTTGGATCTTTATATTTGCTTGTATGTTTAAGAACGAAACACACATACTTGAAAGCTCCTCTTCCCACCATTCCCCAAAAAAAGTGTCGTACAGAAATCGGCAGCACTGAATACAAGGAATTTGGAATTTGTCTTGTTTGTTATTTTCATAATTGTAAAATTCTGAGAATTCTGAGAGTTTGCTCAGCTTAATCAATTCATCAGTGCCCAAATTAAAAGTAAAACTAATAACAAAATAAAATAAAACTTAGTAGTTTAGGATCGTAACCTTGAAAGGAATGTAAGATTATGTTAGTTGTTATTAAGATTATTTTTGTACGGTCAGACCCAGAAGCATAAGCAAGAAGTGTGGACCCTCCTCAGAAGATAAAATGTATTCTTTTAGTGTTATTTCAACGAGATTATCGGTCAAAAATATATATCTTTCTTTCAATATATTAGTCAAATTATCTTCTAGAAGTCTATTGATATTACAGATTTATTTATATCCTCAATTTTGCATCTTCACTCAAATGTGAAGAGAGAGGTCTTTACAAGCCGAATGTCTAACTCGAGCAAAAATTGAAAAAAAAAAAAAAAATTGGGAAGCACTAAGAGTTGGGACGATGGCTCCCGCATGCTTTGACTCCGGGCCAGAAGACAACGAGAGGAAGGAGCCATTTCTGGACAGGGTGTTGACATGTGATACAGCTCCACGGCGCCGTCATCATTGGTTAGCATCCCATGAACCGGTTCCGAGAAAGCCGAAACCAGCACTGCACCAGAAGAATATCCTCCCGTGTGTTTTCTGGACTGGTTGCGGCATCGTGCATCGGGAACTGGTACCAGCTGGTCAGAGCATCAAGCAACTGTGTACTGTCAGCAGTTGAGCCGTGTTGAAGAAAACCTCAAAACTCTGGATCCAGCATGTCTGTATCGCAAAGGGGTCCTCCTGTTACAGTATAACGCTAAGCCCCACGTGGCTAGGATGATCCGGGAAACCGCTCTACGCCTTGGATGGAAACACTATTCCATCCGCCATACTCCTTGGACATTGCATCGTCCGATTATCACTTATTCCATTTTTTGGACAATCACCTTAGAGGACGCTAGTTCAAATCGCTAGTAGAGGTGCAAAATGCACTTGATACCTTCTTCGCTTCACGGCCCAACAAGTTCTATCGCAATGGAATCCATGGTCTTCCAGAACGTTGGTAAAAGGTCGTTGATGCTAATGGGGACTATTTTTGATCTTCCAGGTACATCTTAGGTGACATATCGATGTTCGAAGGTGATGGGTGAAAAAGCGATAGAACTTCCTTGGTTACCTTTATATATATGTATTTTTTAAACAATAAAAGCAAGCGACTTCAAACTAAATTTTATAGGAGTTTTACACAAACTTTACAACAAACGTTTTAATACAAAAAAAAAAGCCATGAAAAAATCGGGTTCCATAAAATCTCTGGCGTTTTATCAGAGACACGTAGTGAAAAATACTTCATGCGTACAGTTAAATATTTTGATGCTTGTACCGTTCCTGTTTCATTTATGGAATAGATTATGAGGGAACAGAAAGACAAAATCCAAGGGAAACGCGCATACTTTCTGTTTTGACGGAGTCATAAAACACAAGCTAGTTTTTTACTCCAGCAGCATCTTCTACCTTTCGAGTAAAGTGGAGAGGGGCACGGTGGCTCAGTGATAAAGTGATTACCTCTGATGCGTGCGGTCCTTGGTTCGATTTCTGATCAAGTAAATTTGTGGTGGACAATATCGTGTCCTTGAGTTTTCTCGGGGTACTCCCGTTTCCTCCATAATTTTCATTTTACCAATTATTCCATCATCATTCATTTGCCTTAATCATCACTCTCTTTTAGCCTAAAGGGTATGATCGTGGAACGTTAACTGAAGATTTTATTTCATTTTTAATTTTTCGAGGAAACTGAAAAAAGTTCAATATTCGCATGCAATTCAATGCAAAAACACATACCAAACAAGGTTTTCCTGCCATCTGCAAGTATATTTCCGAAGTAAAACTATCTACATACTGTTCTGCGGTTCGATACTAATTAATTCAAGCTAATAACTGAATTTCACTGGAAGTAGCGCTTACCATTGTTACCATTGTCTCCATCCTCAATTATATATATATATATATATATATATATATATATATATATATATATATAAAGAGAGAGAGAGAGAATATATACAAATATCTCTAATTTACTCCTTATCTCACTTAAGGTGGATCACCGTTAAAACATACAAGATTGGATAGGTTAGTATATAAAATACGTGTCACAAAAATGTGTCAGGTAACGCAAATTAGTAACTGTTTCATTATAGATAGTAAGTGTGCTTTTCAGAAGATATTCTAGGAAGCAATGTTTCCCTATCTATTTTCCAAGGTGTTATGAACATTATGATCTAAGACTTAAAGGTACACCTTGTATCATTATTTTACTTGTTTGCAGAACGAGAAGCAAAAGTAAATACTAAGGGTTACTTCTTTTTCCTTATAGTGCAAAGTATTGTTTGACATGAATGTTTCTGTCCTTTATTTACGACAAAACTAAAAACATCTCTGAAGTAAGAGACTGCATAATTACTCTAGCGATAAAACAGAGTGCGGTAAGTTAAGTATAATGATCAAGACACTAACATTCTCTACTTTACTCCAGAAGCTATTAATTTTGGCAACTTATTCTTCAATAAGTTAAATGGCACATAATTAGGCTAAAATACGTTTTCAGAACAACATTTTCTTTTACGACGAAACGCTATGTTATATTTAATGTGTATTAGAGGCCGATATTTAGAGTCTAACGGTATATATACGCACGTGAATGATTATAAATAAGTTAAAATTACTCGCTATTTATATAATTATCAGTACTAAAATATCTTTCCTGGTATGTTTTACACCGACAATGTAAAAAATAAAACACAATTGAAATACTTTTAGTAGAGATGTTGAGGAGAAAATTGATGAAATAGTGTTTATAAAGTGTTCTTCGCGTATCCAAAAGCGTTACTAATAACAGTATCTAGTATAACATATTTAAGACACTTCTTCTGGGTAAACAGTTCGAAAACAAAGTGGTGACAAACATCTTACACATTTTGTACATATATCTAGGACATACTTCAACAACAGAGTATCTATAAGGGTTGAATATGTGTCATCTGGAGATGTTCAGAGTGTTGGTAATGTGTACACTGTCCTACTGTGTCTAAAAGTAGTTTCTGTACTTTTTGCTGGGTAAGGAAGGCTCAATCAAGGTTTCGATTTTCTGCGTTCACATGTGTTTTCATATTCAGCTGGAAGTATTGTAAACAATGTTCCTACTCTCGCATTTCTCATATGTAAAACTTTAATTTTCTACATCAGTAATGAGTAAACTATGGCCTACGAGCCAGACGTAGCACTCTGGAAGGTTCTATTCGGTCCGTGACATTGTTCCTAATCTGATGAATTTAATTTCACTTCTGATAATCAGTGAAATTAAAAGAGATTATGATTTTTTTTAAAAAAATAAATAAGCTACATTCACAATTCCATTCACTACATTGTCCTTCATAACCTTTCAATCATTAATAGGATTTAGTATTACAAGAATTTTATAAAATATACAATTGTTGTTTTTAATAAAGTGTATTGTCCCATCTAAAGATGTTTCTTTTTTCTCTCCCTTAAAAATTTATCCAGCACTGTTCTACATGTAAAGCAAAGGACCTCCCTCATTCAGTCACAACTAAGTTTCCGAATTCATTAGTTTTTGTAACTTGAAATCTCTGAGGTTCTCCTTAAACCCCAGACTGTAGACATACTAGAGTTTTACAAGTTTCAGCACTTACGGAGAGTAAAGAAGAATTAAATGCTTACTCTCCCTTCAACAGATGTTCATATTTTGAAAACTATTTTTAAAAAAAATATTCACTCGGAAACAGCTATCTGCCATCATTTATTACTTCAAAACGGTAAAGAATACTTAAATTTAATAGATAATCATTCGACAATAAGCTTTAATTTTTATCTCATTTCAGTCAATTAATACTAATAATTGTATGTCGTGATAGTACTTCAGACGTAGTTTATATAAAACTATTGCGATAAAATGAACTTCATAAATTCTCTTAGTGAGGAATTGGCAGTCTATAGTAATTTTACATAGTTATATACCACTATGTAGTGGTATATAAAGTGAATGTAAACACTATGTAGTCCATTTTTAAAATTTTTTGGAGTTTAGCCACTCATTCAAGTGGTTCAATTATTGTAATATACTTAAAATAGTCTTATATCCATATCATAATATGTGATATACAACAAATGTTACATTATACATTTTACATCACATTAAAGCCTCAAAAAATGGAGAAGCAGATAGTTCAGCACTTATTATCTATGTAGGCCTATTGCGTCCATAGGAACGAAAATACAGTAACTATAACTGGTAGACAAAAATCGGTAGATAAAACGAGTGTAGCGAGCTTTTATTATTTGACTAAACCGGCATTCCTTTTTATGTTTGTTCATCCAATTGTACCATGATAATTCTAGAATGAAATATCAAATATTTATGTTATTTATTCATCGCCTAAACTCTACCGTAGCTGGAAAACCCTGGATATGCAATCTTTGTGCATTATTCAAGTTTTTTTCCACAAATATTTTCACTGTTTTTAAAGATTATACACAAAACTATAGATGCTCATCTTAAAAACAAGTACATTTTCTGCATAGTAAGATACAATAAACTGAAATCAAGTATGTTGTGTTATCTCTTAACTTACTTGCAGAATGTATCCATTATCCTGAAACAACCTCATTTTTAAAGTTTATCACTACTTCTGCTTGGTAAATGACCTGGGGTTTAGTATAAAATACTAAAATCAATTATGAAACTTTTCGGTTTTGAGAAGTCTTTTTTTTAAATCTCACTCTCTTACTTTCTACCAATTTCATTTTGGTTATTGATAAAGATAGCAACCAAGGTCTAGAGTTGAACAGTGTTCACCAGGTTATGGCATATGCTGATATAAATTTAATAGGGCATGATAGGAGAACAATGGAAAGAAATTTACAGGTCTTATTAAACGCTTGCAGGGGCATGGATTTAGAAGTAAACGCAGAGAAAACTAAATACATGGAAGTGCATCGGCACCGTAATACGGCAAATTATGGATGCTTTAAAATATTAAATAATACTTTTGATAAAGTGGATACTTTCAAATATCTAGGATCAATATTAACAGACGAAAATCATATTCACGAAGAAATTAAATGTCGACTAAAAACATGGAATTCGTGTTATTATTCACTTCAAAATCTCTTGTCGTCGCTAATTCTGTCGAGGAATTTCAAACTTAAAATATATAAAACGATAATCATCCCTGTTGTCCTGTATGGATGCGAAACATGGTTGCTTACTCTGAGGGAAGAACAAAGACTGAAAGTATTTGAGAACAAGATCCTGAGACGAACATTCGGACCCAAGAGTTACGGCAATTGAGAATAGCAAAGACTTCATAACAAGAAATAACATAAATTATGCGGTTTCCCAAACATTGTTAGGGTCATCAAGTCTAGGAGGCTTAGGTGGCCAGGTCATGTAGCTAGGATAGAAGAAAGTAGAAACGCTTTCAAAGTCTTGACTGGTAGACCAATCGGAAAACGACCATTAGGAAGACCTGGATGCAGATGGGAGGACAATATTAAGATGGATCTCGCAGAAATAGAGATACAATGTAGAAACTGGATCCAGTTGGCTAAGGATAGAAGTCAGTGGAGAGCTTTTGTGAACGCGACATTAAACCTCCGGGTTCCATAGGCCATAGAGTTAGTTAGTTTATTGATAAAGATAGTTTAGAATTCTTTCAATTGTGTGAAATTAAGTATCCGAATTCCCGGTGAAGAAAATGTATACAAAATCGCTAAAATTTTTAAATACGGGAAAATTTTATATTATTTTATACTTTTGATTATACGGTTGATTATTAAAGGATACCGCATTATTCTTTGCCATGAATAATTTAATATGGTGTTTATAAATTTCTGAAAATTTTAATTTAGAAAATTTACATTTTTACGGTTTTTTTTTTTTTTTTTTTGGTCGGAAAATTTTCAAATTAATTAAAGAAAACTTTCCTTTTTCCTCATGTACGTGGGTTGTTTGGAAAGTTCTAAGAATCGGATAGAAAGAAATTCAGTATCAGAGTGATCGACACTTTATTTCAATATAATATCCTCGAAAGTTCTGCCAACAGCCTTTCAATGCTTTGACACAAGCAGAAATCGTCGACTAGTCAACATTGACAATAAACCGTCATTGTGAAGTTGACTTTTTTATTAGACTGAAATTTCTTGCTGCCAAGAATTTCTTAAGATTTGAGAATAGATAAAAGTCGCTGGGAGCAAAACTAGGCAAGTACAAGGGTGGGGTACTACTTGGAAGGCCATTCTTCCAGTTTCCACTTTCAAAGAAGTCTGAGAGTAATGCAAAACCTTTCGGTCTGAATAGAAGCGGCACCCATCGCACCGAAAGTTTTCTCGTGCCCAATTCTTCAGTGAAAAGGTGATGCGTCCGGTCGCTTGAGATCCCCACTGGATAAGCTATCTCACGAACTTGGAATCAGTCAACCAGCACCATACCACGAACTTTTCATATGGTATCTGGTGTGATGTCGATTAGCGGATGTCCACTGCTGCTCTAGGGGGTTATCTTCAGTGTTGAACACCATCGTCCACTAGCTAACAGTAATAAAGACTAGAGACGAGTCATCCAATCCTGTGTCCAATTCATCTTTGATGGTTGTCACAGCTTTATTCCCTTTTTCACTAGAAACTCGATGACCACACGTCTTTCTTTGTTCTATATTGTCACATCACCAACATTTCTGCTCTTCCTGTGCATCTGAAAACCTGACTATTAGGCGAGTAGAGATGCATGTTTCCTTGCACCTTCAGAACAGAAGTAGCCTTGTAATGCTCATGCTTTTAATCCGATGATAGGAAGCCCTAGCCTAGTGAGGTAAATGAGCGCGAGATCGAGTTCGCAATAATCTAACTGTGAATAGCAAGCCTAAGCTCCAACTACTGTGAGTCCTAGTGTGAATCTCATTGAGATTAGTGAACGCGAGTCCTATTGAGGATGGAGAGCCTGAGCCCGACTAAGCCCCGGTTGTTAAATGGCCATGTTTGATTCTTTCTTTCTTTCTTTCTTTTTCTTTTTATTTATTTATTAATTTTTACTTTTTCCTACTCTACTGCGCAAGTTTTATAAACAGTAGAAGTGCTAGAGAAACCTCAATCAGCACGTGTTCGAATTATAAACCGAAATTGTTTAGATACCTGATGAAACCTGCGTTCACGTCTTAACAATATAGGTTGTAAACAAAGCTAACACACCTAAGCCTGTATTTAGGTAAGTGCTATTCTGTGCTCGAGCACAGGACGGCAGAGTTTAGGGTCGGCAAAATTTTGGAATTCTTTTTTTAAGATTCACAATAAAGTAATATTTAAAACTAGCAACCCGCAGAGTCCCACGGTAGCTAGCTTATCTGATTAATTTTAAAAAGTCATCCTCTCCGACCCTCACCCCCAAGGAGTGAGGATGAACTTGAACATAATGAAAACTGATACCGTTAAACTCAGCGACCTCGAAAACTATGAACTAACACTAATATCTGTCGTTTTCTATTACTTATAAAATCTCGCCTCCCTCCCTGGGTGTGGAGTATGACCTTGAAGTTGAATTAGATTAAAACTTCACTATTCATCTCAGCGACCACAAAAACTATGAATTCAACTCTAATATTGGTATTTTTTTGGGGGGGGAAATTATTTTAAGCACAGGGGCGCACAATATATAAATACGGGCCTAAACACAACAAACTCTTAATTCCTCGTAAACAAATACAACTATATGGTATCTCAAGTGGCTTGAGTTAAACAAAAAGGTGAATACAAGGTCTGTATGATAAGTAATGAGACTCGCCGCGCCGCGGCGCGCGTGTCGCTGGAGCGGGTTTGTCGGTGATGGAGGATGTAGGGGGGGGGTCCGAGCAAAGCAACGCACCGCGCGTCAGTTGGCTCCGAGCCTTAGTGGAGCGCGGACAAGCCTTGGACAAAGCCCTTGTGAACATTCTTGTCACGGCGGAAAATCAACAAACATGGAGGGTTCCATCGAACAGCGTTATGCGATCAAATTTTGCGTTCGCCTGGGGAAAACGGCTACTCAGACGCTTTCTCTCATCACGGAGGCCTACAAAGAGGAAGCCCTATCCAAAGCCCAGGTGTTTCGTTGGCACAGTGCGTTCCGGAACGGCCGGGAAAGCGTTGAGGATCTGGAGAGGGCTGGACGCCCGACAACAGTGACTACGGACGAAACTGTGGCAAAAGTGAGGGATCTCCTGAACTCAGACCGTCGATTATCGTTGAGATTGATTGCTGATGAACTCGATATGAACCACACAACAGTGCACAAGATTGTGACGGAACAATTGGGAATGAGAAAAATCTGTGCGAAACTGGTGCCGCGAGTGTTGACTGACGAACAAAAGCAACGACGTGTTGATTGTTGTCAGGAACTGTTGAACCTCATGAACAGTGACCCTAACTTTGAAGATGACGTCATAACAGGTGACGAGTCGTGGGTGTTCCAGTACGACCCTGAAACGAAACGTCAAAGCGCGGAGTGGCACACTCCTGCGTCCCCGCGCCCCAAGAAGGCCAGAATGTCGAAGTCAAAGGTGAAAACAATGTTGATTGTTTTTTTTGACAATGTGGGGGTGGTCCACAAGGAGTTTGTACCCCAAGGACAAGCCGTCAACGCCGCCTTCTACAAACAAGTCCTTGAGAGACTGCACAGGAGCGTCAAGCGGAAAAGACCGGCGATCGCTAGCCGGTGGAAGTTGCATCACGACAATGCCCCTGCCCACACCGCCTTCTTAGTGACCTCCTTTTTGACCCGGATTGGGGTGGAAGTCCTTCCACAACCACCCTACAGCCCAGATGTGAGCCCGGCCGACTTCTTCCTCTTCCCGAAGCTGAAGCCACGCTTGAAAGGAACCCGTTTTGCAGACGTCACAGCCATCCAAGCAGCCGTGACCACATTTCTAAAGGACATGCCGGCTGCTGACTTCCAGGGGGCGTTTGCAGCGTGGAAACATCGATTGCAGAAGTGCATCGACGCAAGAGGAGAGTACTTCGAAAGCTTTTAAGTCCCTGTACAGATCAGATCAATAAAACAATGTTTCCAGACCTGGTCTCATTACTTATCATACAAACCCTGTATATCCGAACTGCTCAATGTGTCATTTATTATGAACTGTAAACACAATTTTGTTTTACCCCAACCTACGAATTGCAAAAGGTGAATACGTTTAGTTGCACCAACTCATGAGTACTCAAAAAGGGATATGGAAGCTTGTACTTCCAACCTCCTTTCCAGTCCTGGCATTGAGCAGGACATGGAAAAATATTAAATTTACAATTTTGTTGTTTCCATGTCAGGCTTAATCAACATATATGTACACTTTCTGAAGACATATAGATATATACATTAAATTAATCGAAAATGGGCGAAGAAATATTTGCATTAATTTTAAATTTCGCAATGTTTTGACAAGCGTAGAGAAATGGAGATGCGACTGATGATAACCTAACCATCAAACTTTCACAAGATATAAAATATTTATTGACCTCAAAGTCGAAAAACTCAAAAAGCCAGAAAGATATTGCCTCATTAAATATGTGTTGCCTTGTCCAAGTGTCAGTTACTTCCATTGTCACAAATTGTGAGATATTTTGCAAGTTAATGAAAATGCTGCAAATTTTCTACCTTTGTATAATATTATTTTGCCCCGTATATTTTGTCTCGACTCGAAATTCGAGACGTCTCGTCTTGAATTTCAAGACGAGACGAGATAAAACCTTTCAAGTTGAGATACGAGTCGAGAGAGGAATACATTTTCGAATCGAAACATAATTTTTTCGAGACAGTCTTAAATCTCGACTCGACTCGTGCGAATCCCTCCTCAGAAACTCCACATAAAACACAATGTGAGAATAATATTATTCTCTTTCATTTAAAAAAAAATTAAGTAAGAACCAAAATCGGAAACTTTACACACCTACCTTGTGCAGAAATGTAAGTGAACTGAACTTCTACTTTAGATCACACTGTTTAGTATATTCGATATGTTATTAGTACTCAACGTTATTGCAAAATAGCCACTTATGAATCAGTCTTTGGGTTATATACGATAGTAGATTTTTGTGAAAGGCATTGAACTTTGATTTTAGAGGGGTACGGTCCAATGTACGTCTATTTTTTTAGAAAACGATATCTTTCCTTCTGTTTTTTCTCCTTCATACAATGTCTGTTACGTAATACTGGAATGTAATCTTTTCTCCGAACTGGAAGAAGCACATGTATGTACATTGTGTGTGTTCTTGTAACAAGAATTTAGCACTGTTTGCTGTTTAGTTGCTTTAGGGCAAATACATGCCTGAATAGTTGATTTCATATTAGTGTTTTCTTCTCTTTTTATGTCTCTAAGAAGAAAAGTTTTAAAAAGAAAGAAAATTTTGCACACATAATAATATTGTGCCTTGTTCTGACTCAAGGGTATTTTCCTTGCCATCTACAGGGACAATCTGCAATTGTTATCGTTTTGCACTCATCTCTAGTAATTTGTGGCTATAGTTAACATGTTCTTCTGAATTTTGAATAAAAGAACATATTCTGTTCTATAACCTACTGACCATGTTAACGGCGGTAGGTGAGTAAATCAGAACATTAGCAGGCAATTTTAAATATAGAGAAAAAATAAGTGATATCTTGCTTTTCTAAAAGGGAACATTCTTTGTCTACTTTTTCACTTTCGTATTTTCGTTACTCGACCACCTTCTTCCGGGATAAATGCTTACACATACAGTATGATCCCTCTTTTCTTATGTTTTCTACCATCAGTTTCAGGACTATCTAGCAATAAGTTTAAATTTTTAGATTAAAACGTTTCTTTCGATTATAATTTATAGACTAATATAAGATACAAACCATACATTTACAATAAGAATCGAACTCTGCCCCAGAAAAAATACACATGTTAACCACTTTCTCTCCTTCGTTCCTGTAATATATATATATATATATATATATATATATATATATATATATATATATATATATATATATATATATATACACATATATATATATATATATATATATATATATATATATATACACACACATATATATATATATATATATATATATATATATATACACACACATATATATATATATATATATATATATATATATATATAGAGAGAGAGAGAGAGAGAGAGAGAGAGGGTTATAGAATACCATTTTATGTGAAAATAACCGTCCGAGGATACATGTTAAATAAATAGTTAGTATATAGGCTTGAAAGATATTTAAAGAGTACTATAGGCTAATATGACAACTAGAAGTTCCTAATAGACATACCAAGATCATAAAAGTAAAGATACTAAATGTAGAAAAAAGTAGGGGGTGTGGAATTGGGATGGGTATATGGAATAGTAGGAAAGTACATTAGAAATTGATGTCCTTCTAAGAAGTATATGTACATTGTGCAGCTTATTGCAACTCGCATACTCTTCATGTGATGACTCACAGAAATCGCAAATATAGATTTTCTTGTCGGACCCATCAAATTCTTAGTGAACCCACATTGTACAAATCATACACTTAACCCACACTTCCCCACGAATATCGTCCGAAACCTTACTGACACAAAAGATGCACGTAACATCTCTATTTTCTTGTTGTCACACGGAGTCACGACCTCTCCATCACTGGAACCTTGAAGATGCCGTTCATCAGATTCACTACTATAGTCAGTAGATGAAGATGGTTCCATTAACTTCTGGGTCTTCTTCGGAGGAGCACGCCTTTTAGAAGAACATTTAGCGCCAAGCCTGGATTGTTGTCTCTCACGCCAACGTGCTACGTGTTCTTTGTATAGCAAAGAAGTCAGAACTTGCGCTGATCTTCTTGGACGTCCGCGTGTAGATAGTTTGTATTTCTTCGATGGTGGTGGTGAAATGTTATAGGGAGTGATAGTTGTGCTTGTCAATGGTCCTGAAAATAAGAGAGAAACACAAACATATGGTACCTCTTTTCGTTTGAGCGTAAATCCTAATAAACATTGCACTAATTTAGCTATAATAGAGCTATTCGTATATACTATTAGATTGTTCATCATCTTAATTTTTTTTACAATACCGTACTTGACCCACAAATCTACACTGGAGGTTTATCATTATGCTAATCGTTTACATACAGCTGGGAGAGGGTTGTGAAATACCAATAACAGAAGTATTCCATAACCCCCTTCCATGGCCATTTTGTAAAACACTCACACCTCAAATAAATCGTGCACATAACGTGACACTTCGTTCTGCTCTCTAGAAACACAACATAAGGCGCACACACTACTGTAGAGTTGGGCACTTAATTTGCAAAATCATTCTATTAAATAAGTAACGAAAAATTACCTGCAAAAGTTTTTCTGCGGCGCAAATTTCAAAAAGACGAACTGCAGCAAGTCATCCACCAGTAACAACTAGCGCAATACTGCCACGCCATGAAGCTTCTTCGAGGACATAATTATGCTTATCCCCGAGAGAGTACAGACCAGAATATAGTCAATAAGCTACGATTCCATAACACCCTGTTTTCCTATCTATCTATCTATCTATCTATGTATCTATGTATCTATATCTATCTATCTATCTATTTATCTATCTATCTATATATATATATATTAGGTTGTCTCTTATTTAGGGTAATTTCGTGTTGCGATACGCACACTCCTAAATGTATTAAAGAAACATACTCTTGAAACAATATGAGTTAGTCTTTTCCCAAGATAAGTAGGAATTCACTTCCAACCTCGTCGTGTGGAGCAAAAACAGTATAGAGCTCAGAGACACCACTCTTCAACCAGCTTCGTCTTTTCTCTTCTCAAGCACGCCGCAAAGATGGCGGTAGAAAGCAAGAGTCTTTTCAGTTACACTAAAGGTGTGATTACATTGTACGTAAGGGCGGACGTTTAATCCTCTGTTCACTGAGACAAACTAACGTGAGAAAAAGCCAGTTCAGAAAACGTGAAAAGCCCAGCATCAAACTTTGTGACTTACGTTAAGTTGCCAAATCCCTCATGGGAATCAATAGGGGTAGCAGACTCCATAACAAAAAACTAAAAAGAAAAATTTTGGTTGCTAGTTATTCCTATATAATAAAAAATGGGCATAATGTTTTTTATTAATTATTATTTTTAATATTAATTGAGAAGGCAAGCGACTATTTAACTACATTAGAGAATCGCCCTGTTTCATATGTATCAACATATCCTTCAGTTGTGAGTTTGGATATACTAACTACCTACAGGGAGAGTATGTATTAATCCTGTCTTTTTCAAGGCATAAGCTGATGTGTCATTTAGACGAAATCGATCAACTTTCGACCAAATATTTACCATTCGACAAATACTCGGAACGAAGTGGGAATACAATACCCCGGTACATCAACAATTTATTGATTTTCGAAAGGCTTACGACTCGGTTAGGAGAGAAACATTGTATATACAACGTTCTACAGAATTTGGAATATTGACAAAGCTAATTAGATTAATTAAGATGTGTTTAAATGAACTCCAAAGTAAAGTCTGGGTAGGAAAATTTTTGTCCACGAGCTTTCACGTCGAAAATGGTCTGAAACAAGGTGATGCGTTGTCGCCATTATTATTCAACTTTGTTCTGGAATACGCTATAAGGAAAATCAAAGATAGCAACCAGAGCCTAGAGTTGAACGGTGTTCACCAGGCTATGGCATATGCTGATGATGTAACTTTAATAGAGGATGCTAGGAAAACAATAGAAAGAAATGCAGAAGTCTTATTAAACGCTTGCAGGGACATGGGTTTAGAAGTAAATGCTGAGAAAACTAAGTACATGGAATTGCGTCGGGACTGTAATACGACAAATTATGGATGCATTAAAATATTAAATAATACTTTTGATAAAGTGGATACTTTCAAATATCTAGGATCAATATTAACAGACGAAAATCATATTCAGGGAGAAATTAAATGTCGACTAAAAGCAGGGAATTCGTGTTCTTACTCACTTCAAAATCTCTTGTCGTCGCTAATTCTGTCGAGGAATTTGAAGCTTAAAATATATAACACGATAATCATGCCTGTTGTTCTGTATGGATGCGAAACATGGTCGTTTACTCTGAGGGAAGAACACAGACTGAAAGTATTTGAGAACAAGATCCTCAGACGAATATTCGGACCCAAGAGAAACTGGAATGAGGAATGGCGGAAACTTCATAAAGAGGAGCTATAATTTATACGGTTTCCCAAACATTGTTAGGGTCATCAAGTCCAGGAGGCTTAGGTCATGCAGCCAGGATGGAAGAAAGCAGAAACGCTTTCAAAGTCTTAACAGGAAGACCAATCGGAAAACGACCATTAGGAAGAAATAAGCACAGATGGAAGGACAATATTAAGATGGATCTCGCATATATAGGAATACAATATAGAAACTGGATCCAGTTGACTAAGGATTGAAGTCAATGGAGAGCTTTCGTGAACGCGGCATTGAATCTCCTGGTTCCATAGGCCATAGAGTTAGTTAGTTTAGTTAGTTAAGCTGATATGTCGCATTTTGGACAAAACTACTTTTTGGTACGATCTAGTCGTCTCTATCTTGTGACAAAATCTAGTAAGTCAACGTAAAACGTTAGCGGAGATATAGAGAATGTCAATTCCTGATATGTCACCTTAAAAAAAATCATTGTTGGAGAACATGTATGTCTGATCTGTTTTAGTTACGACTTGCTAGACAGTCAAGACTTGCTCTATCTACTTTCATTTAACAAGATCTTGCAAACGATGATCTTCTTAACCTCTCTTGCTATTTGAAACCTTTTAGTTGGACTCTACCTGGGACCCTGTGGGCACCCTGGGACAAGACGTTTTCACTTAAATTGTTGTACTTTGAAAATAATGCCACACTCCTTTCCTATTTTCATATTTGTCTCACCATTTTCATTTCCGGGGTGACCATGGACTTTTCAATTAAGCTTTTGTTTACATATTGAATCTCCGCCATTTTGCACAGGGTTGTTGTAGAGAGTCGGGACTTGCTGCATTTTCTTTCATTTTACAACAGTTTTAAAATGATGTGCCACTTAACCCCCCTTGTCATTTGAAAATTTTGAGTTGGACTCTGGAACAAAGTCTGGGACTCTGCGGGGGACCCTGGAACAAAGTTTTTTTACCCCCAAAAGTTTGTCGTTGAAAATGGTGGGATACCTGTTGGCCGAGTTTTCCACTTACCCAACCGTTTCCGAATAAATGACTCGGTTCAAACTATTCTGCCAGGTAATTTTTTTGTAGTTCTTACATTACAAAATATGTTGTAACTCACGATATTCCGCCCGGTGGCACGTATAACTTTTGGATTCATCTAGTTATAGCATTTCAAATGCAAACACAATTGTCTCGTTCGGATCTCAACGGAGCCACTGCGTGACCCTTCCTTGTCAGTATCCAGACAAAGAGGAAGCATGTTCACATTGCGTGACCAGGTTACCACTATCAATTGCTGATCCAGACTGCAGCATGCGAACTGGTTATAGAGCTAAACTTCGAAAGTTTTTGGTACAAGAAGGAAAAGCTTAGGAAAATCGGGCTCCAGGGGATGCCACATGACTGTTTGATGGTATGGCAACTATTAACACAGTATAGTCGAAAACAACTTGGAGTGAATATGGCCTGGCAATACTTACATCGTATTTTCCACCAGATTCACTCTCGGCTGTTGCTGTCCATATTGTTTTTAATGTATACCACAAGAAAAGCATAAAAGAATACTCTAGAAGAAGAAGAGGAGGAGAAGCTGGACACGAGTTCAAATAGGGTTAGCTGAAACACCCACACCTTTGTTATGCTTTTAAAATAAAATAATTATTGCTTTTATTCTTATTTAGTAGCTTAACACCATCAACCAGATAACATAATACTCATTACTGTTTCTTCATTAAATTAATTCTGAACTTTTTCCAATAATCTTTTATTTAACCTAATTATCTTAAAAGATTTCATCGTCAATATCTTACTGTTTCAATTATCCAAATTCCATCAACTTTTAGTGCATTATTTATGCATAAACTCATTGCCATTCTACTCAAACATTCACCTTAATTCTACCTAAATACACAACAGGGACGGCATTAAGGGTGGGCCACCGATGGATGGCCTTGCCCACCTTTCCGCCCACCCCAACAGAAGTAGAGTAATGAAGTTGACATCCTGTACTTCAAAAGCAATAGGTATTCTTTCGATTGTAATGTAATAGGTTCTAGGACTCTGTTTAACTTTGTAATGAACAATTATTTTAGGACAGATACTTGTAGTAATATAATGATGACAAAAATCGTGATTAATGAATTAAAGTTTAAGACACAAACACACAATCGTGCTATTGAAACGCCGGTGTTTATATGTGCTGCGCTGGAGAAAGTGCTTTTTAGAAAACCGACTAAATAATGGGCAGGACTGGGCAGTATTGTCTATTGTCTCATTTCAGAAAGAGAGGGAGGGGAGTTTGGGGAGTAGTGCTTTGTGTAAGCGCAATAGCTTCTTAAGAAAGGGTTGCAACTTGCAATTGTTTACAGCAATGTACGCATGTCTTACCCGTGTGGCATTAAACAGATCTGTAAAAACCCTTATTATAGCATTGTTGAGTTGATCTTTGTTGCGTTCAGAAGTCCGGGCGGTCAGTGCTTGTTCAGCTAATATATCGAGAAAACTTATCAGCGATTTCTTCTCAGGCTGTGTCTTCCTCGTGTTCAAAGAAGCGCGATTTTCAATCCGTTGACGTTAGTGATAATCCTTCTTCAAATTGTAAGAGATTTGATAATCCTGTTGAATCCTTGATTTGACTTAAACTGAGATGACTCTTCTGAGGTGGGAACACTCTGAACAATGTCAATTTGTGATACCTCCATAGCAGAAGCTGATGTATCTTGCATTCTGGATTTGTGGCTTTTGGGCACTCCCTTTTTACGCTTAACAATTTAATAATCCGAACAGCTCAAGCAAATATTCGGATTAACGCGAGCTTCCTGCTGTAGTTATCGAAGCTTGTTACTGGTCCACATTTAGTCCGCACAGTTACCAGGAAAATAAACAGATGCGAAACAATGTTACTCCTATTGACCTTCCAGTGTCCCTGGTAGATGAGTGCATACGATCATTGCCTTGTAAGCACGGAGTTCCGGATTCGATTCCCAGCGGGAACACATGTCATTTGGATCCCACTTAGGTCCCGTTCTTAGGACGTTATCATCATTCCATGGAAGGCTATGGCGAGCCATCATGGGTTCACTTTGCCCAGGGACCTTCGGGTCAAAGATCGACCTTTGGGCAGGACACTGCATCATAATAATGACCTTTCACTAATCGGTCCTCGCGTCCGATATTGCTGAGATGTCGTCAGTGATACTACACAGAAAATGATGACTTCTAATGTACTATCTTCTTATGGTATTCAATATATAGTATTATTTTTGGCATTAAGTATCTTCTGAACTACTAACGAAATATTTTTTTACCCGTTTATCTTAGGTTGCAACTTGTATGGCTATGAAGAGAACGTTTAGGGCAGTTATTTTAACACTTGCTGAGATAAGTAATAAAAATCGTAGTCACTCTTCTGAAGCAAGACGTCTACTGAGTGAAGTGAATTTTCAGTTTGTGTTCCAACTCAACTTGTCCACACTTTTTCTTGGAAAGTTGAAAATATTGTCAGATTATTGTCAGGTCATAAGGAAAGCACACTGACTGATGTTGTTTTAGTTACGAAGGGTGTAGTGGATTATTTTACTGATATTCGAAACACAGTCGAGGATTTCGAAACAAAAATGGAATGAGTCTTTAGGTCTTGCTGAAAATAACGGTATATCTCTAACGGGTCCTATGTCTAGAACACGATCACTGCCTCATCATTTACGTCAGTATATTATGACTGAGCAAATATCGGTTGAGGAAGAAGATATCCAATTCCAAGAAGACAACAGACTTAGGATATTTCTTCCTGTGCTTGACAGAATATTTGCAGAAATGAATAGGCGTTTTACAGAAAATCAAATATTCTATGTGGGATAAGCAGTCTTCACCCAAAAAGTGAACACTTCCTCTCATTTGAGAAAATTGAACAACTTGCACGTCATTATGGATGTGATGTTGTTAGTGTAGAGAAGGAACTGAAATTTCTTTCGAAAGTTTTAAAACGTTATGAGGAGGAAGAGCAATGCAAAATTACCTCCGCTTCTCAGTTTACTGAAGTGATGGATCGTTTCAAAATTGGTTTTCATGAAATTCACAAATTAACGAAAGGTAGAGTATTATCTGTTAGTAGAGTAAGGTTGTTCGAACCTTCTTTTATTTCTATGCATTCATGTGCATTCTTGGAGGGAGAGGAGGTAAAGCTGTCTTGAACTTCGTACACAGTACAGACCGTTATTATTATTATTTAAAAAAAAACTGGAAGTAGAGGAAGTGTGTCTCCCACGCGGAATTCGGTAGGTCAAGCGTATAGCCACCAACACCCGCTGCCCATCCTAAGTCCTGCATTTCTTCAGTCCCACCACGCGAATGCTGGAATTGTACCTTCAATAGTGCCAAGACAGCTGTTTTCCACATCCTTGTTCCTCCTCTATTTCGGTCTGAGCCTTAGCTAACTATTATAAAAATTAAAACTTAATTATTATCAAAAATGTCTACACTGCCCAGTGTTGATTTTCATTATCCGCCCACCCAGCAACAAGGTCCGCCTCTTTCCGCCCACCCCATCAAGAGTTTCTGGCGCCGTCCCTAATACACAACTACATTTTCATAGGAAAGCTAATTTTTTCTTACTTAGAAGCATGTTACAAGGTTAAAACACTCCCAACATTCCTCCTGAGTATCAACAAGAAAAAAAGTCTAACAGCTCTATACACTTTAGCCTCATCTTTTTTTTCTAAGATGTCAATCTCTGTCCTTACTGCTCTTACTTGTAAATACACATTCTTCAGCGAATAGTATCCAATTGCATCCCTCTCATCATTTTGATCTTTTCCTATGAACCAAATTTTCTGGAAGAAAACCTGGCTGTATTCCCAAAATCACTTTTCATTCCTCACTCCTTGGGGACTAATAAAACTTAGTTATCGGTAGAATAGGGGTGCCTACAGGTGAATTTTAGAACTGTGGATGTCACCATGACATTTTGAGGGATAGGCAAGCTTTTCATTGAAAATGGCATAATCGAACCTCAATTGTACTATAATAATTCCTTTTAACCCATTAGTGCAAAGCGTCCGATAAATCGGACGCGTGCTTTTATTCATTTTTCGAAGAAACTGTATGTTTTCAGCCCTTTAATTCTTTGTAGTTCGTGATTCTACTATCTATTCTTCCTACGTTTTCAGTGGTTGACTCGATAACATTGGTTGTCTGTACTTCATTTGTCGAAGACTAAAACATGGCGGCGAGACAGTATGCTGTTTCACGTATGGCTTTACTTTTTACATATAAATAAATATAAAGGTGATCATAAAGCTTTAAATTTTGTATAAAAATTAAAGTATAGATATCAACATTTATTACTAACTATATATTTAGGTATGATTTATCGGACACTGTGCATGAGGGACATTTCGCATTCACTACAAGCTCAATTTTTGACTAGGTAATACACATTGTTTGTTTTGAATTTTGCTTGTATTGAGTCTATGGTTAATTTCAGAACCACTTTACATTAAATGCGTTGTGTTTTTTTTTAAATGAGTATCTACTATTACGTAGGAATAACGCAATTACTTCTAATTATTAAATGTTTATGTAATGTAATATATATTACTTCATTTGAACAACGATGCCCAACGAGTCGCTAATGCGGATCCTTTATACAAGTTGAAACCATTTGTAGGCAACCTTTCGTCTTAGTTCCAAAAACGTTGTGGTCTTGAGGAAATAGTTTCAATTGACGAAAGTATGATACTTATGCAAAACAACTTATAAGAGGAAAGCCCATTCGCTTAGGGTACCAAAACTGGAGCATTTGTACCAGTTCAGGTTATATGGTGTGTTTCCAACTGAATACAGGAAAAGAAAAAGAAAGAGACTATCAGTATGGACTGGATGGGAGTGTTGTATTATTATCTTTGCTGACTTCAGCAAGCATTCCACGTAATGCTAGGTATAAAATATTCTTTGGCAATTACTTTATTTCCATAGATATCATGAATCATTTGAGTAATATGGGTATTCGTGCACAAGGTACAATTCAGATAGGACGAATCCGCAACCGCCCACTAAGGGACATCAAAGAAATGAAGAAAGAACCAGGAGTTGCACATGACTATCCTAGCAACGAAAAGGCCAACCTTGTTAGTTGAACGAAAACAATGGAGTTATGATGGCAACGAGCTACGAAAAAAAATCGTTTGGTTCAACAATTCGGTGGTCTCACTAAAAGATGTCAAGGATAAGTGTGGAGCAGCCTACCAATATAGCCAGCTACAATAAAGGAATTGAAGGAGTAGATTTACTAGATCAGTGTGGTATCGTACTGAAGAAGAACAAGGAAGCGAAAATGACACTGGCCAGTATTTGCACATTTCCTACTTGTTTCAGTTGTGAATTCTTGGTTATTGGCAAATAAGCTTCAATCCAAGAAATACATTGTTTCACCTCTCAGTTTTAGAAGGCCCTTTCATTATTGACGAAATACGGAACAGTATTTCGACAAGGAAAGTCAATAAACAAGGTCCTTCAAGATGAGCGCAATGATCGCTATGATCATTGGCCAATAGTAAGCAAACCTGAATGAAAATGTTCTTATAATAAATGTTCAGGAAAGTGTAAGTTCATAAGTGCCGTACAGAAATATCATTTGCTTGGTTTCTGTTAGTATTACCTTGCAATCTAGACTGACTCTCATAATTTTGAACTATCATTATTAAATGATTGAAATTAACGTACTGCGAAGAAATCAATATTTGTTTGCTGTAACCTAAACGGTAATAATATTCTTATTGATGCAATAATACGTGATTCTTGCTGATATGGATTGATCTCCTTCAAGTCATTATATGTTGAAATTACAAAATCTGTAATACTTTTATCTACTTTAGGATTAAAACGTCGGTCTCTAATTTGAACATTCCTGTCTGCTAACATAAAATCATTTCAAAAATTTGCTAACAACGCATTTTTAAAATCTGAATAACTACGCAGACTACCTTTGGTCGCTTTATACCATACCAAACAAGGTGGTAACAATATATGTGGCAATATTTTAAGGAAATTAGTCTTATCTATATCAATTAGATCACATTCTTCTTTGATTTTTTCCAAAAAGGTACTCGCTGGATGTCCTCAGTTCTACCGCTGAATTTAGTTAAAAATCTGATTTCACTGAATTTCACGCGATTACACTTAGTACTAAAATGCCTTAGATGTCTTGGTTTTGCGTGGTATGGTTCCTTCGAAGTGGTCTTATTTCTTCGTCCTCGATATTAGAGATGGTGTCCTCCCTTTCGGAATAACCTTCTGATGGGTTGTTGTCTTGTTCACGGGGTCTTGATTCATTTCTCCTATGTTCCTCATACACTACATTAAGGACAGCATCAGGATTGCACTTTGCAGTATTGATTTTCTCTTTGATGACCTGCACCTCTTCTTGCAGTCTTTGAATTTGATTTGTATGTTCGTTGACTTGTATTTCTACTACATCAACGGTACATCTCACCACTGCAAAACTAAGAATAATTTGCTCTATCCTATTGTTGGTTATTTCCAATTTGGTATTTATCTGCTGCGTTTCTTGCTCCAATTTAGAATTCATGTGCTGTTCCTTTTGTAGCTTTACTTGTTCCAATCTAGAATCCATCTGTTGTCCTATTTGTTGAGTTACTTGTTCCAGTCTGGAATTCAATTTGGAGTCCATCTGCTGTCCTATTTGAAGGTTTACTTGTTCCAGTCTGGAATCTAATTTGAAATCCATCTGCTGTTCTATTTGTAGGGTTACTTGTTCCAGTTTGGAATCTAATTTGGAATCCATCTGTTGTCCTATTTGTTGTCACTTGCTCCAATCTTTAATCCAAATTTTGTGTCATGGAATGCATCTGTTTTTCTAGCTGTCCTAAAAGATCAATCACATCCGATGAATTCTCAGTTGCTGGAATATTAAAGTGTTCAACTCCTGTACTGGTATTCATTTTATCTCTTTTCCCGGCGAAAGCTCATGTGGTTCGGATTCCACGTTAATCAGTAGGTACACGTCTCATATAGCTTTGCTGCTGAACGGGACGTTAAACTCAAAATCAACTCAACTCATTTTATTTCTTCGATATATTTTTCTTTTATTACTTAGTAAAATGTACTCCGTGATGCTGAGATAGTTTACTAAACTTCTGACTAATCTCAAGGTTCCACGGTTCCGGTACCATATAACTATGTAACGTTATTTCTTCGTTACCTTCCCTGATTCAAATATATTTTGAATACTTATAAAGTTCACGAGATCACAAATGAATTGCACCAAAGTTATGCACTTTCAGATATATTTTTCCACATATACCTTATTTGCCACATTAAAATAATATACATCCAATTATAACAATATGGTTCTTTATGTAATTTCTTTTTCTTCTTGATAGCTTGTGCCCTATTAAATAGCACTTTTCCCCGTAAATAGAAATGATACTTAAATGTATACACGACTCCAAAAGTGCATTACCACCTGCAATTCTCCATTTCCTGCAATAGCAGGCAACCCAAAAAGCTCAGCGCTTAGGTTGGTTGCACATTCGAAAGGCGTTGGACCAAACCTCAATTTTATTACAAATATATCAGTGTGGCAAACTGCAAATAAGAGAATAAAATAAATTGTTAAGACTTACCATTTTATTATCGTGATGGCAATGGATGACATAAAAGTTACAAAATCATCTTACCTAACCAGTTCAAACAAGGTGAATGGTAAGAAACACACATAAGAGGAAAGCAGTTTCTTTCCTTTTCCAAAAGAAAATATCGTAAAAAAGAAAAAGATTATATAATGTAAAGGTTTAATATAAAAGCCTAATACCCCAAAACAAACATCCACACGACACAGAAAGAGAGAGAAACACAGAATAAGGAACACCAATGGCTTAGCTGACTAGCGGGCCTCTCATACAAGATAAAGAGATGGGACCCTAGTTGTAAACCTAATTGTTATAATAATAATAACAATAATAATAATAATAATAATAATAATAATTATTATTATTATTATTATTATTATTATTATTATTAAAAATCGGCTATTTTCCCAATCTCTGACCTATCTAAGAGCATGTCTGTATATAGCGGTCATGTGAGAACCTTTTGTCAATGAGTGGCCCTAAAGGTAAAAGGGATGCAAATCTCTGAGAGAGAGGAACAAAAAACTTTCTTATGATAAATTCTAGGGGAAAGTTCGAGGAATTGCTTTTGACGGGTGCTTTCTTGTTTTTCGGGGAAAGAAAATTGTATCGGCTAAGAAATTACAGTATATAATATTGCAAATTTGCAAGTGCATTTATTTACAATGCAATTTGAGGTAATAAAGAAATTGAGGACTTCGGGACAAACGACTTGTCAAGTCCAAAAAGTGAAACTATAAAAGAGATAGCTTCACAAGGATTTCTATTCATCTGATTTTCTTCAAACTTGGCACATATATACTAGACCGATATATACTTGGCACATATATACTTTTTTTGTTTGTTTCTTTTGGGGAACAGGTTAAAGAAGGCAAAGGGTCCCTTTTAAAAAAGGGTACCTTTGATTTAAAAGGACCAAATTAAAGGAACGATACTCTGCCGATGCAAAGATGACTTCAAAGTACAAAATACGGGTTTTGAAGTTTTTCGCAGAGAAGTTTTGCAGAGGCAATGCTCCTTCGAAATGAGAAAGGACCGCGAAGAATCTTTATGGAAATTGGATTTCGGTGGAATTGCTTGGAACCGTGTTATGTTGTAGATTTTATGTTCCTGAGAAAAGTCTCAATGGACACAACCAAAAATCGTTGACCGTTTGGCCACCATGAGGCCACTTTCTTAAAAAAAAGCAGAAGAAAACAACATTCGAGATTTTGGACAAAAATACTAAAATCGTGATATTGTAGATATTGTGATTCCGAAAAGGTCCTAATGGCCATAACCACGAAACACTGATATTTGGCCACTACAGGGCTACTTTTTTCAAAACAGCCAAACATAGTGATATTCTGGATTTCAATGAAAATCAGTAAAACTGTGATGGGTTGTAGATGTTGTGATCTTGAGAAAAAGTCTCAATAAGCACAACCACCAATCACTGACCGTTTGGTAACTACAGAGCCACATTTTTGACAACAGCAGAACTTAACGTTATTTTGGATTTCATAGCAATTGCTTGAAACGGTGATATGTTTTAGATATTGTGATACTGGGAAAAGGTCTTAATGAAACCACTAATCACTGATCGTTTGGCCACTACGAGGCCACTGTTTTGAAAGTAACCGAAGATGGCGATGTTCTTGATTTCGGTTAAAATGACTAAAACTGTGATATGTTGTAGATATTGAGATTCTGAGAAAAGGTCTTAATGGGCACAAACACTAATCAACGAGGCCACTTTCTTGAAAGTAACCGAACATGGCCATGTTCTGGATTTCGGTAAAATCACTGAAACTGTGATATTTTGTAGATATTATGATTCTGAGAAAAGGTCTTAATGAGCACAACCACTAATCACTGATCGTTTGGCCACCACGAAGCCACTATTTTGAAAGTAACCGAAGATAGCCACTTCCTGGATTTCGGTAAAATGACTGAAACTGTGATATGTTGTAGATGTGGTAATTCTGAGAAAAGGTCTTAATGGGCACAAACACTAATCAATGACTGTTTGGCCACAACGAGGCCACTTCCTTGAAAGCAACCGAAGATTGCCATGTTCTGGATTTCGGTAAAATCACTGAAACTGTGATATTTTGTAGATATTGTGATTTTGAGAAAAGGTCTTAATGAGCACAACCACTAATCACTGATCGTTTGGCCACCACGAGGCCACTATTTTGAAAGTAACCGAAGATGGCGATGTTCTTGATTTCGGTAAAAATGACTAAAACTGTGATATGTTGTAGATATTGTGATTCTGAGAAAATGTCCTAATGGGCACAACCTATAATTACTGACCGTTAGGCCACTTTTTTGAAAGTAACGGAACATGGTGATGTTCTGGATTTCGGTAAAAATAACTGAAACTGATATGTTGTAGATGTGGTGTTTCTAAGAAAAAGTCTTAATAGGCACAACCATTAATCATTGACCTTTGGCAACTACAGGGCGACTTTTTTGAATGTAACGGAACATGGTGATGTCCTGGATTTCGGTAAAAATGACTGAAACTGTGATATGTTGTAGATGTGGTGATTCTAAGAAAAGGTCTTAATAGGCACAACCATTAGTCACTGACCTTTGGCCACAACCAGGCCACTTTCTTGAAAGTAACCGAAAATATTGATGGCCTGTATTTCGGTAAAATTGACTGAAATTGCAATATGTTGTAACCATTGTGATTGTGAGAAAAAGTCTTAATGGGCACGGCCAATAATCACTGACCGTTTGGACACTACGAGGGCACTTTTTTGAAAGTAACGGAACATGGTGATGTTCTGGATTTCGGTAAAAATGACTGAAACTGTGATATGTTGTAGATGTGGTGATTCTGAGAAAATGTCCTAATGGGCACAACCAATAATTACTGAGCGTTTGGCCACTACAGGGCCACGGTGATGTTCTGGATTTCGGTAAAAATGACTGAAACTGTGATATGTTGTAGATCTTCTGATTCCGAGAAAAGGTCTCAATGGGCACACCCACTAATCACTGACTCTTTGGCAACAACGAGGCCCTTTCTTGAAAGTAACCGAAGATGGTGATGTTCTGGATTTCGGTAAAAATTACTGAAACTGTGATATGTTGTAGATCTTGTAATTCTGAGAAAATGTCCTAATGGGCACAACCAATAAATACTGAGCGTTTGGCCATTACCGGGCCACTTTCTTGAATGTAACGGAACATGGTGATGTTCTTGATTTCGATAGAAATGACTGAAACTGATATATTGTAGATATTGTGATTCTGAGAAAATGTCCTAATGGGCACAACCAATAAACACTGAGCGTTTGGCCATTACAGGGCCACTTTTTTTTAAAGTAACGGAACATGGTGATGTTCTGGATTTAGGTAAAAATGACAGAAACTTTGATATGTTATAGATCTTGTGATTCCACGAAAAGGTCTCAATGGGTACACAAACTAATCACTGACCTTTGGCCACTGACCACTACAAGGCCACTTTTTGGAAAGTAATCCAAAATATTGATTTTCCAGATTTCATTAAAAATGACTCAAACTGTGATATGTTGTAGATATTGTGATTCTGAGAAAAAGGTCCTAATGGGCACAACCAATAATTACTGACCATTTGGCCACTACCGGGCAACTTTCTTGAAATAACGGAACATAGTGGTGTTCTGGATTTCGATAGAAATGACTGAAACTGTGATATGTTGTAGATCTTGTGATTCCGAGAAAAGGTCTCAATGGTCACACACACTACTCAGTTTCCGTTTGGCCATTACAGGCCACTATCTTGAAAGTAACCGAAAATGTTGATGTCCTGGATTTCGGTAAAAATGACTGAAACTGTGATATGTTGTAGATTGCTGATTCTGAGGGAAGGTCCTAATAGGCACAACCACTAATCGCTGACCATTGGCCAGAAGCAGGCCGCTTTCTTGAAAGAACCGAAAATATTGCTGGCCTGGATTTCGATAAAAATGACTGAAACTGTGATACGTTGTAGATATTGTGATTCTGAGAAAAAGTCTTAATGGGTACAGCCAATAATCACTGGCCGTTTGGACACTACGAGACCACATTTTTGAAAGTAAGCTAAAATGGTGATGTTCTGGAATTAGGTAAAATGACTAAAACTGTGAGATGTTGTAGATATTGTGATTCTGAGAAAATGTCCTAATGGGAACAACCAAAAAATTACTGACCGTTTAGCCACAACCAGGCCAATTGAAAGTAACCAAAGATGGTGACATTCTAGATTTCGATAAAAATGACTGAAACTGTGATATGTTGTAGATATTGTGATTCTGAGAAAAGGATTTAATAGGCACAACCACTACTCACTGACCGTTTCACCACTACAGGGCCAATTTTGGAAAGTAATCGAAAATATTGATTTTCTGGATTTCGGTAAAAATGACTGAAACTGTGATATGTTGTAGATATTGTGATCCTGAAAGAAGGATTTAATAGGCACAACCACTAATCACTGATCGTTTCGATACTACAGGGCCACTTTTTTTGAAAGTAACGGAACATGGTGATGTTCTGGATTTCTTAAAAAAACTGAAACTGTGATATGTTGTAGATCTTGAGATTCCGAGAAAAGGTCTCAATGGGCACACCCACTAATCACTGACCGTTTGGCCACAACCAGGGTACTTTCTTGAAATTAAGCGAGGATGGTGATGTTCTGGATTTCGGTAAAAATGACTGAAACTGTGATATGTTGTAGATCTTGTAATTCTGAGGAAATGGTACAACACCTAATCAGTAACTGTTTGGCCACTACAGGGCCACTTTTTGGATAGTAATCGAAACTGCTGATGTTCTGGATTTCGGTAAAAATGACTGGAACTGTGATATATTGTAGATCTTGTGATTCTGAGAAAAGGTCTGAATGGGCATACCCACTAATCACTGACAGTTTGGTCATTACAGGGCTACTTTTTTAAAGTAAGGGAATATGGTGATGTTCTGGATTTAGGTACAAATGACTGAAAAGTGATATGTTTTAGATCTTGTAAGGTCTCCATGGGCGCACAAACTAATCACTGACCTTTGGCCACAACCAGGCCACTTTCTTGAAAGTAATCGAAGATGATGTTCTGGATTTCGAAAAAATAAAACTGTGATATGTTGTAGATCTTGTGATTCTGAGAAAAGGGCACAACCACTAATCACTCAACGTTTGGCAACTACAGGGCCACTTTTTGGAAAGTAATCGAATATGTTGATTTTCTGGATTTCGCTAAAAATGACTGAAACTGTGATATGTTGTAGATATTGTGATTCTGAGAAAATGTCCTAATGGGCACAACTAATAATTACTGACCGTTTGGCCACTACCGGGCCACTTTCTTGAAAGTAACGGAACATGGCGATGTTCTGGATTTCGACAGAAGTGACTGAAACTGTGATATGTTGTAAATCTTGATTCCGAGAAAAGGTCTTAATGGGCACACACACTCTTCAATTTCCGTTTGGCCATTACAGGCCACTTTCTTGAAAGTAACCGAAAATGTTGATGACCTGGATTTCAGTAAAAATCACTGAAACTGTGATATGTTGTAGATATTGTGATTCTGAGAGAAAGTCTTAATGTGCACAGCCAATAATCACTGGCCGTTTGGACACTACGAGATGACTTTTTTGAAAGTAAGCTAAAATGGTGATGTTCTGCATTTAGGTAAAAATGACTGAAACTGTGATATGTTGTAGATATTGTGATTCTGAGAAAATGTCCTAATGGGTACAACCAATAATTACTGACCGTTTGGCCACAACCAGACCACTTGAAAGTAACCAAAGATGGTGATATTCTGGATTTCGGTAAAAAATGACTGAAACTGTGATATGTTGTAGATATTGTGATTCTGAGAAAAGGATTTAATAGGCACAACCACTACTCACTGACCGTTTCGCCACTACAGGGCCAATTTTGGAAAGTAATCGAAAATGTTGATGTTCTGGATTTCGGTAAAACTGACTCAAATAATGGAGTGTCAGTGGGTCAATTGGATTAAGATTTTTAAGTGGGTTTGTGGGTCAACAGGATATGAATCACTGCGACACACAACCCACCGTGACCCATTTTGACCAAACAATCCGTTCTGACCCACGCTGACCCACCGAACTACTGTGATTCACCAACCCATTCTGCTCAGTGCATTGTAGACAGCTTCTTCTGAGCACTGGTGAATTTGTCTACGTTTTACTTCTTTTTACTTCTTTTTCATTTGTTTCTATTGAAGAAAGAACTTCAGGCACTCTTGCAGAACTTTAGGAAATTGATCATATTTGTAATTGTAATAATAGCAATAGGACTTACTTCTAAGTTTTCAGACACAGCCTAAGAGTTTTTAGAGGAGCTAACTACTTGTTTTATTTTGAATCACCTATAATGTATGAATTATTATATAAAAAATTAATATAACTATGTATGTGTGATCATCAACATCAAAGTCAACTGAAATTACATTTGGCATATACATAGTTAGGCCCTAATCTCAATATCATTTTTTAAAACTCCCTTTTCTTGGGGGGCATTTTCTATATATAGGATTGATTTTTAAAAATTATCGAAAACGATCGATATTAGTTGACTGCCTAATATTGATATTAGGCAGTCCTTGATATGAAACACCGTGACTGCCATGATATAAATTTAACTTCAACTGCTTCTTCAATGTTCTTCTTTTTAGTTTTTACTTTCTATGGCTAGAGTCAAGGGTGAAAAAAAATATGCTGTTCAGAAAATGCTGTTTACAATGCAGTGAGCAGAGTGGGTCATGGTGGGTGATGGGTCGCAGTGGGTCACGGTGGGTGGTGGGTCACATGCTGTTGACCCACGTCCCACTCAGAAAACTCGACCCACCGAGCCACTGACTCACTCACCCACTCCAACTCTGGTTAACGTTTCGGCGTCTGGAGTAAACAAGTTCTGCCAGGGGAACTTTTTTCTTTCAAAATATATTTTTATATGTTCATATTTATTATTATTATTAATTACTTTCTTGTATTTTTCCTACATTATCTTAAATTAGTGACCGCAGTTTAGGATAGATTATGTAAAGTCAAGTACGGTTATGTATGTTTACATTTTCGTTTCTTTCTTTCAAAATGCACTCCTATCTGTTCACGTAGTCCAAACGTAGGCATACCTCAAACACCTCTGTATTGATCAACTATAACATTCTAGTGTATGAGTTTATTTCCTTCGGCTCTTCTGAGCTTAAGATGTAAGTAAAAACATATTAAGAACAAATAATAAAGAAACTAACGAGGAAGGTCCATAAACCGTGAGAGTTGAATTTTGATGAAAATTTGTGTCAAGATTCAGTTCGAGTTGCTAAGTAACGTAGTAATAGTCACTCGATGCGCAAATGCTTCATTGAGCTGCTACACCGACGCCATCTTGAAATCCTGTAGGCAATGTCCAAGAATACCCTTTTAACACAAAAATAAAAAAGCTTTTGATAGATCTGACTTCAGTATTGTAAACCAAGGTAGATCATCTATATGTGAGAGTACTTCCAGTGCATGATCGCCATCTTGAAAGGTGCCATATTGAATCGCCGTTAAATATAATAAATGGCAAGGTGGTCATGTGGGGTATCAAATAGCACTGGAATTTACTCCTGAATCCATTTCCGTAACCAAAGTTTACATATCTGTTTTCACTTCAGAGTTAAGAGCTCTCTTACCACAGGAACATATAAAAACTGTGCGAGTTAAACTTGTGTCATGAAACACGGTCGTGCGAACACTTGCATGATTTTAACTAATGCAGTAGTTAATGCAGTACAATAGCCACTATACCAATCAGATCTTGAGACTAGTAAGAGAAATCGTTAATTAAATTGAAATGCCTGTAGTGAAAAATGGAATAGCAGCATGCTACAATTATTCCTATTTCAAAGTGCGATGGAATAGACTGCTGGTCGATGAAACACATGCCTAATAGTACTTACAAGCAGATAATACCAAAAGGGATTGTTCGGATATATATATTAGAAAAATGATATAAACTGGTACATATTAGTTGAACGACCAAAATGGTTCGGATTCCACTATAATCAGTAGGCCTACGTCTCCTTTAGCGTAGCAGGCATGTGGGACGTTGAATTGTATCAAACCAAAAATCTATTTTAGGCAATTTTACGTGGTCCATTACAGTGTGTTAAGTTTTCTTCTCCAATCTAGAAACCTTACGCAAAGACCATCATTGTTGCAGAATAATGCATTCTTTTCCAATACTCATACTTGACTACTTATAATTTACCGTGTATATTACGACGTGTTAATTTACCGTGTTACTTTAATGTATTTATTGACAGTTTCTCTAAATACAATCGATTTATTGCTGCCGCATTGAACAATGAAGGAGATTGAAATTATCAGTTCACAGCCAATTCTTAGAAGATATACCTGGAAACTTAGAATTCACTTTTCTTTTGTCTATTCTGCTATTAGTGATAAGAAAATGCATGCACACCTGCTAAGAATATGTGGCAGTAAAGATTATTACAAGATTCAATTCCAAGTTGCAATCCATAAAACAAGCCTCTTTCTTGCTTTTCCCTTCGATTCCACCTTTAACGATAAAACACTTGCTTATAATAAGGGCAAGACTAGTTTTCATACCAAAACTGTGATAAATAACTGATTGTAGCAGGTGTTCACTTGTTCGGTGCACATGTTATATGGCAGAATTTTCATAAAGAAAATGCATTCTGTTGTGTATCATCAATTTTGTGCGCCAGTCCTAAAGGACATGCTTGCATATGCATGGCAGAAATGTGAGTACGTAACAGGAGCAATAGTTGGTTCATTTACAAATGTTCTGAAGACTAGTAGAAAATAGTGTCTGTAGTCATGAAGATTGTGACGAAAGTGCATTTGTTAAGTGTTTGCACTGCTCCATGATGCTGTGTGCTAATCACTACGTTTTGGATATCCATCATCACAACTGAAGAGTAAAAGGTTAGTAGGTTAATATTTGCTTATGTGCAATAGTTTATATTATTTTTCTAATATTTTTTCTATTAATTTTCTAATAACTTCAAGAGAGATTCTTGTAAAATCATATGTGCCGTTCCACCTAACTTATATTACAACATTTAAATGCTATGCATAATCGCAACACACAGAGACTCATATATGTAGCCCACTTTGAAATAGGTATAATTTGTTCCAGTGCTGCTATTCCATTTTTCACTACAGGCATTTCAATTTAATTAACGATATCTCTTACTAGTCTCAAGATCTGATTGGTATAGTGGCTATTGTACTGCATTAACTACTGCATTAGTTAAAATCATGCAAGTGTCCGCACGACCGCATTTCATAACACAAATTTTAGTTGCTCAGTTTTTATATGTTCCTGTGAGCGAGAGAGCTCTTAACTCTGAAGTGAAAACAGATATGTAAACTTTGGTTACGGAAATGGATTCAGGAGTAAATTCCAGTGCTATTTGATACCCCACATGACCCCCTTGCCATTTATCATATTTGACGGCGATTCAATATGGCGCTTTTCAAGATGGCGATCATGCACTGGAAGTACTCTCACATATACATGATCTACCGTGGTTTACAATACTGAAGTCAGATCTATCAAAAGCTTTTTCATTTTTGTGCTAAAAGGGTATTCTTGGACATTGCCTACAGGATTTCAAGATGGCGTCGGTGTAGCAGCTCAACGAAGCGTTTGCGCATCGAGTGACTATTACTACGTTACTTAGCAACTCAAACTGAATCTTGTCACAAATTTTCATCAAAATTCAACTCTTACGGTTTATGGACCTTCCTCGTAAGTCTACCTGATGGATAAAAATAAGAAATTATATAAAATGCAATGAGCTGATCAGTACGGTACTGTATACGTACTTTTGGGCCACAAACAAACTGAACAACGAAACGAAAATATATCGGTAATTTTCTACTACTTTTACATATCGCGGGAAACGCCCCTTGAGACCCCCTGGTTCAAAATTTAAAAAGAACGCCTCTGGCTCCCAAGCGATGGGAGCTGTATTTAGAATTCAACGCCTCTGGAAGAATCACCATTCATCTCAGCAACCGTGAAAACTAAGGATTTGATACTAATATAGGTCATTTTGGATTATTTTTACGTGTTTCTGTACATCTCCCCCCTCCCGGTGACCCCGGCCCGCACGCAATGGTAGCTGATTTTGAAAGTCATCGCTAATTGAAGTGTCACCATTGTTCTCAGTGACGGTGAAAACTATGTATTCGACGCAAATATCGGCAATTTTCTAATATTATTACATGTCTCGGTAAACGTCCCCCTCCCCCGAGACCCCTGGTTCGATTTTTTAAAAAATAAAAACTACTTGGTCCTGGTCTGGGGCCTGGACAAAAGTATCCGTTATTAAAATTTAGTAACTTTTTGTCAACTCGTCTGATCCCCAGGCCGCACACAGACAGACACACAAACAAACTCGAACAGATAGAACAAACAGCGTTCTTTCGCATAGAATGTTGTTGCTTCCACCCAGCCTAAGTGCCGGAGGGCTTCTTTTATACGTAAACACGTCTATTGAATCTGCCTCTTCTATCGAAGTAATGGGTCACGTGTAGTGCTAGTATTAGCTATTTTGTTGTTATTGACCTTGAAGAACTAACAAATGGTTTCACATCAAGTCACAAGTCGCTTTGGTCCGTGAAGTTGATATACAGTAGAAATGACCTATGCATTACTCACCCGTTGTGAAATAGAAATATTATGTTGGTTTTATCTGAACACCCACAAATCTGTTATAGCAAGAGGCCTTTCCACAACTACTTCCAATCTAGATTAAATTTCACGGCTAACTTTTTGAATCATACAGAAGAGTGTCATTGATATGTTAGTGTTAATAATATTTATGGAACCAAAGACAGGTTTTAAACTACCAAACTGTGCTGTGCATAAAGTCGGAAATCTTATAGAGTGGTTTCATCCGTGTGTCTGTTGACAGATACCAAAGCAAAGACAGAAAGTGATATAGAGACAGGGGCGGATCCAAGGGGGGGGGCGATCGGGGCGATGCCCCCCAGAAGAGGAAACTTTCTTATTTTTTATATATAAATAAAATCCATCCCAGACTTTGGAACCCTTAAAAGTAACATTATGACAACCCACCGCCCCCCCCAGAAGTCAATCCTGGATCCGCCCCTGTATAGAGAAATGGTTTTCTGCTATTGATTCTTCATCCAATGAATAGAATAGGTTCCATCTCATCCGTTAACTTTATGTTGAACCCAGAAGTGGTTCAAATTAGCAATTTCCGGTTCTAACATTTAACAAATAGATGAAAACGGTAACATACATGAAAACGTTTTTTTTCTTCTTTTGTAAACGATTGCGCGTGTATAGGCAACATATCATGGTCATTCACAATCTCTACTAAAATTAAAAATGGTTTAAATTTATTATTACTTCTGGTTTCAACAGCAGTTTCAACTTTCATCGTCATAGCATAAAACGGTAACATAGCGAGAACTGATTTTTGAAAACGAGTTACCATCGAGAGTCAACATCATGGGTACACAAAATATTCTACCGAAATTATAAATGGTTGAAATTTACTATTACTTCCGGTTTGAATTTCCAATTTCCGCCTAATAGAAATAGTAAATGCTTCAAGATGTGGTCTTTTGCAATTAATTCAGTATCCAAAGAATATATTTTATTTCCTCCGTTAACCTTCTACTCAAACCGGAATTGCTTCAAATTAGCCATTTCCGATTTCAACGTTTGTCGATATATAAAGAAAATGATAACGGATAGTGAGAAGTGGTTTCTGCAAACGATTTAGAGTCTAAAGACAAATATCTACAATACTAAATTCGGCTGTAGTTAGAATTTATTATTACTTCTGATTTCAATAACGGTTTCAACGTTTATCGCTATAGAATGAAAACGGCAGCAGATAGCTAGAAACAGTTTTAAGCAAACGATTCAGCCTCTCAACAAACATTTCGTTACTATCCATATAACTCTACTAAAACTGGAAATTGTTCAAATGTACTATTACTTCTGGTTCCAATACTGATTTCCGTAGAGCAAAAATGGTAAAAGATATTAAAAAGTTGTTTTTTGCAATCGATTCATCGTCTCAAGAATAGCCTCCTCCATCTCCGTGGCAGCTTTGATCAAAGCAGAATTTGTTAAAATTAGCCATATTCTGTTTGAACGTTCCTCGCCATAGAGCAAAAACAGTAACATATAGAATATTTTTGTCCAAACGATTTACCGTCTCTAGGGAACATACCATAATTATTGTCAACACCCTACCGGAACAGGAAGTGGTTCAAATTAACTATTACTTCCTACTTCAATTCTTTTTTCCATAGATCAAAACAATAGAAGATATCAGGATACGTTTTTTTTTACGATCAACAGGAAGTGGTTCCAATTAACTATCATTTCCTATTTCAATTCTTGTTTCCAGGAATCAAAACAATAGGAGATATCAAGATACGGCTTTTTAAAATATATCAGAGTCGTAAGGAAATGTTCCTCCAAGAATTCAGCATCCCAAGAATACTTTCCACCAATTCCTATTCAAAAAAGAAGTAGCTGAAGTTAGCCAAGCTCGGTTTCAACGTGTATTGCTACATTTTTAATCTATGACGAAGAGTTTCAACTTGTTGCATATATTAGAGGAGTTAGTTACCAGTACCAATACCAAACTAAAAGAAGTGAGTATCGTTTCACAGTATGAAACGAAGATTACCAAACAATATGAATTCAATAGTGAAACTTGAAGTAGTGTTATCATCTGTCACAAAAGAAAATGTACGTTTTCGCGGGATAGTATGTTTCTATCACCTCTCGATTTAATTAAATGTTTTAAAGGACCAATCCCTAACCATAAATCGATAAACGTATTACCTCTCGTTTTGCAGCTCAGACAAGATACGATAGAAATATCGTAAACCTTAATAGAAAGACAAAACAGCTACGTTCTTTTACAAGCTTGAAACTTACGAATATTAGCAGTATATATTTACAGAGTAGGGAGTTTCTGCTACGTTATTCCGAAGTTCATTGGATCCGTACAGAACTACCACCCAGATGCTATGTGAGCTTTATGGTGGACAAATACCTTGTGCGTGGGAGTTTCCGGGGTGGTCCCGCTTCCTCCCACTGTTTTCATTCCACCAATTCATCCCATCATCATCCATATAGCCTGAGCCGTAGTTACCTAAAGAACGTATGACAAAGTCAAGTACTTGACCTACTAAGTAGAATTTGGTACGCTACCTTTAGACCACGGAGGCCAAAACCGTGAACTGGCGTGCTCATAAGATCAATGCAATTTGTAGTTATGTTCAATTAGCAAGCCAAATACCAAATGATGTTTCATGTTCCTTTATTCTTTATATCATAGTATGATACTACAAATATAACAAAATATTATGATAAAATAAATCACCAAGACGCCAGGGCGGATTAGGTGTTCCTGGAACGGTGGCTCAGTGATTGAGCGTTCACCACTGGTGGATGGGGTCCCTGATTCGATCCCAGGTCTCGCCAAATGAAATGTGTGGTGGACAAACACCGTGTGGGGGGGTTCTCGACGTTCTCCCGTTTCCTCCCACTTTATCAATTCCACCATTTCATTTCATTTATTCCACCATCATCACCGTCTCCTTTAGCCTAGCCGGCATAACTGTGGGACGTAAAACTCAAAGATTTCATTTGCATTGTTTTGTTTTCGTATTACTAGTAATAGCAGTAGTGGTATTCGCTGTCGTATTAGTATAGTAATAAGTAGTAGCAGTAGTTGTAATAGTAACAGTAGTAGCACTGGCGGCAATAGTGGAATTAGCACTAGCATTCGTAATCGCAATAGTAATAATAGTATTAGCAGTAGTAGTTGTAGTATTAGTATCACATACGGTGTAGAAGTTTTACATATCTTCTCTGTTACTTGTAATGCATTAATGAGTGTAGTATAAGACTTTTACGTCCATGAGCTGTATTATTGTATAATAAACATGGCTGGACAGAGCAAGCACAAATAACAAATAGACTGACAGTATAGGAATATAGAAAACAAACCTTGGGTAACTTTTCACACGATTTTCCTATTTGAGAAGGACAAATAGACAGTGCAATATTATGACGACATATTTCTCATTTTCCATTACATATTGAAGGATTGACTTGATTTATCAACTTGGTTGTTCTCAGGCCGGTTACGCCCGGCCCGTTTAGAGCCCGACTCGTTTGTGCCCGGCCAGTTTAGAGTCCGGCCCATTCTCTGCCCGGCTCGAGATTCGGGCCGGATCGGGTCGAGACGGACACAGAATACAGATCCATCCGGGCCGTCTTCGGGCCTGGCTTTGTAGGGCTCTGGTCTACAGACACACGGATAAAACCGTTTTATAAGACTTCCAGCATTTATGCACAGCATAGGTTTGAAGGTCATTTCTATATTAACTTCATGAATTAAAGGGAACTTGTATTCCTCGAAAGGCATTTGTTGGTCCTTCAAGGTCAATCGAACAATGAAAAAACTGATACTAGGAGTATTTTAACACGCCACTCACTACAACGATATAACAGAATGCTGCCTCCGGCTGTTAATAAAAGGCTTAACTAGCTGGAACTCGCTAGTACAGGAGCAACGTTATATGCCAAACAACGTTGTACTGTGTAAGAAATGCTAGGGATTGCTCTGTCTATGTGCGCTGCCTCCTTGGTGTTCCCTGGTTAAAGCACTCACACAAATAATCTTGTCAGGGCGCTGCAGGCAAGATTTTTAGTTTCGAAACATAATGAACATAATAAAATTAATATTTCTCGCTTGACACTATTAAAAAATAAACAATTAAAACATAGAGATGGGAGTTAAAATTTCTAACCTCTAAAACATAATTGATTGTTTCAAATGTGTTTTTGCAAAGGCAACCAAGGAACACACTAAGTTAGTCACTTCATACTTTATGTCCACAACAAAATCCTTGCAGGGGGCGGGGTGGCTCAGTGGTAGAATATTCACCTCTGGTGCTTGGGGTCCCGGGTTCGATCACAGTCCCCGCCAAGTGAACCTTGTGGTGAACAAACACCGTGCTCGTGGATTTTCTCGGGGCACTCCCGTTTCCTACCACTTTCTTCATTCCACCATTTCATTCATCTCTCATCATCACCGTCTCCTTTAGCCTAAACGGCATAACCGTGGGACGCAAAACTCAAAGATTTCATTTTCAAAATCCTTGCAAGTTCTTTTTGCAATACCATTAAAATTATTTTCTTTTATGATGATATTTTCATTTTAATTTGTATGAATGTAGTATTTTCTTTTAGTAACGTTTGATAATATCACTGCCTCTTGCACTCATTGTGCATCATGTAAGTTGTTGAAAATATACACTAAATAACACGATTATATATGTTGGGAATATGCATTACAGGAATTAAACTTGAACCCGGGTTTCAACCTGTTTCTTTACGTTTAAGTCAGCCGTGTTACCGACTGAGCTAGGACAGTCCCAACTTATCCTTATATTACCGGTATATTTTACTTTATCACAGCACAGCCCTTTATGACAGTGTTCATAAAAGATTTTAACTAAAAAGAAATCTATCAAAAAAAATCGAGTCCCCTGAAAACATATAAATCGTCCCACCATTTATATGCACCCACATACATTTTGGAAAGTCGGCGCCGTTGGTTCTATCTGCTGTGTTTGAAATCAGTGTTTCTTTCAGAAACTATGTTCCGGGGGGGCACACTTTATATTCCGGGGGCACTATCGATAACTTTCTATTTTTTATTATATTATAGATGTATTATTTTGGTCTCTTCCGGGGGACACTCTCAGAGCTCCGGGCGGGCAGTACCCCTAAAAACACTTCTGGAAGAAGCACTGTTTCAAATACACCTAATCTAATATAAATAAAATAAAAAGTTTGTTTGTGTGTCTGTCTGTCTGTATGTATGTATCTGTGTGCTGCCTGGAGACCAGACAAGAGGACCGAGAGTTACCAAATTTTGATCTTGGGTACCTTGGCCCAGGTTCCGGATCAAGACGAAGCGTTTTTTTTTAAATCGAACCAGGAAGTCTCAGGAGACGTTTACAGGGACATGTAAAAGTAGTAGAAGATAACCGATATTAGTGTCGAATTCAAAGTTTTGGCGGTCGCTGAGATCAATGGTGAAACTCCGATTGCATTAACTTCCAAATTAACCCCACTTAGTTGAGGGTCAGGGTACCGGAGATGATAACTGACATGTAAAAATAATCCAAAATGGCCGATATTAATGTCAAATCCAAAGTTTTCGCACTCGCTGAAATCAACGGTGATACTATAGACGCGTTGACTTCCAAATACAGCCACCATGCGAATAATGGGTTTTTCTGATAGTTAATAATAAATGCCAGAAATAAATTGTTAATAATAAATGGGAACAGATAGGAATGCATTTTGAAAGAAAGAAACGAAATTTTAAACATACATAACCATGTCTGACTTTACATTATCTATCCTAAACCACGATCACTAATCTAACAAGAAGAAAGTAGACTTTGGTAAATTAACTTCGGGGTCATTTTTCGCGAGGTAGTATTGCACATTTTAAAAAAGAATATTGAGGGATGCGCACGAGTCGAGACATGTCTCGAATCTGGACTGAAATTCGAGTTGACACACTTTGTAAAATTCGAGACGAGTCAAGACAAATTTATTTCTCGACTCTAATTTTCGAGCCGAGACACGAGTCGAGTCGAGACTTTTCGTAAAAATCTCGACTCGACTCGAATGTGTCGAAAATCTTTCTATAATTTTTAATATTATTTTGAAGAAAGTATTCAGTCAGAAACAGCCTTGAAACCAATTCCAGTATTTATTATTTTAGAAAGGTACCGAACGCATAAACTTAATGGTTAATCTTTCGAAATCAAGATTTAATTTTCAGCTCAATTCCGTTAATTAAAACTAATAATTAATGTCGTGATATTTGATTGTACTTCAAATATAATAATAATAATAATAATAATAATAATAATAATAATAATAATAATAATAATAATAATAATAATAATGCTCTGGGGGACATACACGTGAGCATGTATCTAGTATAGCTCGAGCAAAGCACAATGACGGCCGACGCGTATCGCACACTGCTTGCAGACTACGTACACCCCTTGATGACGACCATGTTTCCCAACGGTAGTGGCATTTTTCGACAAAATAATGCACCATGTCACAAAGCCAGGAGTGTGATGAAGTGGTTCAAAAAATGTTCAACAATGTTCTATATCTGTTGACGATGTGAGAATTACAAGGGGGATGATTGAAATCCCCATTGGTAATACTATATGCTCTTATAGCCAAAGGAGATTTCCCTCCATGTCAAAGAACTATTTGCTGTGTAATTAAAATGTATGAGTTGTTTTATCTGTTGTGTGTATGAAATAAATTATTAAAAAATGCAACAAATAAATTATTAACAATACATGTGATCAGATAGGAATGTATTTTGAAAAAAGAAAAGAAACGGTAAACATACGTAACCGTATTTAACTATACATAATGTGACTAAACTAACCGATGGTAACTAATCTAGAATAATGTAGGAAAGATGCAAGAAAGTAATTAATAATAATAAATATCAATATATAGAAATATATTTTGAAAGAACAATGTTTCCCAGAAGTAACTTTGTAAATTTAGGATTTAGGATTTAGATTTCTGGGCTTTCGGCATCTGAGACCATTTAACCCGTCACGTTCGAAGGATGACATCTCTAGGCGAACACACTTTCCGGGGAAAGGGAAGGAAGAAAGGATTGGGGAAGAAAGGAAGTGATCTGAAACCTAAGGTATCACCCTGGCATCTTCCTGGTGTGAATGTGGAAAACTAAGGAAAATCTCATTCAAGGTGACTGGTCTGAAAAACTTAAATTTTTCGACCGAGTGCCCCCACCAGGAATCGAACACGGGACCGCCTTCCTGTAACCATATAAACGTATGTTTGTCTATTCCATTACATTGCGAATAGGCGAAATGTTGCATGTTGCGAACAATGTTGCATCGGAGTCAGTCAATTAGTTCAAATAAAATCTGTTATTCATAGCACAATCCCTTCGAGGACATTTCCAAGATCGAGGCAGTAACCCACATGGTCGAAAGTAGTGTTTCCACGAGATGAGACGAGAGAAGACTTCAAGCTGTCTAGTCTCGTGAGACGAGACACGACAAATGTCTCGTCTCGTGGCAACACTAGAGCGGATGAGGCCCACCAAAAGGAGCTGTTATACAAAGTGGTTAAAATTACAGCTTTTAACCACTTTTGTTTGGTCATCAGCACAACACACAACACGACTACAATCTTCCAATCAGTGTTTCTTTCAGAAAAAATGTTCCTGGGAGGGTATATTTAGGATTCTGGGGGTACTGCTGGTATTATTCTATAATAGATGTATTATTTTGGTCTCCCCGTGGGGGGTACTCTTAGAGTTCCAGGGGGCAACACCCCAAAAACATGTCTGGAAGAAACACTGCTTAAAACAACGACTACTTAGTTTCGACCACGGGCTCCCGAAAGGGGGGAAGGGGCCCGGCCGCCCTTGCTCACGAAAATATATGTGTAATATAGCAAACTACGTATATTAAATATCAGGCGTAATATAGCAATCAAGGAAATGACCCCCTTAAAATTTCTTCGGGCGCCAATGGTTTCCAGTAATGAATTATTACGACAGAAATATTTGTCAATATCGTCGGTACAGTCGAAAGGCAAGCCTTCTCCACTTATTCTGAAATCCTTTTTTCAAAATCTCTAGCGCCACTTCAAACTATAAGAAGGCCCATGTGACTTTCTGATTTCAAAAATGACTTTGGTTCGAATAACATCATAAAACAATAAAACGAAACTAAATTTTATTGTCAAACCAGCATCCTTTCAAACTCAGTACAGGAAAAGGCCTACACGTTTCTGTCTTTGTTCGGAACGAGAAAACTCATGAACAATGATTAGTTGCTGATGAAACTTTCATTAAGAGAACTTGTATTTCTATAAAGGATTTTTATACATAGATATAACCACCAGCCCTCGGAATGAAATATTCTGAAACACTGATCTCAAAGAATGGTTTAACATTTTACTTGAATCTGGAACAGTATCACTAAATATTTAAACTTGAATCGGTTGGAAAATAGAAATGAAAGCTGTTTGTAAGAATCATTTAAAAAATAACTTTAGGTCTTCCTTGTTCTTTTAAGATAGTCCTCATTTGAAATAATAAACGCTGGTATACTTTGGAAGGCAATAATTTATTCCGAGTAAATAAATTTTTAAACAATTTCAAAAACTGTCTTTTCATTTTTGAGATATGAGACGATACGAGGCATTTCAAGAGACGTCTCGTCTCGTCTCGGAAACGAGACGGGACAAGTAGTCTGTCTCGTCTCGTGTCTCGTATCAAAGGTTTCTGTCTGGTCTCGTGGCAACACTAGTTGAAAGAAAGAAACTAATGAAATCTTTGGGTTTTACGTCCCACGGTGCCGGTTAGGCTAAAGGAGACGGTGATGATGAGTAATGAATGAAATGGTGGAATGAACAAAGCGGGAGATCCCCGAGAAAACCCACGCACACGGTGTTTGTCCACCACAAAGTTCACTTGTCGGGAACTGGGATCGAACCCGGGCCCCAAGCACCAAAGTTGAACGCTCTACCACTGAGCCGCCGCGGCCCCAAGAAAGAAACAAATATGTAAAGATACATATATGAGTACACACACACGGATAAAGTAGTCATACATGTATTTTAATCTTCTGACTACTTAACCCCGACTAATTTAAGATTGCAAGAAAGTAATTATTAAGAAGAAATATAAACATATAGAAACGTATTTTGAAAGGGAAAAGAAGCAAACCGTACCAGCCGTGATATGAATCTGGGTTGCCCACTCAACAAGCAGACACCTTACCGAATTATCTGTGGCAGAACTTGCAATTTGTGCTTTTGAAGCTTTATTTATACTGTGTGTGTTACGTAACGACGCTACGGGATGTTATTACTAGTGCGACCACCTCATTCAAGACCCTTTTTGTAAATTATTTGAGGAAAAAAGAGTGATTTCGTAAATCAACCAAACGGATCTTGTATATAGAGGGTGTAACTAAAAGGTACGACAAAACTTCATGGGTGGATTCCTTATTGGTAGACAAGCAAAAACGTTCCGATGACCATATGTCGGGAAATGCATCGTTCCAGAATTACGGCCTTTGAGCCGACTACTGGTGTGAAATAGTCACATTCTGGTCGCTCCTTAATGTGTCTCAATTTAAACCTCAATATATCAAACTCTGCTTAAGATAGGAAGGTAATTTTAGTAGCAACGTGTTCTGCAAAAATTAAGCTTTCCGCTGATATGCATTTTATGAGTGTATCCCCAAGGAATGCCATCTCCAAAATGCTGATGCAAAAATCAAACAAAAAACAAGTAATTACCCTCCCATGTCCACCGTGGTACTCCCACCCATACATAAAATATACAGGGTGAGTCAAAAGTCCTTGGACACCTGCATAAGTGAAAATCGACGGGAAAAGTAAAAAGTAATGATGGGAACAGAGGTTTGATGAGGGGCCGCAACTTTTGAAGTGTATGTCATCTTGAAATCCGCCATTTTGGATTCACGTCATTTTTTTAAATGGGAAGGGGGTGAATGACCCATCAAATAACACTAGCTTGAGCTCAGGAATTTAGTGGTGTAATTTGTTTTTCCTATCTAGTACAGTTTAGAAGTTATTAATGTTCAAAGGTGGGAAATTACCTTGATACTGAATGCTACAACACATGTTCTACGTGTTGTCCATTTCTTGCAATGCACAACTGTAGTCCCTGCAACCACTCTGACTGGAGTCTCACACGGAGGAGATGTCTCCTGAAGTTTGGTCACAGGCTGGTTGGATGCGTTCCTCCAGGTGTCTCAAATCACGGATTGTCTCAGCATACACTATCTGCTTAAGATGTCCCCATAGATAAAAATCAAGGGACGTTAAGTCAGGGGATCTGGGCAGCCACTCCACGTGACCACGGCGACCAATTCACTTCCGTTGCAGTTGTTCATCCAACCATTGACGGACACCAAGTCTATAGTGTGGAGGGGTCCATCGTGCTGAAAATATGATGGGAAAATGCCGTCAGCGTTCAGTGTGGTAGGGAACACAAAGTCCTGCAACAACATCAGATACTGTGGTGCAGTTAAGGTGTAGTAACTGAAAAATGGCCCAATGATGCGGGTGTCCCTTATGCCACACAACACCATCACCTTCACTGGACTATGTTCTCGACTCGGGTCAACCCAGATCGGATTTGCGTCACACCAGTGTCGACAATTATGTCGATTAACCTCCCCGTTCAAAGTGAGATACACCTCGTCACTGAACAGTATGCCCTTGACAAACGCAGGATCCAGTTCGTGTTGTTCAGTAGCCCACATGCAGAACTCCAACCGGCGATCAGGGTCATCCTCGTTCAGTTTATGTTGCATGTGCAGCTTGTAAGGATGCCACTGATTGGTGTGCAATATCCGGATAACGGAGGATTGGCTTATTGGACATGCTAGGGACACACGACGGGTACTTTGTGTAGGACTTTTCACAAACGACGCAACAACGGCCGTTGCAGTTTCGTCATTGGTGGCAGTCTTTGGTCGCCCACTACGTGCCCTATCTTGAACAGAGACCGTCTCTCGGAATTTGGTGATCACGTGAGCCACCGTGCTGTGCAATACCGGTTCTCTGTCTGAGTGCTGTCGGTTGTAGTCAGCTGCTATTGTTCGGTAGCTGCGTTCCACTGATATAAAGATGATTTCCATCTTCTGTTCACGTGTCAGACCTATTTTAGATCACCTGGAACAGAGAGAACTGGGTCAGTATCAAGGTAATTTCCCACTTTTGAACATTAATAACTTCTAAACTGTACAAGATAGAAAAAAACTAATTACACCAGTAAATTTCTTAGCTCAAGCTAGTGTTATTTGATGTGACATACACTTTCCCATTTAAAAAAGACTTGAATCCAAAATGGCGGATTTCGAGATGGCGGCCATGAATGACATACACTCCAAAAGTTGCAGCCCCTCATCAAACTTCTTTTTCCATCATCACTTTTTCTTTTCCCGTCGATTTTAAAACTTATGCAGGTGTCCAAGACTTTTGACTCACCCTATATATATAGGCGGAAAGCATCGTCCTTTAGAAATACATAGATATCAAAAATATCTTCCTAGGTTAATTAGGGTCTGAGTTATTGAGGTTTAAATTGAGTCACATTAAGGAGCGACCAGAATATGACTATTTCCACCAGTAGGCGGCTCAATGGCCGTAACTCTGTAATGATATATTTCCCGACATATGACATATGAACGATTTTGCTTGTCTACCCGTAAGGAATCCACCTCTGAAATTTTGCCGTACCTTTTTGTTACACCCTGTATATATGTGTGTTGGTGCAACAATAAGTTCCCAAGAATATAGATTAATTCATTTTTGATTTTAATCTACACAACAAATGCTTTTTATGAAAGCAAGGAGCCTGCGAGTTAAAGATGGTTAAAGACTGTAAATAAAATTGAAGATCTGAATTGCAGAACATGCGAAGTCCACCGAAGTACTTTTTTGTTTTTAGAAGAAAGACAAGAAGATTATACTTGGAATGCTATTCTGTTTAGCTGAAATTATTTTGATTTTTTTTAAAAAAGTTTTGACTTGGACTTACGTATTATGCAAGTGAATATCCCTGAAACAGATGCTAACATAAAAAACAGAAAACGAAAAATACGAAGAAAAAGAGTGGACTTGGGATGTTTTGTAATTCAGGTTTTCAATTCAAACTTCAAATGGAACTGGGGTAACTCGCAGACAATGGCTGATTTAACACTTTGATAATAGCTGGTGTAATGGCTGGTTTGAGACAATTGATATGGCCTCTGTAGCTAAGTAGACTCCCACCCTTCCCCCTCAACATTGGATACGGAAATGAAAAACTTATTTAGAATTTGATTGTTGATTCCAGTATATTTCAAGCATCACTTCTCGGAATCTGGGCCTGTGATATGTCGATATATCGCTATCATCGATTACTATATTATCATATATCAACATTCGATATCGCAAATATATGGACATGAATATAATCATTCTAAATTTTCGAAATCGATATTCGGAGAGTGGGGATGCGAGGTATAAAGGTCCCCTAAGACTTGCGATGGATGAAGAAATTAAACTTACTTTTTGCAAGATTGTTTTCTAATCATAATATCTTTATTACCAAACATTGCAATGTAAATACATCCACTTGCAAATTTGAAATATTATATGATGTAATTTCTTAGGAGCTAGAACTTTTTTGTTCCCTGAAGAAAGAAACAAAAAATCACGTGGAAAAGCAAGTACTTCGAACTTTGAACTAGAATTTACCGTAAGAAAGTTTTTTGTTTCTCTTCCTTGGAGATTTCCATCCCTTTTGGCCTTTGGGACCGCTAATGACAAAAGGTGCACACATGATGGCTATATACATTTATGCTCTGAGGCAGAGTCAGAGATTTAGAAAAGGAAACGACTTTTTAATAATAATAATAATAATAATAATAATAATAATAATAATAATAATAATAATAATAATAATAATTATAACAGTGGGGTTTACAACTAGGGTCTTGTCTCTTTATCTTGCATGGGAAGGCTGCAAGTCTGCTACGCCACTGGTGTCCCCTATTCTGTGTTTGTCTCTTTTTCGTTTCGTGTAGATATTTGTTTTTGTGCTGTTAGGCTTTTATATGAAACTTTTATATTATGTAACGTTTTCTTTTTATGAGTTTCTTTTTTTGGATGGGGCGGGAGGAAAGAGAGAAATGCTTTCTTCTGATATCTGTTTCTTACCATTCATCTTGTTTCAACTGCTTAAGTAAGTCATTTTGTAACTTTTGATGTCATCCAACTCCATCACAATAATAAAATTGTCATTCTTAACAATTTGTTTTATTCCCTTATTTGCAGTTTGCCACACTGATATATTTGTGACAAAATTGAGGTTTTGTCCAACGCCTTTCGAATTCGCAACCAACCCAACCGCCGAGCTTTTTGGGTTGCCTGCTATTGCAGGAAAAGGAGAATTGCAGGTGGTAATGCACTTTTGGAGTCGTGTATACATGAGAAATATACATTATCGTTGCAAACTGTATCATCCTATTCACGATAGCGTCCTCCAAATCTCAGAGGGAGGAATTTTTGCCTATAGCTCCTTTTCTGCACTTTTTTCTTTAAAGAAAATGTTTCATAATCACAATAACTTTGAAATCTATTGTCCGAAAGCTCTTCTGCACACACTCAAATAAGAAGTATCTGACAATTTAACGCATTTCTTTCTTCTTACTCGTTTTGCGAAATTACTTTGTAATAATTACAAAATGATAATAACAGCTCAGTAAATATGCACGCAAGCCAGTAATATCTAATTATCGACACACAATCAACACCCGAAGCAGTTTACAGCCGCATGGAACAAGGCAGGCAAATTCCTCCGCTCCTGCCACTCCTCCCCTACAAGAGCAACAATTCTTTCCTGCTGTCTGCCGCTATCATCAAATCCTCTTCTCCTTCTTCTGCCAGAACAACAAGAACGCATTCCGTTAGCATCTATACCGATCCCAAACGTTTCAATATTCACGCGCTACCCTGTATTTTTTCGCACACTTCCCTGGCCAGCTGTTTTAAGTTGGTCATTAATTTTCCCATTTGATGTCGCGAACAGAACCCAACCAACCCCTGCGGGGCTTCTAACCCGTTCCTACTATTACTGCTACTATTACAACTACTACTAGTTGTACTATTACTACTACCACTACTTTTATTACTACTACAAATTTTCTATAGATCCGTATAGTAAAGCTGTACGCTTATTTTAATGAAAATTTTAAAAAATAAAACAAAACTCTTTGGGCCGGGTTTCAACCAACGCCAAAAGCGACTTTCATTATTATCCCGCTAGGTAAATGTTTTTTTAAAGTATTATTTTCAATCTTATTTTAATTTTAAAAAGTGTTTCGAAAATTTAAAAGAAAGTAAAAATCCATTGGCTGGCTAGGTTTGAACCCACGTCAAAAGCGACATTCATTACTAGCACGCCCGCTAACACGCTCGGCTGCGAGGTCTGACAGCATCTGGAATTTGCTTTCTGCTATATGTATGTCATGACTCTTGATGTCTTCTGTGTATTGCGCCCCATACACGTACACAGATGCATGAAGAAATCGTCCAACTTGCACGAAAAATGATAAAACTACAGTAAAGTTGATCGTGTATGGCCTCGTTCATGCATGTTAAAAGTTTTCAAAATCTTCTGTAAATATGCATGATGGTTTTGCCGGTCTTCATGCATGTTTACCGTGTATGTACTCGTTCATGCAAGGTGGTGGTTTTATATTTAGGTGTGCCAATTATACAGCGGATATAATCACGTGACTCTCACCTCCGTAATGCCAAGGTCATTGAAGATGAATGCTCTGCGTTAAGCGACCTATACACGTACACACTTGCAAGATTTGTTTCACCATGCATGTTGGAAGAATTTTTTACCCACATACGTACACTCATGTCCAAAATGATTGACACATATTTATAACTGTCTTCTTGTAAGAATAAAATTCGATAATGATTTTGCAGGGTACTTTTAATACTGATACTATGTGTATAATCGGGAAATGTATATTTGTGGTAAATTTCATAGGGAAAGAATGATAAATACGTAAATTAGAATGAGTAAAACAAAATGTTGCTAATTGGACAAGAAAGTTTTATTTTCGTTTTATTTGTTCTTATTTATTGCTATTTTGACATGAAATTTGCCTCATACATGTCTTTGCTGATTATACACATAATGTTATAAGAAATACTGAGCGAATTCGTTATCAAATTACATTCCCACAACAACACATTTATAGACATGTGACAATAATTTTGGACATGAGTGTACTTACTGTTGTCCAACTTACCTGAAGTAGTTCGAGAAATGTGGAGGATGGGGACCGGGAAGAGTCGAATGGCAAGTCAATACGATTACTATCAACAAGTAGTTACCATCCACGTGTTAATTCTACATGTCAATCACAGGAACAAGTGTGAAAAACTAGTTGCAATAATTATTCTCTCATTCACACTTTCTCTTTTTCTTTTCTTAAACTTACCTGTGAAGATCACTGATCAGGGTCTTCATCGCTGCTATGTTCATCTAGATTGCTTCTGCTTATACGTGTTTCTTCCTGATCCGATAAAAATGAAAGTTCATCGTAGTACCACAAGGATGTAGCCATGGGGGGTCATCGGGGCCAGTACCCCCAAAATGACCAGTTTTTGAAACATCATCGTAAGATTACCTCATTTCAGTCATTTAAAAATATCAAAGGTTACATATAATTAATAATTTACGGTAAATTATTTACCAATCGAAAAATAGTATGGTACCTCTTCCGTGTAAGGAATAACCAAATGTACAGGCTGCTACCACGTATGTTACAACCGATTGGTCTAGTTCACCTTTGTGGATCATGTCCAAATTGGTTGGAAAAGTTTAGATAATTGAACTATATTATTCCACACCATTTACATTATTTTATATGTGTGATTCTTCTTTAGATTTGTGTCCATATAAACTGCATAACAAACAGATGGACTTCGAAAAACACTTTTCTTTCTTTTTGTAACAATAGATTACACTATTTACTGTGATTAGAGATGAACACGAACGAGTTCGAGCGAGTTCTCTTTGAAACTCGACTCGACTCGAAACAGACATTTTTGAGCTCGACTAGAGAACTCGACTTGGAAAATTTCCTCAAACGACTCGAATTTAGGTCCAGTTTCGAGTCAAGTCGAGCCAAAACGAGCCAATTCGAGCTGAACCCTGTGTGTAGTAAGTACTCTCTTCAAATATGCTACATAGACAACATAATTACCAATGATGCTACTACTAAAACATTATTATTATTATTATTATTATTATTATTATTATTATTATTATTATTATTATTATTATTATTATTATTATTATTATTATTATTATTATTATTATTATTAACAACACCGTTTATAACCATGAAAGGTAGGCGGTTTGTATCTCAATACTGAAAACTAGTTGACTGTTTATCTCGGTCGTCGAGAAGTCTTCAGGAGGCAAGGACATCGGTCACGAGGTTCTGGGTTTGAGTTCCGGAGGAGCAAGTATTCAAGCTCGAGCCAAAAGTTGTTCAAATTTATACGGCGCCGGCTAAATACGTTCAAAACTGCTCGGCCCGGGTTTAGGGTTGTCAACGGCTCAAACGGCTTGGCTCATAGCTCATTCACTATCGAGTCGAACCGATAAGTGAGCCGAGCCAACAGCTCACCCAAACGAGCTGGCTCGAACCGATGGCTTATCCGAGCCGAACCGAATTGAGCTGATTGCTCACCCGACAGAGCCAGTTCGACTCAGTTGAGCTGAGTGGAACCGAACAGATGAACTTATTTCAGCGGAAATGGCTCCAGCCATTGGCTCAATTGAACTGAGTCGTTGGTTTGTCCCAACCGAGCTGATGGCTCATCCCAATCGAGCCGGCTCGAGCAGTTCGATAAGTTGAACCGAGCCGAGCCGGTTGACATCACTACCCAGGTTGGGCTTCTGCATGGTCTCAAAAATTCGACCGTGCAAGTCTGAGCCTTAGTGGTAAGAACTACATACTTATATCGGTGCTCACGACATTTGAGGCTGTCTCGTTATAAAAATCTTTTGTCGACTCGTTATCAAGACCAGACGAGACACATTAAAAGTACCCCACAAGATGCATTAAAAGTACGAGACGTGATGCACCCCTGTTGTGAGCAACACTAAACGTATTCCACATTACTGTTTACATTTCTCATGGCTTTCGGTTTTCAGTCTAATCATGCCATGATTTCAAAACGAGTTAAAACGAGCTAAACGAGCGAGATATTTATCAAACTCGACTCGACTCGGAACTCGACTCGAAAAAATTACACTTGACTCGACTCGAAACTCGAGATGAATTCGAGTCGAGTTTTCGTTCGACTCCTGCCCATCCCTAACTGTGATTTGTATTTGACAGTTTGAAGACAAACGTTTCAAGAAGTTTACAAATACTGCTGCAAAACATTAAACTGATTTGTAAGTATATTATATTTTTACATGCTGTAAATTATTTAAAAAAAAAATATCAGGTGGAAAATATAGTGAAAAACGTTTTTATTCAGTTTTTCAATTTGAATTTCATTTTCTTTTTTTCTTTTTTTCTTTCTTTTTCTATTTCTTTCTTTTTTTGCAACTTGGTGTAAAACAGGAAGTGAGATATAGCTGTTACTTAAATAATTATGAAGTCTTTTAGTCACGAATAATAAATAAATATTTTGTCAGGAAATAAAGAAATTAAGTGAAATTTATAGGAAATTAGCCGTATGTAGATAGGTTATGTGTGGAAGATCTTAAGTTGAAATAGTTTTGCACAAAGGTATAACGTTTGGTCCGGGCCAGTAGTTCTTGGTTAAGCATAATAAAAAACTGCCTGGTACATAATATTTATGGAGAAAAAAAAAGCTTAAACAATGTTTTTAGTTTTTCGGACAGAAACCAAAATTTTCCGGTTTTTTTTTTCAGACCTCAAAATCTCTAGCTGTAACACATTTCTTTTGGCTTTGTACATTGTAGCTGCCCCCCTCAAAAACAACACCCCCACTAGATAAACCTGCTTGCTATATCCCTGTAGGCCATAACTTCGGATGTAAACTTCACCAGCGGCAGAACCACTTAATTTGCTTTTTCTCACTTTGTGGTGCTCTCTTCTGTAGTTGGAGCGCAACGTAATTATCCCCCTTTTAACACCATCAAGTGTGGCGTCAGGTTGAAACTCTCTCAGCTTTTCTAATAGTTTTTCATATGCAGAATTCTTTATTTCCTTCCCCGCACAGTAGTCTTTCCTTGATTTTACCTTCCATAAACATGGTAGTTATTTGTATATCTGAATAAATTCACGCACAGAATCCCTTGTCATGTAGAGGATACCCGAAACGTTTGGGATCTGCAAATATGCATCCCGTTCCCCACCCAGATCTGTTTCGGTCGCTTCAGTTTCTTAGTTTGTTTTCTCCACTCTCCAGTAAAAGTATATATAAACTGCATAGGAAACAATTCCTGGTGCACGAATTTAACGTTTTTGCCATTAACAAAACAATGAACGACCATAATACAGAGAAGAATACATAAAATAACCAAATAATGACATATTGTGTGAAATTGTTGTGCATATTGCATAACGAAATCACTTTCAAAACTACAAGGTCGATGCGCGCCACCTAAACGACCTCTAAAATGTCTAAAAAGAATCACTCGTCTTTCTGATCACAAATCGCTACTTTTCCGCACTATCCACCTTAAGATTTTTTTTAAAGTTTCATTTTAGATATACCGGGAATATCGGGAATAATTTCATTTAGATCAGTTGATTCTAAAATTATCTTTATGATTTAATATATGATCAACTTAAACTAATTCATAATAATCAGAAGCTCTTAACAGAATTAATAGAAAAACAAATACTATCAAGATAAGACAAAATTGTGGCAAAATAACAAGAAATGCTAAAAGAACAAAAAATGATGGTAAAAGGGATATATATATCAGAATAAAATTGGGATAGTAAATGTGAAAATGAAAATGTATCTTTCAATGACGATGACAGTTATGATGAGCTAAATTCTTAAGTGCATATTGCTTAAAATATCTTTGCGTCGTTGGTACTCAGAAACCCAATTTTTATGCTCAAATATACATTTCCAATATACGTTAACATGAAACTCAAAAATAAATTTATCTTTGCCTATAAGATATATGAAGCTAATCCAACTAGTCTTTGAGTTCTCTAATGGTTTTTTGTTGTTGTTGTTTTGATAGAAAGAGACATTTCCATTTTCCACTGAACCCTCCCCAGCTGTACAGAAAATTGACATCGACTAATCAACGTGGCTTTTCGTACTGAAGAAAACGATATCTCAATCATCAAGACGAGTCAACGCTTTCGATAATTATCGCATGTTGAATTTAAAATTAGAATATACGGCCAGAAGTACTATTTTTGATTTTAAAAGAACGGTAAGAGTTAGAAACGCAGATCCTTGGAAATTTCAAAGAGAAAATATCAAGGATCATCTCATGGTAGTAGAGCGGGTTTCCGAAAAATTCCTGAACATTGCTTAAATCGGGATCATATTTGTTGAACTTGTTTGAAAGTAGATTTATCTTATCTTCATAATCAAGAATTTAATGAATGATTTAAAAAATAGATCAAAAGATTGCGATTTTGAGCAAGAGTTTTAGGAATGAGCAAAAAAATGAAAGATCTCGATCTTGGCCAATAATTAGTTTTGGGATCCGGGATCACAAAATTTTTGAACTAACCCTAAATCGAGTTTTCGTATTTTTTTTTTTTTTTACTGAATAAGGACATCATACTGAATTAATAATAGTTTGGAAAAAAATCTTTGAGTTTTACGTCCCACGGTAATGCCGGTTAGGCTAAAGGAGACGGTGATTATGAGAGATGAGTGAAATGGTGGAATGAAGAAAGTGGGAGGAAACGGGAGAACCCCGAGAAAACCCACGAGCACGGTGTTTGTCCACCACAAAGTTCACTTGGCGGGGGCTGGGATCGAACCCGGGACCCCAAGCACCAGAGGTGAACGCTCTACCACTGAGCCACCGCGCCCCCCAAATACAATAGTTTGTTTTTGGCTACACTATATGTAGTTGTTCAGATGTAAGACCTACAAGAAAATTTTTGATTCAAATATATTGGGTTTTTAGATTTTGAAAAAAGTTCTAACATTAACACAAAAGCTAGATAAGACAATTTGATTTAGCATTTACTTGAAACGTACGGTTGGAAAAATATTTTAAAGTGAAAACAATAGTAAGGTAAGCAATTAAATTAACAAATAATAGGAATAATATCGAGTCCGAAACTAGTCTCGATTTCGTCTCTCACTCCGTACCGTCCCTAATTATTTTTTAAATTAATTGATTACTTATTTACCTCACTATTGTTTTACTTTAAAATGTTTTTCCAACTGTACGTTTCAAGCAAATGCCGCATCAAATTGCCTTATCGGGCTTTTGACTTAATGTTGAAACTGGTTTTCAAGCAAATTCCATCCCGTTTTAAGCAATGTTCCGGTACTTTCCGGAAACCCGCTCTAGTACCATTGGATATGCCTTGATATTGTCTCTTGGAAACTTCTTAAGAACTGCGTTTCTATCTCTTGCCGTTCTTTTAAAATCGAAAAAAGTACTTCTGGCCATATACTCTAATGTTAAATTCAACATGCAATAATTTTTGAAAGCGTCGACTCAGCTTGACGATTAAGGTATATTTTTCTTCAGTACGAAAAGCTACGTTGATTATTCAATGTCAATTTTCTGTACAGCTATGGAGGTTTTCAGTTTAAAATGGAAATAACTCTTTTTGACTATGTGGAATTTTGTCCATTTCACTTCATCTTTGAATTTTCTTATAATATCTTCAGATGATGCTTGATTCATTAAAATTTCTTTCCATTTCAGTTTGTCCTTGAATTCTCTTATAAAAGTTTACTATACTGTTTGTTTCATCCAGATTTCTCTTCATTTTAATTCGTTTTTAAATTATTTTATGAAAATTTATGATATTTGATGTATTGATTTTTCTCCAATATTGTGTTTTTCTCCATTTTTGTCTTTAAATCTATCTATCTACATACATAAAAATGACAGTGACTATATTTGTGACTGAATAACTCTTGAACCATTCGACCGATCTCGATCAAATTATCGACATAGATGACGTTAGGGTCTGGGATGGTTTTCGTTATTTCACTTTGACGGTGAAACTTAGGAAAGAAGAAGGGCGATATATAAACAATGATCAAAACTAACCGATTATTAGTACCGAATCCATAGGTTTCGGGGTTGTTGACATGAACAGTGTCACTTCTGATACCGTTTCAATCCAAATTCAGCCCACAAGAGCAATATTTAATTTTTATTTATTTAGATTACTCATTATTTTCTGATATTTCATTATATTCTCTTTATTTCTATCGATTTGAGAGCGCTTGAGTACTAGTAAAACGTGGCTTACTAATGAATCATATTACTACTTTTTCTTATTTTAACCCTTTCGAGCGGCTAATTGACGCTAGTTCATTTATAAAATCTTGAGATAATTTTTGGTACATTTAAATTTCTCTCTAATCCACTTTGTTTCGAAATTGTTTAATAAAGTTTTCAAATAGTTTATAATAAGCGGATAGATTTATCTGTATTCTTTGTCTTGAAAATGTTAAGTATTTAATTAGTTTATTCCTTATCGTCAAAATTTCTTATTAACTCAACTACAAGTAAACTTCTTAACACTTCTTATTTTTCTTGATGTTTAAGAGTGTTTATCTTTATTATCACATAAAGGATTTTTTCCCAAAAGCATGATAATAGGATTAATTAGTTCTGCTTTTCTTAGTCGAGAACAGCCTATTATTTCCTTTTCTTCACAAAACTTTCATTTAATTCAACTACAGTATGATTATCTAAATTTTTCATACTGTTGTTTTCTTCTTTGATCCTTTCATTTGATTTCATTTCTGTCATATTTTCATTCTTAACATCACTACTTACAAAACTCATTTTTACTTATTATTATGAAATTTTGTTTGTCTTCATTTTCATTTTCATTTTCTTACCACCACAGCTAATATACATATGACCTGCAAAATCATTATTCTTATTAACATGTTGTATTAGGTATACGATTTTAGTGGAAATATTCCATCAAAATGACTAACAATTCAATAAAAACTATTTCAATTTTAAGAATTTATCTCATCCTAACTTTGGCAGATTCATTTTTACTTTCACCATCGCAATTTGATTCTATTATATAATTTTCAATTAATTCTCTTTCTTTTTAAACTCTATTTATTTTAATGCTCTTTCTTTCTCTTTTAACAACACGACTTTATATTTTTACAACTTTTGTTTTTCTATAAATGTTTTTTGTAATTAAAGATCTTAATGAATTAGTTTGAGTCAATCGTATATTAAATCACAATGTCAATTTATGTCTATCCAATTCAGTCAAGCGTACATGTGTTAACCTGTATAAACAGTCGGTTAATGTTTGTCGTGTAACCTACTTTATATATATTCTTGTACTTTTTCTTTGTGTTGTTTGATAATTGCTATTGTTATCGCAAAAGATTAGTAAATGCATCAATAGTTTCTTATGCATCTTTTAAACAAGCTTACTAGTATCAGCTGAAAAACAACTTTGGATAGGTACCCACAACTTTAGGATCCGCAGATCTTCTACCCCCAAATACTTGATAAAATTAAATACATTTCTCTTACATTCTTTTAATTTTGTTTCGTTTATGCAAATCTATTTACATTAATTTTATTTCATTTTCATTTTATTTTAAATTTTCATTCACATGTTTAAATTTCATAATTTCCACTTCATGCTTAAGAATCATAAATTCACTCTCAAGTTTGTGTTTAAGTTTGTCAGTTCCGTTTCCTGTTTAAGTTTTTTTTTTTCAATTTTATTTAACACCTCTTTAATATAGCCACCATTTCTCATTCTGTATAAGGGCCGCGGTGGTTCAGTGGTAGAGCGTTCACCTCAGGTGCATGGGGTCCCTGACCAGCTAGCGCCAAGTGAATGTTGTCTTGGACAAACGCTATGTGCGTGGGTTCTCTCGGGATTCTCCCGTTTCCTCCCACATTCTTCATTCCACCATTTCATTCATTTCTCATCATCACCTTCTCCTTTAGCCTATCCAGCATAATTGTTGGACGTAAAACTCAAAATATTTCATTTCATTTATTTTCATTGTACGTTCTGGGGGAAAAAATATAAACTGATTTTTAGCCGTCTTTTGTTCAATTCTAAAATCTCATTAAAAGTTTTATAATCAATTTTAACTTCTAAATCATCAAAGTAGTTAGAAAGTTGGGTTTCTGCTTCTTACACATAACTAAGTTCAACATAAAAATTTTTACTAATGATATATTGCATTCTTTAAAGCTTTTTTTTTGTTCTTGTTGTTGTTGCTTTGTTCTAAATTGTCAGTTCTTTCGAATTTATACACTATATCTTCATCATTAAGTCTTTAATATCCATCACATCTCTTAAATCCCTTACAGTTCCCAATTCTAAAAGATAAACACAGAGTATGTTTCTAGATTAACATTTTAAAACTGTTTTAATATTTGAAGTAGGCCTATTTGCTTGTTTTTCCTCATTTTTAGCTCTTTATTTTCCTTTTCTATCTTTGTAACCTTGTCTTGTAATTTTTCTTATCCTCTTTTCATTCTTTATGTTCTTTTGAAAAAAGTGTGATACAATAGATGAATTAATAATCACTGATATTCAAATACAACTAACTTTGAAATCCATTATGCTACACAAACAATTATATAATGATGGAAATATGTTCCTGATATTAGTTTATCTTTTTCAGTTATTTTTTTTGTATTAATATTATATATTGTGATGAAGTTCCGAGGCTCAAATCTGAGCTTCGCGAATCTTTCTTTAGTGTGTTTGAATTGTTCCCCAGGTACACATCTGTACCCCGCAAAAGAATAGGAAATACATCATAGCTTTCTGTGCATCTTTTAAACGAGTCCAACTTTTAAGCTCTTTACTTCCATCTTGACGGCACCATTTTGGACAGTAAAATGAACTGAATGACCTGCTTTTGTAAAGTAAGTTCTCTCACCTCTCCTACCGAAGTCATGTGTGTGTGTGTGTGTGTGAGTGTGTGTGTATGTGTGTTCTCTATGATCATTCCTACAGAGGATGTGGGAAAATGATGCCCCTTATTTCTAGGAAATGTGGTGCCATTCGGAAAATCTAGACTTCGGAGGAATAACATACTACATGTATAAAATCAACTAATTATGAAATTTTATACTTTATGCTCAAAGAAAAAGAGTAAATAGATATATAGTGAATAATAATGAAAACTCAAAACATAAAGGTATGAATGATCAGGGATTATCAGCGACGGCCTTTACATAGGGCGACCCGGGCAACTGCCTGGGGTACCGCACTTAAGAGCACTGCCATTGATCATAGAGGACACATGTATGCTCAAGTGCGTCTCGATCACAGTTTTATAAGTACCCAGACACCAGCAAAGGCAGCATGGATAAAAGTATTTCCATTATTCCCTCCATCAGTGTGGGATCTACGACTAGACAAACTGTCTAGGGCCGCTGAGCTCAGAAGGCAGGAAAAAAAAAATCAACCTTTGGAACAATTTCATTAGTGAATAGCATATCAGTAGGTGGTGCAGTGACGGGCAAAGGGACATTCGACCATAAGTTGCCTAGGCTCCAAAATACCTAAATCCACCATTGTACTCTATCTACGTATATATTCAGTGTATTAGTGAGTTGGGTTGTCCTTCAATTTATCTTGTAATATCCTTGTAGGTAAATTAATAGAGTTGTAAAACTCTAATTGTATTTTCTTAGCAGCCTTACGCAAAAGATAGCTTTCTGCAGCTTCATAGCGACGTAAAACTAAACATTAAGGTTATTTTCCAATACTAGCTTAACTTGCTTTGGTGTGGATGAAATTACGTAATGGGAAAAGAATGTAGTTCTGGGTACGATTCCTGTTCGAAGAGCATTTCAACGCGTTACGGTGGTTCCAATTCCACCGTAATCTCTAACTCCACGTCTTATACAAATTTGTTGCTAAAAAGGGACGCTGAACTTCGTAAAAAATTTCGAAGCATTATACGTTAGGGATTCCATAATACAGTGTAAGTAAACACACATCCAGAGAGAGAACGCCGTAATCACCTCACTTCTATTTGTCACTCTCAGGAAGGCGAAATACACAATAGTGGCAGAGTTGCCAATGCAAAATCTGAACTTTAAACCCTGAAAAGACAGAGAGGCCACCATCTTCTGAAAGTTTCTAAAGGCGAGTATTCTTTAATCGCGCACAGCTCGTACTCTTAGTGCGTTTGCACACGGCAACGATAATATCGGTGGAAGTGCCGATAATGTCGGCGGTGAAATCAACTTCAATGTACTCAAATCGTAGCTTGCACACGCCACCGACATTATCGGCCGATCCTCCGACACGCAGATGCTGTCGGCCGAGCCCCCGATATTGTCGGCGATATCGCCGATACCGCTTTTGTCGAAGGCAATGTTCTCTTATGATTGAATGCACATGCGGACGATAATGTCGGCCGGCCAGTGGGTTAGATGAAGAGAGTGAGTGACAAGGAGCTGTGTATTCTTGTTTGGTTTCTTGTCTTTGGAATTTTGTTGTTTTCATTTTTTCTATTACAATTGTATAATAATATTTATTTATTTATTTATTTATTTAATATACAACACAACAGGCTTAATACCCAATTACAGTGTTGTGTACATACAGCAAACGTTACTATATAAATTTCTTAACTATTACTACAGAAAATTTCTTGTTTCACATATGATCTGAACCTGTTTTGTGAAAGACTAAATACATCCACTTTATCAAGCTTATTTACAATATCATTGTATAATTTACACAGCCTCCACATAGGGGATTTATATAATATATTACTCCTGGCTTTTGCACAATAAAATGTCCCTGTATTTTCTACTCTGGTTTTGCAAGTGGGAATCCGTAATGATATTTTCGAGACCAACTCCATACAGTCAATCTTATTGTTTAATAACTTGTATAAGAATAACAAGTCCAACATCCATCTTCTTTTTTCTAGAGTTTCAAAATTAAAGTTGTTTACTAGATCATTGTAGGAAAAATATTTGGGATAATAATTAGTTTTTTTGTATGTAAGCATTTTCAAGAATTTTGTTTGGATGTTTTCTATTTCTTGAGAGTATTTTTTATTTTTGGGGGTCCATATTGTAGAACAATATTCTAATTTTGATCTAACATATGTAAAATAAAGTGTTGTAAACGTTGTCTCACTGGAGAAATCTTGCCCTATTCTGTAAATTAAACCTAAGTTTCTATATGCGCTGTTTGTTATCATATCTATGTGTTGACTAAAATTTAGTTCAGGATCAAAAATAACGCCTAAATCTTTGACAGTACTTGGTTTAGACAATTTAGTTTTTTTCAGTGTATAGTCAAAAGTGATAGGATTTCTTTTTCTCGTAAAAGACAGAGATTTACACTTGGATACATTTATTACTAATTTGTTGTCATCGCACCATGTTTGGACTCGCTGTAGGTCTTGTTGTAGTTGTGTGCAGTCTTCAGTTGAATTAATTCTAGAATATAATTTGAGATCATCAGCGAATAGGAGAATCTCAGAGTTTTCAATAAAAAGTGGAATTTCATTAATAAGTAGGAGAAATAGCAGAGGACCCAGATGAGATCCTTGAGGAACCCCAGACAGAGTAACATACTTTTCGGTGACATGCCCCTTGTATAGAATAGATTGTTTCCGGTTACATAAATACGATACAATATATTCTATTTCCGACTTTGAAAAGTTTAGGCTTGTTAATTTCGCCATTAGAACATCATGATCCACGACATCGAATGCCTTACTGAAATCGGTATAAATAACGTCTACCTGGCCGCCTTTGTCTAACTCCGTTGCTATAAAATTTGTTACAACTGCTAGGTTTGTTGCAGTAGACCTATTGTGTAAGAAACCATGTTGATGTATAGATATAATTGGCTTAACTTGATTCAGAATTCGTGTATATAAAATACTCTCAAGAATTTTGGCAAAAGGAGATAATATTATTATTATCTTGTCCTATAAACAACTTCGGAACATCTTATTATTTTTTACAGTCTCTTTTGGAGTAGCTAACTCCCTTTATTAAATAAGTATAAAATGTGGGAAGTCTGAAAAGTACTGGTTTCCCTCTAAATAGCTATTACCAAATAGAATATAGCAAATTTAGATAACCAATTTTTTGATTATTTTCCACTTTTTTTATTTTGTTCTTTCTCTCTCTCTCTCTCTCTCTCTCTCTCTCTCTCTCTCACACACACACACACACACTTTTTGATGGTATATTTTGTAATCTATTAATACATTTAAATTTTAATACATTCTGGCAATTAATTTAAGCGTAATTTTCAAAGTTTGATACACTGTGAACATAAGCATATGGGAAAAAAAATCCTGATTATTATTACTTCCTTCTATTTTCATCAGAAGTGTGTGCCGATCACTTTTCCCGGTCCCACTGAATAAGCAATGATTGAATAGAATATTTGTTGACAAGTCAAAGTAGAATTATTATTATTTTGAAACGAAACCAGCACAATCAAACACTCTTTGCAAAGCTCCAAGGACAAGTGACTCATTTGGCATTTTCTTGATTGGGATCTCAACAACAGGGATGTGACTTCATGCTTCACTTGTTGCAGATTTTTTTCTCTCACTTCCAAAACTATCCCAAATCCCCCATTTTTTAAAAGAATTTGTGGAATGGCAATTGAGAACAAAGATCAAAGCTATGTATCCAAGTTTCCCCTCTCCCCTTTGTACCGGGATCGACTCATGATAGAGTTCTACAGTTTAGCTACAGTGACTGGATGAAAAGGCTGTGCATTATTGCATTCTTACCTTTCTAGTTTTGCTTAGATTTTTAGAGATGGCACGAATTTTTCTATTCGATATTTTAACCCTTATTGAACTTGTGGAATGTAGACCTTACATATGGGAAAAGGTAACAAACTCTTTCAAGGACAAAATTGAAAAGCCAAAAGCATGGCGAGAAGTTTATGCAAGCCTTGCCCAGGACAAAAAGAAACGAGAAACGACAGGTATGTATGCAACAGCGCAAATCTGTCTTCAACATTGGGAGGGACGGGTGAGATCATTCCCATATTATATATATATATATATATATATATATATATATATATAGCGATGTTCAAAATATTTCTGTAGTCGAGAAACAATGCTGTGGAGGATCAGGGGAGCAGAGTTGTCTTCAACATTGGGAGGCGGGCAGATTTGAGGCTTATTCTGTGTGGACATTAATTTCATCTCATTTTCTTTTCTGGCGACCAGACACAAATAATCAAATTTCTCCCCCAAAAAACACATTTCAAATTATTTGGGGGACAATCTCCCCAGTTCCAAGTTTTGAAGGGACATGTCCCCTTCATTCCCCTGGGATTTGCATCAGTGTATATATGGAACAGTGTAAAACGAAATTACTAATTCGAATCTTATCATTAAATCTACTATGACATTAGTGTTAATTGCAAGGAAAACAAAATAATATACATACATACAATATGTAACAGTGTTTCAACAAAAATTAAAACTAATATAGTTTGTAATGTACCGCAGCATCAATTCTCATCGAAACGAAAATAATATATTTACGACATTTATTTAAAACGGCACTGTTAAATTTAAACATGTTTAGGCATAGGCCTATTTTTCCTAAGTTTTGTACCGTCCTCCACACCTCTTCAGAACAGTTTTTGTAGTCCTTGTTTTAAAGAATAATTTTCCCGATTATTTTTACTTTTCTTTGTTTTCATATATGGAGAAGATTTTTAGAAACACAGTGCAGAATATATTGTGTGTGTCGCTTACTTCACTCATCACCGGCAACGATATTGTCGGGGCTTTCACCGATATTGTCGGCGACGTGTGCAAAGTACGCGTTCACGGTTCTGCTAGACGGTTAAAGATTTGTCTCTGTGTGTAAGGATTTAGTTTCAAGTTCAAAAAAAAAAAGGAAATTAAATTATAGGAAATTTTAGGATAGAAAAAGACCTAAACTTAATACACATGAAATTCCAATGGGTAGACGCTGTCAAACCCTGTGTCACCTCAAGCCTCACCACTGGGAACAACAGACAATTAGATGTAGACAGGACAACGACATGCAATTAGCAAATTGAATGTAAGATCAATTCTTCAACCTGGTGAAATGCAAGAGATCGCAGATGAAATGTTGAAATATAACAATAAAATACTAGCACTACAGGAGTTGAGATGGGCAGGTTATAGAGGAATCAATAAGCCAAATTATACTGTTGTTTACAGTGGGGGGAGAAAAGAAGAACTAAGGGTACCCGATTTATAATTAGTAAAAAATATAGAAAGTCGTTTGCTAACGTTTACTTTAATAAATGTAGGGATGTGGAAGGTTAGATTGAAAGGGAATTTTCAAGAACATATCAATAGTTTCAGTGTACGCTCCCAAAGGAAATGACGATGACAAAGAAAAAGTAGAATTTTACGACCAATTACAAACAGTCAGGGAAGGAATTAGCGGACTTGACATCACAATAATAGCAGGAGTCTTCAACGCAAAAATCGGCAAAAAACCGCAAGTAACTCATATCGTTGGCAGGAACTCACTTCATAATACAAGTACAGTAGAGCGTCGATTATCCGAAGTAATTGGGGGACATGGGTGTTCGGAAAACTGGTTTGTTCGGATAATCGAACTGTACATGTTTATTTGCCATGCGCGGAGCGGCACGCCTCAACTCTAAGCTGGCGCAGCTGTTGCTGTGAACAGCTTTAATACTGCCGCTACTTCTACAGTCAGTGCCAAACCGACAGAAGTGTGCTGATTGTTGAAACACAGCGACTGGCGGCTTGGCCGAAAAGCAGCGCCTTATGAAGGCCCCATTAGAAGCAATGTTCCGCCAGCGGTGGCTCAGTGCGGCGACTACTGTGGGAAACTTGGTTTGGGAGTGAGGGGGATGATGGACGGTAGGGTGGGAGAGTAACAGGTGCGAGCGAGTACACAGTTCGGTTAAGCGGTCGTTCGGTTGACCGACGTTCGGATAATCGACACTCTACTGTAGCGAGAATAGATGGAGACTCGTACAACTTAGCGAAAGAAACAAAATTAATATCCGCAGCACATTCTTCGAAAGAAACTGTCTGTTTGATTTTAATACATAGACCATATCAACCTTTAATTGATATTTTGTTGCTTTGTTGTTAATATTTAACCATATAATTGTCTATTTGCTGAATTCATAATCCCTCTCTGTATATTTCGTTGCGCGTTTAATATCCTGACAAAAAGAAACTTAGCATTTTGGTATGAAAGCTTCTGAGATTTACTTTTACTTTTTAACTATGGTTGCTCTTTGATTTTTACCTGAAATATTTCTGGAAAAATGTGTTTCTTTATTGCTTATTTTCAACAAGACATGAATTTTTTTCTCACGAGACTGAGAGTTATTGACATTTATTTAATTTCTAGAGATTTGGTACCCATTTTGGACAGATGTGTTCAAATAAGTTTCTATCACTTCCTATTTTAGTATAGTAATACAAGTCCAGACAGTATTTCCTTGAGATGCCTAATCGATTTTTTAAAATATTTGTCACTGTCTGTTACCGTTTTATTCAGTGATTGACGTTAAAATCGGAAGCACTAGTAATTTTTTACTACTTTCGGTTTTAGTGGTGTAATAAGGGTGGATATGGTATCTTTTCCTGACACACTAAACCGATTGCAGAAAGAACCTTGTCACTTTATATTATCTCTTTTGTTGTAAGGCAATCAATGTTGAAACTGGAAGTACTAGCAAATATTTACCTCTTACGTACGTTTTAGTAGAGTACGAGTACTATTTGGCTTGTCGTTATGTGTCGACAGTGGCGTAGGGAAGGGGGGAGTCCCAGAGGGACCGCCCCCCAAAAGAGATCCGACAATGTACTTTGGTACTTTGATGTTTGTGTAATTTTTTATATATTTTTATGTTTATAAATTTTTTGTTTGTAATTTTTCTATATGTACCTATAACAGCACTTGAGTCCCCCCCTTCCAACACACATCCTTTCTAGGCTATTGAGTGTCGAGATTTTTGATCTGTGGTGATCAACGTTGAAAACCGGAAATGCTGAAAATGTTCCACTTTCGGTTTCAGTAGAGTAATACAAGTCGAGATGAGATTTATAAATTTGACTTTGAATCAATTACGAAAAATACTTGTCTCTGCCTATTATACGAGTAGTTTTTGTTGTATGAATATCAACGTTGAAACAGCTTTTTTATTATTATTATTATTATTTCTGGTGCTTTCAGCTTGAATAAAGGAGGCGAAACCCATTCCTGGAACGCTGAATCTATTTCTGAAAACCGATTCTTGGTTTCTCTTACCGTTTTTGGGCCATGTTAATCAATATTGAAACAGGAAGTATTAGTAAATTTCTATCACTTCCGATTTTGGTTATGATTTGTAGGTTGTAATGGTATGTTATTTCAGACGCTGAATCACTTTAAAAAATGCTTATCGCTATTACCATTTTTGTCGAATGACAATCAACGCTTCAACTGGAAACGATTGATTTCTACCTCTTTCGATTTGAATATAGGTTTAATACAGGAGGATTCTTGGAAAGCTGAGTCGTTTTCAAAGAAAAGCTTCTCGACATCTCTCACCGTTTTTCCTCTGTTAAGCTACATGCCGACAGATAGACTGGCATAGCCGTAATGAAAGACTTCCGACATTTACGTACAGCATAGTTTTGAAATATGATAACAATGTACAGCATCGCTTGTAAATGAGCAAAGATCGTTCCTAAATATTTACGTCTGAAACTATCTGCACACATATCACATTTACAACTTTATGAATGATCAAAATTATTAAATTATCCAGTGTGTATTTTCATTTCATTTATTGAAATTTGTATCGCAAAGAAAGTTAAGAACTACCTCGCTGACAGTTGCATTAAGTTCTATACTTAAAAAGAAGTTAATGAAGAAAAGTCATTCTTGACTAGAGTTAATATCTAATATTTGGGCTGCCTCTATTTATGGAACAATAATGTAAGATGATGTGTAGACTTTCTTTAAAACCGTACTGTGTTTGCTTCTGCGTGTGTCTGTTTCGCACAGAGAGAGAGAGAGAGAGAGAGAGAGAGGAAAGAAAAGCACGGGAGAGGGAATGCGGCGTAGGATCGACACTGCGTAGCATCGAAACTGCGTACGATCGAAAAATTCAGCTCAAAACCTGTTTCGATCCTACGCAGTTTCGATCGTACGCAGTTTCGATCCTACGCAGTTTCGACCGTACGCAGTTTCGATCCTACGCAGTTGCCCTGAAATAATTTAAGTTTTAATCATGCGCTCAAAAAATATATATTTTTTCTCTCTCTTTAATTTGTTTAACCTGTGCAGCTATAAATTAGGGTTATATTCATGGACTCCACACGACCTAAACTGCGTAGGATCGAAACTGCGTAGCGTCGAAACTGCGTAGGATCGAAACTGCGTAGCGTCGAAACTGCGTAGGATCGAAACTGCGTACGGTCGAAACTGCGTAGCGTCGAAACTGCGTACGATCGAAACTGCGTAGCGTCGAAACTGCGTACGATCGAAACTGCATAGGATCCACACTGCAGGTAGGATGGACAAGTTACAGGCGTATGGATTGAGAATCAATTATGATTTCTAATGATGACTATGTCAGAAGTGTAATACTAACTTTGAAACAGCTTCGACGGAATATAATGTAAAATAGTTATGTAATATGAAGAATTTAAAGTAATGAAGAATATGATGTATGATGAATATTGAAGGATAAGAATAATAATAATGTTTAACGAATATTTCGATTGTAAAGATATTATTTCTAAAGGCTGTCAGAAAGTTAGAGAAACAAAAGTAAGATAAAGATTCATATGCTGTTCTGTGTGCACTTGTCTGCGTAATATGAATGAAAATTTATATGATTTTATGTACAGCTTAACGACCTAATCACCAGTTATTCATATGTATGTCAACAACGTTACAATATTGTACTTCGCTTTGGGAGTTTCTCATTTGTACACTAAACCTTTAAATCGATTTATAATTGGAACACGTACCCGTGGGAGTAGGAGCATTTCAATGTATTCCGTTACATTTCACAAAAATATTTTTAACCGTAAAAGATTCGAAATTAAACTACTATTCAAATAGAGAATAAAATTACGAAAGTTTACAATTATTACTGGAAATCAATGCTCTCATCCATTTTGAACATTTTAAAAGAACATAGTTTCTAATGTATTGAAATTTCATTTCTTATGAATAGTTTGAAACGTTGTAAATAGTTGTAAAGAATCTGCTGAAAATTCATCAAAATCCTCCTACAATGGGGAAGCCGTGTTAGACATGGAGTTAGTGGATGCAGATGGTGGCATTGGAAAAGTCCGGGTCTCCCGAGCACAGTGGTGATATCAGAAACCGGGCCCCAGCCATGAGGCTCCAGAAAAATGGGGTCCCGAAGTTTTGGGCGCGGGTTCTTTCTATACGCCTATTAAACATGGAATTGTATGTTTGTGGTGAAGTTGGAAATGTTCGGGTCGTCTGAGCACAGTGTTAACATCAGAAATTGGGCCCCTGTCTCAAACGTCCAAAAATGGTGTCCCGAAATTTTGAGCTTGGCTTCATTCTATTTTTCTTTTAAGCATGGAGTTATTGGATATATATTGTGGTGTTGGAAAGCTCCGGGACCAGAGACTCCAGAAATGAGATCCCAAAAGTTTGGGTTCAGGTCTCTTTTATTTGCCTATTTAACATGGTGTTGTACTATAGTGTTAGCGTTTGAAAGGTCAGGGTCGATTAACGAAAGCGGTAATGTCAGAAATTGGGCCCTGGCCTCGAAGCTCCAGAAAATGTGGTTCCGAAATGTTGGGCTCGAGTCCACTCTATTTCTCGTTTAAGCATGGAGCTGTTGCATACAGATGGAGACGTTGGAAAGACCCGATTCCCCTCAGCACAGTGGTGGTCAGGAACCGGGCCCCCACCATGGGGTCCCAGAAATGGAGTCCCAATATTTTGGGCATGAGCCCCTTCTATACGCCTATTCAGGGGTGTAGCCAGCAGGTTTGTGTAGGGGGGCCGCCGTTTGTGAGGGGGGGGCAGCTACAATGTACAAAGCCAAAAAAACTGTGTTGCTGCTAGTGTTTTTGAGGCCTGAAAGAAAGGAAAATTTTGGTTTCCTTCTGGAAGACTAAAAACACTATTTTAGCTTATTATTATTATTATTATTATTATTATTATTATTATTATTATTATTATTATTATTATTATTATTATTATTATTATTATCCATAAATTATATTCAAGATAGTTTTTATTATGCTTAATCAAGAACTACTGCCCGGGACCAAACGCTATACTTTTGTGCATAACTAAGAAGGTAACCAAGAAAGTTCTGTCCCTTTTCGTGGAGGTCTGTGTTCAATTGGACCTCACATTGTGAGTTGAATGCGAGTGGAGATAAGGCGAACGTCAGTTGCTGGTGTGGGTGTATCCAACATACTACCTGGTTATGGCAATTCAGAAACACCGTGAACTTGCGTAAAGACAGAGGAACATGGGACATCCACAGAGCGTCATAAGAGCATGTATGCTGAACGACTTCAAATGGAAGTCAAACGCCCCTGTAGTGGGACAGAAGATACGCCAGGTCTTTGGTGAGGGTGTCGTGACGACGCGGACATTGCAGGGATGGTTTAATAAGTTAAAGAACGATGACGAAACACCCGAAAACACCACGTGCCAGAAGACCAACACATGTACAAAGAGAAACTGGGACTACAATTCAGTATGTGGTGAAACTATTCGGCAGCACATCCATCAACTTGTAAAGCACTACAAGTTGGGTCGATGGGTCTCTCATATTTTGACTCCGGGCCAGAAGGCAACGCGGCAGTCGCCTGTGTTTATTTACTGTTTCGGAGCCATTTCTGGACAGGGCGTTGACATATGATAAAAAGTGTGTCCTATACGAAGCTCCACGGCGCCGTCATCATTGGTTAGCATCCCATGAACCGATTTCAAAACAGCAGAAACCAGCACTGTACCAGGACAAGGTCCTTCTGTGTGTTTGGTGCATCATGCATCGGGAACTGCTACCAGCTGGTCAGTGTACCAATGCAACTGTGTACTGTCAGCAGTTGGGCTGTGCTCAACAAAAACTCAAAACTCTGAAGCCATCACTTCTGAATTGCAAATGGGTCCTCGTTTACGGGACAACGCTAAGTTCCACGTGGCTAGGATGACTCAGGACACCATTTTCCGCCTTGGATGGGAAACAATATTGCAACCACTATATTCCCCGGGTATTGCACCGTCCGATTATCACCTGTTCCATTCTTTGGACAATCACCTTAGAGGACGCCAGTTCAAATCCCTAGTAAAAGTCCAAAATGCACCTGATACTTTCTTCGTTTCACGGCCCACCAAGTTCTACCGCGATGGATTGCATGGCCTTCCAGAACGTTTTCAGAAGGTCGTCGATGCTGATGGGGACTATTTTTGATCTTCCAGGTTAGGTGACATATCGATGTTCGAAGGTGGTGGGTGAAAAAGCAACAACACTTTTCTTGGATACCTTTATATTTAAATTTAAGACCTTGTATACAGAACCTATCTACACAAGATTGATTTTCTTTGAAATTTCACTTAATTCCTTTATGGTTTCCTGACAAAAATATTTATTTATTATTCGTGACTTAAAAAAAAAACATAATTATTTTATTACACTGAGTAGAAATAAAAGAGAGCGAGTGAAATCCAAATTGAATAAAAGCATTGTTTCTCACCAAATTTTCCATCCTCTATGTCTTTTAAAACACTCGTTAAAGCATATAAAATATACTGTACTTACAAATCAGTTTAGTACCTTTGTTTTATGGCTGTATTTGTAGTACCTTGTTAAAACGTTTGTCTTCAAACTGTCAAATATAAATCGCAGTAAATTGTGTAATCAGGTGTCACAAAAGGTGTCCTATTTTTCGATCGGTATAAGGAAGAGATACTATACTATTTTTCGATCGGTATGGAAAAACAATATTTCTCCATACTATTTTACCATAAATTATTAATTGTCAATAAACTTTGTTACTTTTAAATGAATGAAGCGAGATAATTTTACTATGATGTTTTAAAAGCTGGTCATTTGGGGGGGCCAGGAAACCATTTGGGGGGCCTGGCCCCGATGGGCCTCCCTTTGGCTACACCCCTGCGCCTATTAAACATGAATTGTTGTACGAAGGTGAAAAACTTGTATCTTCCTAAAAAAAAAAAAAAAAAAAACTTGTATCTTCCTTATAATTATTAGATAATAATCTCAGCTCCTAAACACGTATAAAAGATACCGAAGTTATATTTCAGCAAAAAACAATTACCATAAAACATCTCTTTGCATGTGTAATGACTGAAATGTATTATACTTTGCTTCCCTCCCAAATAAATAAATAAATAAATAAACGATTACAGTCGATAAGCGTAAATCTGGCAGAACCTATTTTCCGAAATCTAAAACAATTCACGCAGATTGTTTATTGCTTGTTCGAGATTGTCCACATTACATTTTCGGTAGCGATTGTCCACATCACATTTTCGGTTTTTCATTGTATGTAATTAACTATACCATAACAGAAATTCCCGCTACGAACAAATTACACGTTAGGTATACGCCTATGTGTCTCGTCTCGAGGACTTCTGGGCCGCAGTGGCTTAGTGGCAGAGGGTTCACACATGATGCGGGACCCTGGTTCTATACCAACTTGCGCAAAGTGGGGTTTGTGGTGAACAAACACCGTGTGTGAGGGTTTTCTCGGAGTTTCCCTTTCCCACAACTCTTTCATTTCACCATTCCATTTATTTTCATCATCTGCGTCTCCTTTAGTCTACCCAGGATGACAGTCGGACATAAAACTTAAAGATTGCATTTTCATTTCCACATTTGGAGACCCTGTATCTGTGTTCCTTGAGTGCCCCAAATGCTAAATAATAATGGGTTGGAAGGCCCATGAAGTTTAGTACCTGGTACACCCATTATCTCAACTTGCCCAAAAAGTTAAGGGCTCACGTTAAGTTAATGCCCCAAAACTTTGGTTTTCACACCTTATTAACTATATTAGCCCAAAAGATGAAATTTGTTAGCCCATCGATCTTTATCTCGACTAGCCCAGAAAGTTTGGAGGCTATGGTGAAGTTAGCCCCCAAATTTTCGGCGCCTATATCACATTAACTATGGGAGAACGAAAGCTGAAATTTGGGAGCCTATCCCTCCCGTAGACAGTACTATGTAGGCCATTCATTTTCTGGACCAGCCCAGAAACTTGGGGGGGGGCTCACGTTAAATTTTGGCGGTGTACGTGACTCACTACTGGATTTACGGGCTACTGACTTCTGGTTCCTTCTCCTACGCTGTGCTCGTTATCAGCTCTGTAAACCACCTTGGGTGAACTGACCTGTAGTATATAAAGGACTCAATGGGAGGGGTTACAAACCCCCCTCTTCGGTACGCCACTGCCTAGGTATATGACATATTTAAACGGGATGTGTTGAGTAATAGAAACGATCTTTTCGCAAACTCTCTCTAGTGCATTTTCTATTTACAAATTGTGGTTAGGTCATTATTAGGTAAGTAAATGTAGGCTCAGAAATATGTCTCCATCATGAGACATAACAAAATTGAACGAAACTTTATTCGGCAGGCCTGTACACGGCATTGAAACAGAAAACAGAAAGCCAGCACGAATATCGAATGGTAATATTTAAACTAAACACATGTGAGCATTGACATTCATTTATGAAATACTAGCTGAAATGCCCGGTGTGCACAGGGAAATATAGTTATAGGAAGGTCTCAAGGTATACTTGAACTTAATTTCTCCTTTCTGAAATATTTTATTTTTGACAAAGTTTAAACCACTCCCCATTGAACCCCGCCCTAGGATCCACATCCAATAAAATTAAATATAGGCCTACTACAGTCTTTTCCAGACTATTATGTCCTTGATGAATTTACCTAGAAGGAACTTATATATTAAGTTTAATCTTCCTAACATAAGTGTCTCGACAGATATTCTCCCGAGTTCGATCTGCGGTGGGGTAGATCCACGTCTTACATAGAGTTGCTGCTGAAAGAGACAGTATTCTATACATCACCCCACCTCGTAAGATATTATAATTTTTCATTACTTCTTACCCCCTTCTCCGTTTTTAACCTTTTCCTTCCCCTCTTTCTCCCCTCCCCGCAAGATGCGCACCAAAAAGTCTATATAGTCTACGTTTTCTTCCAGACTACGATATCTTTAATAGAGTTAGTAGAAAGGAGCTTATATATCAAGTTTCATCAACGCCTTAACCTTTGACCTTGAATATCTCAAAATACCCCCTCTTCAATTTATTAAAAAAAAAAAAAAAAACATTTTATAAGTCCAATATAGTAGCACCGACATGACAAATATAAAGATGGCACACCAGCGGCATCGTACAAAAAATATTTATCCACATCGCTGCATCACCGAAAATCACGAAAAAAGCACTTTAATGCATCTTAAGTACCATTTACTCTTATAAGCTTGAAAATTAATTTTACTAACACGGGATGTATCTGGACTCGGACGGAAGAATCTAAATGAAACCATGTAGGTTATATAAATTATTGGACGCAAAAATCGTGGGGTCAGCCATTCCTACGTAAAAGTCTGTGTTTGTCGACAGGCGGCATCTTTGTGTTCGGATAAGGGGTGAACTATTCATCTTGATACGCCTTTATAACTTTTATGCGAATAGATATATAACGCTGGGATTTTGCACATACAAATATCAGCAGGGTGACATTTTCTGGCATACTCTTCAATACCACCAAATTAACAGTGTTGCCAACCCATCACAAAGTTATTTTTTTAATGGCACTACGTCATGTTATTATAAATTTCAAATCTACGTTCAAAGCAAAAACAAACCAAACCAAACTTGTTGTTCATTGTTGCAAACCGAGGACGCTACAGCATCACCAATATTCAGGAACGTGAAAATTTTGGAGGCCTCTACAATACTAATAACTGAAGTAAGACGGACAGAACAGTTGCAAGAAATTGAAAATTGCATTTCCAAGGACTATTTCGAAAAAAAAAAAATAGTGCTTACTATCCATTTCATAAAGATAGGCCCCTGACTTCGCGGTGCTGCCGTGACGTCCAGTCAAAACTTATATTGCATTGTCGTACCTCGTTGGAATTGCTGGAATGTTGTCTTTTTAATACTTAAGACATAAAAATTTTCTTTGTACTATGTAGTGAGAAAAAAATAAAAATTAATGAAAAAGTGCGTATTTTTTCGTACTTTTTTGGTAGATCAATGTTTATAGAGCTATATCTCAGAAAAGAGATCACGTGAAATAATTTCCTGTGTACAATATGTAGATGCATCCATTAACTGTAAGTTGTGAAAAGTTCAATTTTCATCACTTGATATTTTTTGTGTAATTAAAACAAATGTGCGAAGCTCTGATCTCCTTTACCATGGTAGGTAGAGAAACGTACAAAATACTGTTCGAAAATTTGGAAGTCTAGTGTTCCAAATATTTGGAACTATTAACAAAAAAGGGTTTAGTTGGTAGAGTATTTATTTTTTTTAAAAAAATATGTTTACTTCAGCATGTTCTCTGCGTTAAGCGGTGAGCCATGTTGCAACCCAATCTTTAAATTCCCCGCGCTTATATGAAGAAACAGCATACAGTAAATGGAAGTGCGGCAACGCTGTCGTGCAGTGTTGTCGCGTTCAGGAAGCTTGTAGCGCGAAGCCTACTTCATAAGAATGTAATAGGAAAAAGTATTTATTATAACCTTTCACAACATCATAAAAACATTAATGCATGTACACTCATGTCTAAAATTATTGTCGCATGTCTATAAATATGTTATTGTAGGAATATAATTTGATAACGAATTCGCCTGGTATTTCTTATAATGTTAGAATGTGTATAATCGGCAAAGACATGTAGGCTATGTGGAAAATTTCATGTCAAAAGAGCAGTAAATAAGAACAATAAAACGAAACTAAAATTTTCTTATCCATTTAGCAACATTTTGTTTTACTCATGCTAATTTTCGTATTCCTTTCCTATGAAATTTACCACAAATATACATTTCCCGACTCTACATATAGTATCAGTATTAAAAGTACCCTGCAAAATCATTATCAAATTATATTCTTACAAGAAGACAGTTATAGATATGCGACAATAATTTTGGACATGAGTGTACACATCTCAATGTAATCGAAATAAAACGTTGAAGTAACACATCCAAAAACTCATCTCTTAATCTATTTACTTCCTTCACTTTCGCCATGACTTTGTTGACTCATCGCTGCTCCTGCTATCTTCCCTAATATTTATAAACAATTGCTCCATTTCTACCTCAAGATCTATAAGTATACACACTCTCCAGCTTACGAACATGTTAAAGGTTAAAAAGAAATGTGCCTTGGCAATCACGTGTTCACCCAAGTTCTGCGATCAATTCCCTTGCCGAATGTACAGTAACACAGAATGGGTCCTTTGTTTTCTTTCAACGAAAGAAAACAATGCAATGAGTAGGTGACGAGGGCTGTATTTGCGTCTAATCACGTCGCACTGATTAAGTCTTCAATACTTCCCTTCGGTTCGTAGGCGTCAAAAACTTACACACGCATTCATATCATATGGGTTCATTGCAATGAGACGGACGAATGGGCATTTATATTTTCGTGAGTATATCTTGTGCTTTTTGATTTAAAAAAAAGTGGATATTCCTTCACGAGCGGCGGTATTACAAAAAGAAGAGGCAAAATGTTTAGCGATAATGAAATTGCAGAACTGATGAATGACTCTGACTCAGACGGTTATGAGTTAGTAATTAATAGTAAGGACATTGATTATTCTGTGCTCAGTGGCGTATCCGGGAGTGAACAAGATAGTAACTCTGTTTCAAGTAAACCTGAGGCTGCACCGAAAAAAAAAAACGCGTCATTCCTATTCAAAGGCAGATTCTAATGTAGCTTGAAGCTCTTAGATCTGAAAACAGATTTTCTGTGAAGTGTAAACTCAATATTACATATCAACTAAGGTTGTATCATATAATAAACTTTGTGCGTGTTTTTGTTTCTGTGCAAGTGTATTTTGTACTGCGTGCAATAAGTGAAGAACTGACAAAAATCAACAAATTTTCGAGGATCATCACATGCAAATCCAAACAAGATAAGAGTTCGCTTTTCTAATTTTGAACACTTGGTACATTTACTGTATATCCTGTTAATTTCTAAGAAATTGGTTTAAAATCTGTGGAGACATTACATTTTTAAAATATCTCTAAAAAGTGACGGACAGTGCGTAACAAGTTTAAATACCCGTCCGGCTGAGAGTGTATACGCGTCAGGAAAATGTGGCAACGTAGCACTCCGTATAAACTGCGATAGCGAAGGGCGCAAAGCAGAGAAAATCATAATGTCATATTTGTGATTGTTTATCTTTTAAAACAAGTCAAAACAGTTTGGATCAAAAAGCTACTTTAAGATCTTTCTAAAAGTTTTTTCAGATTGTTAATACACCGCCGCAATTCAGAGATAATGATGTCTCACTTTTTGCTGAATAACAAGAAAATTACTAAGTGTTGAGTAATGAAATTTTCAGAACTTGCAGGTAATATATGCATCTACATATCTTGCACAGGAAATTATTTCATGTTAACTCCTTTCCGAGATATAGTCCTACAAACATTGATTTAGCAAAAAAAATACGAAAAAATACGCACTTTTTCATTAATTTCTATTTTTTTCTCATTATACAGTACAAAGAAAATTTATATGTCTTAAGTATTGAAAAGACAACATTCCAACAATTCCAACGAGGTACGACAATGCAGTATAAGTTTTGACTGGACGTCACAGCAGCACCTCGAAGTCAGGGGCCTATCTTTATGAAATGGATAGTAGATACGTACCATGTCTAATTACGTAGATTCTTTTTAAAGGTTGTGAGGATCATAATACTGTTTACAGCAATTTGATAATTCAAACCGTTCTGGACGTATAATAATTATTGTTAAAGTTACCAATATTTCCTAAAATAACGTAGTCCTAGTTGCGAGAAATTTTGAAAATGACATTTTTCTTCCCGATCAAAATGTAATGTTGAAAAGCCTGTCAATAATTTTCAAAATGTACAAAGTATTCCTCTCACACACAAATTCAACATAAAAGTTGTGCAATTCATATTTCCTTTTCTCATTTAAAAAAGCATTACATTCACCACATTAATAAAATATTGTTCACGAAACCAGTCATTTAAAAAAATAATAAAATTTACAATATAATTAACCATATTTGCAGTGTAAAAAAACATATTTACAATATTTACCATAGCCAATTACATTCGGCATCATTGCTTATAATTAGGGATGCGCACGAGACTAGTCGAGACAGGATTTTCCTTACAATATTCGAGTCGAGACACGGCTCTTCTAATAGAGAAATATACATTTTTCGAGTCGAGACATCACTTTTACAGCACATTTTCGAGACGAGACAGCCACAAATCTTGTCTCGTGCGCATCCCTACTCATAATTCAAATACGTATTAAAGTAAAATAAATTGAAATGTCCCTTAAATTTTTTAAAAATCCACATAAAATATACATTCACTAACAATGAAAATGGCAATTTAACATTTCAATCGTAGACTTCAAAGCAGCAAAAGCGATTTTCTTTTGGGTGAATTTAGGCACCCCAAGTTTTGTAAACACGTTTCTTGCAAACATGTGTTTTAGCTCCCCTGGATCCTATGACCAAGGGGAGAACCTCAAATCGCTTGTTATCATGGACCTAATGTTTAAGTATTTCATACTTAGTTATTTTTTCTTCTTTTGCCCTTACATCCATGTCATTTCCTTCAAACGTAATGATAATGTCAATTACATACTAACACAGTTATTCTCAACAATTAGGTCTTGGTTCAATTGTACATTCTCAATATCAAACTCTAGCTCTTTACCCGTCTGATAGCCTCTTAACGCGCAATGTCTTTCAATAATTTGAACAATCTGGTTATGCCTGACTATACGTCTGTTGGCATGATAAGTGATTTGGAGATACGCTCATTTTTTTTGAAATTCTTAGAACCCCACTTCCTCCCCCTCTTCCCCATCGAATTTCCAAAAACCCTTCACAGATGTTTCCAAAAATGTATTGCGTTCTTTAAGTGGGGGAAGAGATCGAAGGTGTCCCGTATTATCATGGAAAAAAATATGGCAGGCTTTATATATTATATATATTATGAAGTAGTATATGAAGGAAGTTGCGACGTATATTGTAATGTATGAATGAAAAAGGATATTAAAGTAATTTTTATATAGAAGAAAGTGGGGTAGAAATGGGTAACTAAGGTTTGATGTGTTGCCAAAGTCAAGATTGGCAACACAATGTAATGATGATCAGAAAAATTACTCTTGACTTATAATTCGTGAATACTACAAAAATGTGATAGGTTCTGTCTATTGTTTTGCATATATGTTTTTCACAAAAAAGCAAATCACCCGGAAGTACGATAATGGTGGGATAAGACCAGGTGTACATGCTAATCGGGTTTCACCCCACATGTATCGTGTATGAAAAACGTGGCATCGCTAAACTAATACAATTTTATAGTTTATTTTATGTATGTATTAGTATGTCCATTTGTGTTACGTAAGTCCTCATGAAATGTGCAACAAGGAGTAATAATTACCTATTCAGTCACTAACAATCATTGCAATCCCGTCGACCACTGAAAGAAAAACTACAGTAAACACGATACAAGACGCTGACGGTTGTAGCAGCGGGGCGAAATGGCCGTTCCTTCTTTACGTGTTAAAGGCTGCCAAAAACATGAAAAAATGAATTCTAAAGGTCCATAGCTCCAAAACTATGGGATCTACTGTTGTCGAGTCAAGACTTCACTAAGGAACTAGTATGTGCTCTATCGAAAAATACATGCTTTAGATTCCTAAAGTACTCACGCAACAATTTTTTTGGAGGTAGTTGGAGAATACTTTATATCATAGGCCCGTAGTTAAACTCCCTCTATAAAAATTGTTGTGGAAGCACCTCAGGATTCTGACACACGCATTTTTGGATAGGGCACATACTAGTTCCAAAGTTAAGTCTTGACCCGACTGCGGTAGGTCCCATAATTTTGGAGCTATGGACCTTTAAAATTCATTTTTTCATGTTTTTGGCAGCCTATAACACGTAAATGATGGGGTTTTCGCCCTATGTTTATTGGAACGTTTTTGTTTGTTTTACTCTCAGGAATAATTCCTCTGCTTTTGTACAATGAATGTAGTGCCATACTGTATATATATATGGGTGCACCGAAAAAATATTTTTTCTTTTAAACGCTACACTGTGGAAAACTTGCCTCTATGGTAGATAAATAAAATGCAAAAGAAATATATTTTCTTGTTTACGTATGACGGTACGCAACGACCCTAGACTTTGAAAAAATATACGATTTTCATAACTTTTTGAATACATTGAGAAAATTCAAATAACTTCTATAACAAGTACCTATAGTAATATATCAATAGAGAAAATTATAGAAAAAATAAATAAATGGAAAAGGAATACATTTCACAATTTATTAGTAGCGTATTACACTTATAAAAATACTTTTTTATATACAAAAAATGACATTTTAAAATATATGACATTGAAACCTACAAACTGCTTAGTGATTTCATTATATTAACCACTGTGTCATGGCTGTTTACAAGAAAATTACTCGCAGCCAGTTTTACTGCCCGTTATTTGGCAACCCAAAAGAGTTATCATTGAATAAACTTCCAACTTATGAAGATCTTCTTAAGCGTTTTCTTTCATTAACATTACTTAGTTTTTCTTAAGTTTCGAATATTGTGGCAGACAAGTTGAATCTGTGTTTGATAAAGCTTCAATACCAACAGCAACGTCTTACAGAACTGTTCAGTTAATAAATGCATACCAGATAAGTTATCATAATCTTATGAAGTAGTTTAAGCGGGATAAGGAAAGGTTCAAAAGGAGAGTTGAACATTTCACAAGAAAATGTTTTTTACTGTTTGATGTCTTTGCATGTAAGTGCATAATAACATTTGACTGCAATAGCCAAAAGGTCACTAATACTGAGGTCTGTGAATTCCCTGTGTCCATTACCTATAACTGTGAAAAACTGAAAAAAAAATACCCATCATTGAATTAAATTCTTGTATACCCCGAAAGAAATATTGGCACAGGTAATATTGGAAGTGTAACGGTACAAAAGGGATTACCCAAAGACATGGAAGGAATTTGTTTGAACATAAAAGAACTCAGTTCAATGTTAATTTATTTTCACAGCCATCTTGTTCAAAATAGACAAATGCAGAAACTCTCCTGTCAAAAGAGGTAGGCAGTGATTTGCCTGAAGACAGTAAGTACGCCAGAAATGTTTACTTGGGGGGGGGGGGTTCGAAATAAAAGGGGGTGTGCTCTCAGAATAGTGATATAACTTTTAAACAAACTCAAACAAGAAAACAGTATATTTTGTTACGCAACTATTGCAATACTACTACTACTACTACTACTACTACTACTACTACTACTACTACTACTACTACTAATAATAATAATAATAATAATAATAATAATAATAATAATAATAATAATAATAATAGCTCTTCGCAGTGGTAGGTTCAATAAAGTAAGTTCACACATTTGAGCATTTATTATTATTATTATTATTATTAAACTAAGTAATACAGTGAAACCTCTCAAAACGGACACCGATGGAACCTATTATTTGTCCGTAAATGAGAGGTGTCCCTAAAAGGAAGGGTTCTCTCTTTTTTATAACACAACACCACACATATTTATGGCATGGAAGAATAAGAAAGTTTGTCCTCTTACGAAGATGTCCACTATTGAGAGATGCCCGTTAAGAGAGGTTTCACTGTATTAGGAATTAACCTCCACTATTTTACCCAGTAGTTACATGTGAATTCATTACATACTTATTATTGTAGTCTAATTATTTTGCAAAATTCTGCTATTATTTCAATTTATTCACCCCAGCAAGTTTTAGTGGGTTATTTTTCTTTAAATATTAATTGGGAAAAAAATCCCTCGTCCCATGCTGAATTCACATTCGTTTAGTAATTAATATTGTACATAGTTCTAATTTCATTATTTTAATATTCTAACCCTGTTATTAACGTTAATTGTTGTAATATTATTTGATCTCTTAATCTCTGTTCCTGCCCCTTCCTAGCTACGTTATTGGCTCTGAATATCTTTCATAAGCAATTATTCATTGATTTAGTTATTTTCCAGAAATTCAGTTTTTCAATTTACAAATATGTTGTATCTGTCTGTTTTGTCTTCTTTAATATACCCTAATTTTAATAATCCCAGGGCTCATAGTGGTCTGATCTCTTGTAAATAGTTGAAAAGTGACCAAAAATGGCCAAAAGCACACGAAAAAGTGACTAAAATCTCATCATGCCTCTTTTTCCTTTGTCAATTTCTCCAACACCTATCTCTTTGTTTGTTCTTTTGTTTCTTCTTTACTTCTTCTTTTTGAGCTTCCTCCTTTCTTAGGTTTTCATAGTATGCTTTGTAGTTACGGTAAGCAGACTTAGCAGATGTAAAAAGCTTATGAGTAAGTGAAACCAGTTCTGGCCTATTTCCGAATTCGTTCATCCCAGACATTATATTTAACTTCGCATTAAGAGTTCTCAAAAACGTGAAATATTCGAATTCATCACCTACTCTTAAGAAGAACATACAAGAAGCATAGCACAAGACGAACAATTGTCACCACACAAACACACACGCACAACGTTGAATGGGGCATTAACTATTACGAGAGAAAACTAAAAGATTATTATGATAGAAGGAAGAATAGACACAGAAGAGCTCTCAACCTCACTTTGAGAGCTTAAGCATTCACCAACCGTCCACTGTGCTTTAGAAAGTATAGAAGAAAGAAAGAAAGAATAGAAGCTGAAGTGAGAATAAAACTGACTATTTCACATGTGGCAGCAAGTACTGAAGCTTTTAGAAGAGTAATGAGTATCAAGTTTCTGCCTTTTTCCATTTGTTTTTATATTTTTTTCTTAGGAAACTGCCAATGCGAAACATAAATCACACGAAAAAGTCACTTTACCTCTCAAAAAAAGTAACTTTTAGTGACAAATTTGAAAAAAAAAGTAACTTTTAGTGAGGAACTTGAAAAAAGTCAATTTTAGTTTAACCCTTTCACTGTGGAAGGCGACGGAAAAAAATTTCCCTAACCTGCGAATGTCGATTATAGTCGACGTGTTAAAATTTGTCTGTATCTTGGGTTTGTCGATTGTAGTCGCCAAAGGTTTTCTGTGTGATTTCTATTGTTTATCGAAAACAATAGAACACAAACAAAAATGAACGGTACAACTTTGGCGACTACTCTCGACAAAGCCAAGATACGGACAAACAAATTTTAACACGTCGACTATAGTCGACATTTGCATGTTAAGGAAATTTGGTTCTGTCGACAAAAGTCGACTTCCTCTGTGAAAGGGTTAAAAAAGCGACTCGCTATGAGCCCTGTTCCGCTCAATGAATTTACGTAAATAAAAATATACTTTACAAAAATTAAGCTAGCGCCAAATGCGTTCCTGCATAACACTAGACTCAGTCTAAAAAATATATAATTCTTACTTCGATCGATCTCTTCATTTCTAAAAACGTTTTAACTACACCCTTCTAACGTCCGCCCGTTGATACACCACTTGCAGAGCAGGCTCGAGACCAGCCACAGAGCTTTGGGGTCCATGAATATGTTAGGAGGGGCTAAGTCATTAAAAATTCTCTTACAAATATCTAAATTGTGCATTTTGTATTGAGGTCTGGAGGGGACATGAAAAATTTAGGGGGGCCAGTCCCTCTTTACTCCCCTCTGTTTGCGAGCCTGTTGCAGAGTAGCACTTACCAACTGAATCTGGTATAGGCTTATTGTCACATTTTTTCTTATTGAGGGGGAGGTAGGTGAATGACCGCTCAAGACGTTGCCAATTTTTGTTTTGTTTTTCAAGTCCTGGGGCATTGTAGAAGACCTTACGTATGGTTTCACACCTTCCTGCGTCCAGACATAGGAGGAGATGACGTCATAATTTTAAAATATATATTTTCTCTTATTAAGCCTGTGTTCATTATTTTTTGGCGGGCTTATTTTTGCACGTAGAAGATTGAAATTTTGCACAAACATTCAGTCTACCGAGTAGTATTTACCAGATATTTTTTTCAGATTTCTGCGTTAAAACAGGGGGGATCCAGAGGGGCAAAGAGTAGAAAAAAGGGATATTTTTACCAGAAAATCCCTTTCTTCGGGATTTTCCCGCCTTAGATATATGATGGAGACACGTGCCTCATACCGTCTGAAAGGCAGTTCTATTCTAAGAGAATGATGGGCGAAATATGTCTCTCGGGTAATTAGGGATGTCTCAGGGAATTTTTGTAAAAATATACTTCTGTATAAATGAATATTGGACATTTTCGGTATTTTTTTTTTGCGTGGTTATTTTTGCACGTAGAAGATTGAAATTGTTCACAAACATTCAACCCACCGAGTAGTATTTACCAGATTTTTTTTTTCAGATTTCTGCGTTAAAACACGGGGGTTAAGAGGGGCTAAAAGTTGAAAAAAGGGATAATTAGACCAAAAAATCCCTTTCTTCGGGATTTTCCCGCCTTAGATACATGATGGAGAAATGTGAGTCATACCGTCTGAAAGGCAGTTCTATTCTAAAGAGAATGATAGGCGAAACATGACCCTAGGGTAATTATGGATGTCTCAGGAAATTTTTTACCAGGAGCGTCATTTCAGATTTTGCTTGGGGGGGCAAGACCCCTTGATATAAGTAAAATTTCGCGTTTTCCATTGATTTACTACTATGCTATAGATAAAATCTATATACATCCCAAACTCAAGGGGGGCGCAAATGCCCCTCCCTGCCCCCCTAAATGACGCCTCTGTTTTTTACCTGAGATCATGGTCTTTTGCGGTAATTTGGGGCATTGTGGGGATTCTTGATAAAATTTCTCCCACCCTTAGTATTCAAGATAGAAACTTGAAATTTGGCACACACATTCAGTCTACCAAGTACTATTTATCAGATTTTTTTGAGATCTCTACGTTCAGACAGGGCCGCTCCAGAGGGGCCCAAAGTGTGAAAAAATTCTTCGTCCGAAATTTTCCCTTTCGCATCAATTTTCCCTCTCCTGGTATATGATATGGGCATGCAAGTGATACCATTTGAAAGCCAGCTTCATTCTGAGCTACGATCCATGGGTATGAGCCATGATCCATGGGTATGAGCCATGATCCTAGGATAAGTAGAGGCGATGCAGTAGCTGCTTGACTGAAAGTCTAAAAAATACCCCAAAAACCCCGGATCACGTAAGGGATAACAGACTTAGGGTTCAGAAGAATTACAAAGGCTAGAAACTTCTAAGAGTAAGTCAATAAGGAGTTTCCAACTACCTAAGATCAATTTCCTAGCTAGAGACTACACCGAAATGATTCACTAAAACACTGTTACACTTTCACCTCAGCCTTTGCTGCGGAAATTTACCGATCACGAGATTTGGTCTAAGGTCCAATCAGGTGAAACAGCGGCTGAGTGGAACTTTGATAAATTCCCGTGTCACACCAAAGCATTAGAACGACGCGTGTAGCTGGTAACTGAGGCGTCACAAAAAGTTGTCGGTTTCAATTCCAGGGATGATTTTATAAGATATTTAATGCCAAGTTTTCAAGCAAATCATTTTTCAAACTAACAAAAGAAACTAAAGAAAAGTAAAAGACTGTATTTCATTACAAACTTTAGTATTACACAATCAGGAAAAAGGTCTATTTCAATGGAAATTTGTCTTTTTTAAGTGTTTTTATAAGTGTAATACGCTGCTAATAAATTGTAAAATGTATTCCTTATACATTTATTTACCTTTTCTATAATTTTCTCTATTGAAATATGACTATAGGAACTTGTTATAGAAGTTATCTGAATTTTCTCCATGTATTGGAAAAGTTGCGAAAATCGTATATTTTTTTCAAAGTTTAGGGTCGTTACGCTACCGCCAGACGTAAAAAAAAGAGACATATTTCTTTTGCATTTTATTTATCTACCATAGGGGCAAGTTTTCCGCAGTATAGCGTTTCAAACAAAGAAAAAAAAATATTTTTTCGGCCCACCCTAATATATGAGGGTCACTACGAAAGTTTTGAGATGTGAAATAACTTACATACTTAAAATCAATTTAACACTTACATTTTCTCAAAGTATTCACCATTACACTGTATACACTTTTGCATCCTTGAAAACCACTCTTGGAAGCACTGTTGACAGTATTTTTCTTCAAGTTTTGAAAGTTCATTCTCGTAAGCCACTACAGCTTCTTCAGGGCTGCAAAATCTCTTCCCACGCATGAGATCTTTGATCCTGGGGAACATAAAAAAAATCACGCGGGGCGAGGTCAAAGTTATACGGCGGATGAGTCATAAGTTTGACCTCCGTAGATTCTAAAAACTGAATTGTGATGTTGGACGTGTGTGCTGACGCGTTGTCATGATGAAGCAGGATCCCCGCAATATTGGACGTCGTTCCCGAAGCTTCTGGAAGTTTCTGGATGGAAGTTCTTAGACACTTTTGTTAGGCAAACAGTGGTGTGCCACTGAACAGTAACAGTCCTTTGTTCTTCAAGTGGAACAGTTGCAACATGGCCAGATTTGGAGAAGAAAGTTGCGACCATCTTCTTCCCCCAAATCGCGGTCGCTTCACTTTCGTGGATGGATTTTCGTCTGGAAATATCCAAACTGTAGACTGGCGCTTATTTTCAGGGTGAAATTGATAGATCCAAGTCTCATCACCAGTAACAATGTCAGAGACGTGTCGAGAATTGCCTCCATCAAATCTTGCAAGCATTTCTTCACACCATTCCACACGCAAGCGTTTCTGCTGTTCAGTCAAAGTGTGAGGCACCCAACGAGATGAAACCTTCCTGAGCCGAAGATGATCATGAAGAATTTTTGTTCTGGCTGGCGATCCAACGTTCACTGTAGATTCAATATCGCTGAAAGTTGTTCGAGGATTTTCTCGAATCATTTGTTTCACATCGGCAATGTTTTCATCTGACACAGCTGTTGCCGGACGTCCAGCTCTCTCTTCATCTTTAAGCTATGTCCGGCCTCTTCTGAATTCACCAAGCCACCGAAAAATTGTAGAAGGGAGGGGCAGGAACCACCAACCTTTCAATTACTAGCCGCGTGCTCTTCAGACTTGGCCACGGATGCGATGAAGAAACCGTCGCTTGTAGAGGGATAAATTCTTAAGGTCTTTTGAATTTGGCCAGTGTTGGGTAAGTTACTTGTAAAAATGTAACGCGTTACAAGTTACTTTACTTTCTCTTAAAATGTAACGCGTTAGTAACGCGTTACTTGCCCCCAAAAAGTAACTGTTACTTTACTTTGAAAGTAACGCGTTACTTTTAGGTCCGAAACTTTAAAAATGTGAAAAAAATTATGACTTCAATTTTCCGTACTACTATTACTACCACTATTATTATTATTATTATTATTATTATTATTATTATTATTATTATTATTATTATTATTATTATTATTATTAATTATAATACTGTATATAAAAATCAAGGTAGGCGGTTTGTATTTGAATACTAAAAAGATAGTTGATTGCCAACCTCGGTAGTCGTGAAGTCTAGGAGTCAAGGACATTGTTCACGAGCTTCTGAATTTGGGTTGAGGGACTAGGTTGAGTATTCGGGATCGAGCTGAACACTGTTAAAAGTTATAGGGCACTGGCCAAATATTTTCAAAACTGCTCGGCCCGGGTTTAGAATTGTCAACGACTCGAGCTGCTTGGCTCACAGTTCATTCACTATCGACCAGAACCGAGAAGTAAGCCGGGCCAACACCTCATCCAACCTACTCGGCTAGAGCCCTCGGCTCATTGAGCCGAACCGAGCAAATGGCTCATCCCTACCAAGCCGAGCCAGCTCGAGCCATCTTCTCCGTTGAGCCGAGCCGAGCTGAGCTTGTTATAAAAAACTCTCTTGTGGTCTCGTTATCGAGACGAGACGAGATGCAAGTAGTGTTTAGCTGTTTACTGTTTACTGTAGTGTTTTACTGTTTAGCTTACATTTCTCATGGTTTTCGTTTTCCAGTGTAATCAGGCCATGATTTCAAGACGACTTAAAACGAACGAGCCATTTATCAAATTCGACTGGACTCGAAACTCGACGCAAAAAAAATGAATTGGCTCGGAATTCGACTCGAGGATATTATCCTTGACTTGACTCGAAACTCGACTTGAATTCGAGTCGAGTCGAATTTTAGCTTGACTCGTGCTCATCCCTATGCGTTAGAAAAAATGGTTGCTTATAATTATTCTGCTAAACTAATTATATAATAATAACAATGTTGTTATGTAAAATTAAAAATAAAGGATATAGAGAAACTTTACACTACTCTATAATCAACGGGACTCTACGATAAGCAAACTGATCTGAAAGAACTCCAATTGTACATATCATCAGCAAACTATTGTCTAGTAATAAAGTAGGTCTGCTCATCAAAACAGTTTATTGATATTAACCCCTTACTGTATATCGTTAATTATGGCACCCTAGTTGTTGATAAATATTTTCCGCCGGAGCACTTCAGACACTTTACTTTTAAATTCTGTCCACCATCATTCTCAGCTCTTAAGAAAAAACGTATTCTTTCAAATGTTCGAACAGTAAAATATTTTCATTCTCCATCTTTATAAAAACACCATCAATTAAAGTAAAATAGACTACCGGTATCATTGCACTCCTAGTTCACTCACTGAATGCATTGATTTGGAGCTGTCAAAATCTACGACAAAATCTTCCAGGTGCTTGCAATCAGTACACGTGATTTCCCTAAGGCTGTCTTCATCTTCAAAAAACAGCAAGTGGCACTACAAATTTATCTCTGTGTGTCTGTGACTGTCGGTCACTGACATACGTAGTTCATGCTCGAGTGTTTCATTCTGAGAAATTCACTTACAGGAAAGAAACATTTGTTTCCGAAAAAAATACATATATATTCTAGTTACTCATCCGAAATGTAACACGAAAAAAGTAACGCAAACTAGGCACGTTACTTAAAAATTTGTAACGCGTTACCGTTACAGTTACTTTGGAAAAAATGTAACGCGTTACTAGGAAACGTTACTTAAAAAGTAACGCGTTACAAGTAACGCGTTACTTGCGTTACGTTACTTCCCAACACTGAATTTGGCTAATCAGAGTACTCCTTTAACCCGCGTATATTCGACGATAACCGTTCGGGATAAAATCTGCTCGCCTTGTAGACCTAATTTTATAACAAAATGACGACTGTCTATTTACTTCATTTTATAGTTCTTCCATATTCACTTTCAAATGATCGGCGCCAGTTACCATCTAATAAAGTTGATGCGTTTATTGCTTCTAGTACACAACCGCTTTGAAAAAGAAGCAATAAATGCATCAAATGTGGGAGATGAATTTAGAACACCTAAATGGTATATGCCTAGCACATCTTGTGCTGTTATGGTTTCTTCAGAAACATTTTGTAAAACAATTGAAAACACATCGCGCGGTTTGTATTTTGAAATTTTGCGTATACTTGGATTTGTTTAAGTATTTCTTTCTACTGTGTTTGCCTGTAGCTTCAGTTCATAAGCCTTTATAATTAGATACCCAACATATTTGGCAATCACCCAGGAAACAACACCGAAGATTCTACACTTGTGTTAATTTAACACACAGGCTGTGTGTAATTTCAACTAGCGGCATTTGACACACAACTCCAAACGGAGAGTGAGTTGTTCTAACCACTTGTTTGTGTTATATTTAAACACAATCGTGCTAACACATAGGCATGTCGTTGAAATAATACAACGATTTTTTACAGTATAGGCACTTCCAGTAGAACTACAACGATTAAATTTGGCAAAGTTTTTAGCCTCCTGGGACTATATAGAAAATTTCCAAAAGTGAATATTTTCCATTTTTAGCAGCTTTAAAGAGACAAAAAACTGTGTAATTTAAATAGACTTTTTGGATGTACAAAATCTCATATTTTAGGTACCGTAATTGAAATCGAAATAAAAACTAGGAATTTTGGTATCTTAGTAGGTTTATGAGGCGCGAGGCCGTAGGATGAGAAATTTTGTATCTGGCGACAAATTCCCACCTACTTAAAACTAAACTGATTATATAAACATTCAATTGTGCCAATTGCCAAGTTCATAAAGAAATTGAAAATCCAGCAACTGGGCAAGTAAGAAAATGCTAATCCAAATGTCAATTGAAAGAAACGGAGTATTTTAAGTAAATATTGGCAACAACGCATTCTAATTTTCCAACTTGGTCAAAAGTTAGCAGGGTTGGAAAAAATACAGTTTAAAAAAAAAGAACAAAACGCGTGTTTAAAACATGAAAAAAGTGTTTAAAATGTTTTAAAGATGTTTTAAAACACACACGAAAAAGTACATGTTTTAAACATTTTGAACAGTTTAAAATATGATTTTAAACATATTTCAAAATCGTGTAATCACGTATTTATTAAGACTTTTTGCTCTTTCAACCGATCTTTTCATTTATTTTATTCTCTTTAAGACTACACAGTGATGGGTACAGAACATTTCCGTATAGATTAGTAATTCTCAACTTATTTCATATAACGACCCCTTTTATTACACCCTCTTGCCAGTGACTCTCATACAGTAAGTATTTTCTTGGATATAGTAAGCTTTTAAGGTAGATTTTAAAATTTACCAACTATAGAGGTTTCACACAATCTATCAATATACATGGCAAAACAAAAGTCCTCACCATCCTTGTGCGTTGAGAACGGGTTGAGAGAGAATGATGAAACTTGGAAGTGGTCTGACACATTAGATGGTGCTATCAAGCATCATGGCGAACATCTGTGCTTAGTATTCGAAATTTCAAATGCAAATGGTGTCATGTTACATGAGGGCTAGAATTTTACCAGAAATGCTGTTGTGCGGTTATTTTAACCATAAAGAAAATCATTTCGTGTTACCGCTTCTAAAAGTTTTGTAGTTATGCCTTTAAAGGCTAAGCTAGCGTTTCGTGGAGGCGGGTGAGATTTTTGTTGCAAAATTTGATTACTATTTCATAACACTGGTGCTAATAAAATTATTTTATAATAATAGGGCTACGTTTTCGAAAAGTAATGTTTGAAGCACATTTCATATTGTGCTAACTTTATATTTTCTGTAATTGGTTGTTTTTTGAGTCAAAAATTTATTGACGAAAGGTAATATTTGGGGCGTTCAGAGCACAATAGATCCAAATCCATTTTCAATAAACTTCAGTTTTCCTCAGCAAATGAATTCTATTTCAAAAAATAATACTTCGCAGTCAAGAATCCAAAACAAATGTAACTAAAACCATGCGAAAAGGCGTGGGATAGTTTCATATGACAACCGCTAGTAGGAGCGTCAGTGGAACAGGAGGGCAACCACCCTCATCCGCACCCTGCATTTCAGATTTTGGGGACGGTAAGACAGTTTTAGAAATCTTTTGATAAGCAAAGTCCAACAGAATAAGCCTGAGGTAATTACACCGAATAAATACGAAGAACATACAGATGATTAAAACTGGGAAGTTGCTTAGGTCCAATTTCCTGAATTTTAAGCAGGCCCGAAACTCGAAAGTAGAGCCACCTTTGAAATCCTTGGGTAATATATATATATATATATATATATATATATATATATATATATATATATATATATATATATATATATATATATATATATATATATATATATATATACAAGAAAGCAATATAGGCCTATAGCTCCTTACGGCCAATGATCAAAATCCGTATTTATTCGGTGCAAGGACTTCAATTTTTAAATGTTGGACTTTGCTAAGCAAAATGTTTCTAAATCTGCATTACTGCCCCAAAAATCTGAAATTCAGGGTAGAAGACGGATGACTTCTAAACGAACGCCCCTATCTAGCGGCAATCACACAAAATTCTAGATTCCTTTTTTTCAGGTAGTTTTTCTTTCTTTCATCTCGGATTCGTGGTTGTGAAAATATGACATTTTACGTCGATGTATTCTTTTGGACACATTCTGCATTTATGTAACGTAATTATGCATCATTGACTATGGCATTCGGAGCTTGACTTGTTAATCATTCCAACGTTGCAACATTCACAATACAAGTATAATGTTAATATCTTAAATGTATGAGCAAGGAGGGGGAAGGGAAAATTAGCTCTCCTCCCCATTCCGTCAACGCCCTTGTCTAGCGGTTGTCCTATGAAACTCTATTCCACACGCTTTCCCGTGGTTTTTGTTTCATTTATTTCATACCCTATGCTACGAAGATATTACGTTTGCTGAGCAAAAGTGAACCTTTCTGAAAATGAACTTGGGTCCCTTGTGCTCTAAATGTTGAGTTGAAGCCAAATTTATCCTGCAACCCAAGTTTGTTCGAAACATATAAAATTAGTTTGTTTAGTTTGATTGATTACAACTTGCATCAGTAGCAAGGCTATATGAGACAGGGCTTTTTGTTTAAAGTGGGATCTGACCCACTAATTTTGAAATTTTACGTGGGATCGCAGTCAAAATCTATACAGCAAATTCCGACGCCTCGTGTCTCTATCCTCAAAAATTAATGTTAAAAGACTGAATATTGCACCCTGTAGCGTGGTACATACATACAAACAAATAAATTGAGATCAAATTGTCCCAGACCTTGACGTTCAGCACTAACGTTATAATAAGTATCACACTTGGTTAGTTACACGATCGACTGTCATACCTTGCGTTTCTCACCTGGTCTCTTCATACAAGCTATGCCAAGTTGTAAAGTTTCAAAGAAAATTTAGAACTGTGGTGGGGAAGAGGTACGAAATAAAATTTTCATAATATAATGAAAAAGATATTGTTGATACAAAATTAATTGTTTCCTGAAGTTTCCAGTTGCATCTCAGCCACACCACTGATGTTAGATTCATCAGAAGCAATTTTCGGATCAACATTTTTACCATTTGTTTGGGTTTCCATTTTTACCAAGCATTGCATTTTTCATAATGATTTTCGTTCTTGGAACTAAACCACCCATTTCTTTCTTACACGTTTTGCAACAAACTCGTTTGATCGTTTACTTACCTGATTGAGTTTGAGTTACTCTAATAAATTTGTACCAAATCATGTCCTTCTTTTCTTCACGTATAACCAACCCATGTTAAACGATTCCATGTTGTATGGAGACAGAACTAACATGTACTGTACAAACGAATGCTTGCGATATTTTTATTTCAGAACCTCAACGTCGCAATGAATACAACACAACAGTTTGTTTCCGTGATAATTATTTTATTTATTTTTTAATATCAGTTCTATAAGTAGTCCAACCTTCGACTACGACACTTTCTCGCAAGTTAACTGAGAAGCATTTAAACAATACAATATACGTTAAAAATAAGGGGGAAAAGAGACAAAATAAATTGTAGATTACTACATTGACCTGCTGTAGCCACGAGAAATCAAACCATTCACATGGGAAGAAAATAGTCTTCTAATTGGGGAGCACGTTTGGACAGTTCTCTTGCTCTAAAAGATTTTTTTTTTACGAACATAAAATAACATGATAATAAACATATGTTTAAGACAAGTCTTCAAAATACACGTGTTTAAAACAAAATGTTTAAAACATAAACAAAATTTGTTTTAAACAAAATCAATTGTTTTAAAAAAAGTTTTAATCATTTGTTTTAAATATTTTGTTTTAAACAAAACAACTCTGGAAGTTAGTAAATTTGGGACGAAGCCCAAACTAGCAAAAACTTGAGCTAATTACATGAACCTTCGATTGTGCCACCTGCAAAGTCTATAAAAGAAGTGACAATTCACAGCAACTAGGTAACTAAGAAAATGTTAAGCTAAGTCAATTGACCTTAACGGCAATCTTCTGAACAAGGAATTTGCCAACTTGATCAGAAGTAGTGGCTTTTTGGGGGAGGCTTCTCCTTTCTCCCTGCTGAGACAAGACTTAGCTTTTTTGGTCCTCCTGAATAAGTCATAGTCCCCCAAGAAAAACTTCCTGGGTACACCCCTGTATGATTATTTAATTATATTTGTCACTATTTTATTTATCAGTTTCGTTTCTATGCAGTTTCGATCGTACGCAGTTTCGACCGTACGCAGTTTCGATCGTACGCAGTTTCGATCCTACGCAGTTTCGACGCTACGCAGTTTCGACGCTACGCAGTTTCGACCGTACGCAGTTTCGATCCTACGCAGTTTCGATCCTACGCAGTTTCGACGCTACGCAGTTTCGGTCGTATACAGTTTTGATCCTACTCCGGTTTTTCCCTATATAACTTCAAAAAAATACTATTACTTAATATTCTGTGATTATAAAATAATTGTTTTTTTATTGTTCGATCATATGACCTTATCTGTTTTCGATCCTACGCCGGTTTTAGTTTCGATCGTACGCAGTTTCGATCGTACGCAGTTTCGGTCGTACGCAGTTTCGGTCGTACGCAGTTTCGATCGTACGCAGTTTCGACGCTACGCAGTTTCGATGCTACGCAGTTTCGATCCTACGCATGTAACCCGCTATTGCAAGTTAAGTAACATGTAATCATCTGAAAAGTTTTTCATAATGAAAATATTACTGAGGTTTGAAGCACAGTAAAAAAAAAAATTATTATTATTATTATTATTATTATTATTATTATTATTATTATTATTATTAATAATAATAATAATAATAATAAAAGAGTTGGGATTACAATCGGGGTAAAATATTTTCTATTTTTATTTCACACGCAGTCGCTCTACTAACTCATTCTGCCAGACTTGGTTGGTAAAGTTTGTTATGTATTACCAGACATTGTAATATGAAAAGGTGATGCGTCTGTATGTGTCTGATTTTGACATCTCACCTACCTTATTAAAAACCACGAGGCCACCATTGGTTGCAATCGACGTAAGCACCATGTGTCTTGGCAGTAGTTCTGCACCGTAACTTCTATTATAGAGCATACGTTCAGGTACAGTAACGGGAATCTTGGACCACTCCTCCTGGCAAGCTTTCCATAGGCCACATGCTCCTTTCGAATAGACTAAAATCGCAAATATTCATGGAACTTGCAACAAGTGACTTCATTGGTAACTCCTGGAAGGGAATAAGCCTGGATGCCGGTATCTGCCGCCATCCGTTGCAGACATCTCTATATAGAACGTACATTTAATGAGCCCTAATCCATATGCAAACGGACTTGATTTATTGCATTTCCACACAAACCGGGAATATCTATACAAATTGGTGTGAGGATATGTTGCTGGGGAAAATGTGGAGTTGATTTTGCACATTTTAGGTTTAACCGATCAGGTATCGGATCGCTGTTCGGGCTGCCATTTATTTGTAACCGTCAAGTGTATCGGGTCACTGTTCGGATACCATTTATTTGTAATCGCCTGATCGTAGTCTGTTCTCCGTTGTCCTCAGTGGTCCTGCCATTAAGTATTCTCCTGAGACCTGACTTATCTGGATAGGACGTTGAAGGACTTCTCCAAGAAGGGATTACAAAATTGTTTCCAAATTGCTCGTCGGTCTCAATGATGAGATGAGCATTAGGCGCCGAGAAGTTCGGATGTCTCGTCTCGAAAACCTCACGGACGATCAGACCATAACGCACACAAACATCACTCACACACACAACAAAAACACATTGGGTTAAATGATACTACTTATTTATTAGAATACTATTAAAAAGAAAAATAATGAAGAGAAATGATCACAACACTTAACACTGGATATATATAATTATTTGCATTATCAAAATCACACTTTACTTTTTCAATATACTGTAGCCCTTTATCACTTTGATATATATATATATATATATATATATATATATATATATATATATATATATATATATATATATATATATAAGATTATAATTGAGATTCCATTATAAATACTTTTCTCACACTACTAATGCACTTGGGGGAAGTGTCGCCGGGATAATCCCACGTAGTAATCTAGTTGCTGCTCCAAACAGTCCTGAAGACTCGACACGAGTCTTCGGTAAAATAACACAGTCTCCAAAGTGGGATGCTAATGTTGGAGGGGGCGTTTATAACTTCTTGGCGCACTAGGTGAACCTGGGACTTATTGATTTGGGCTAGCCGTACGAGAACGTCCTTCACCGGCTAATAGCTTATGCCTCTTACATTGGCGCAAATCTGTCTTCAACATTGGGGGAGGGGGGACGGGTAAGACCTTTCCCATATTATATATATATATATATATATATGAAGTTGAAAAATAATGCTGTGCAGGGGAACAGAATCGTCTTCAGTGGCGTATTTAGGAGGCTATCGGGCTCAAGCTCCCCTGAAATAAATTTGTTAGTTTTTCGCATTACACGTAAAACAATAATCCTTCTTACCATTTCTAAGAATGTCATTGACTTTCCATTTACTTATGCTTTTTGTTCAGAAATAATACTGTATTTGTCAAATTTCATTCCATGTAAGAACTACGTGCTTTTGTTCTTTCTTTCGTCCTTTCTACTTTTCTCTTTCTTTTTCTTGATGTTACTTTCTTTCGTTTCGAATCTTATACTTTATCGACCGTTGTCAGTTGTGATTCAAGTCGGCCGTCATCAGTAACACCAAAACTAAGAGGAGTTGATAAGCGAAACTGGTGTTCCACACCAACTTGCGCGGATATCAACATGACGGGACTTTAGTTATTATAACAAAGGAAAAATTATATCGTTTAGTTACTTTTAAAAGAAGGAAATGTTAGACTTAAAGAAAATCAAAACGGGCGAATAATTAGCTCAGGAAATTAGGTAGGCCAAGAGGATGCTTCCTTTTTCTTGTATGAATAGAATAAAGAGTTAGATTCACTCCTAAATTTTTGTATCATATCATAGGATTTATCTGTCTACAATTCTTACCATTATAACTTCAATTTATGCATAAATTACAATATATTTAATTCTCCAACTCAGGTGGGCAATTGCCCACTTTTTTTCCTGTGTTGGGCAAAGCCCCTCAAAACAAAATCCTAAATACGCCATTGGTTGTCTTCAGCATTGTGAGGTGGGCATATTTGACGCTTATTCTAGGGAAGCTAGATGAAACTCATATTACGATAGATGAATCTGATTTCTGAGGTGAACCTGTTGTAGAGTATATTATATATTAGGCGATGTAGATGAAGTAGTAGTACGCATCAGTATTACAAATCACTGCCGTGAACACATTCTGAAATCTGAATACATGCTTATTTATAATTGGTATGTTTCTAATTAGGCATCCACAAAGACCCACGTTAAAATTGTTTTATGATAATATAATAATATAAATAATGACATCCCAAAACTATGAAGAAAGAATAACAATTATGTATGACACAACAATATTCTTATTTGAGCAAAATGATGATAATCTCAATAGCATTACAGGAACCGATGTAGAAATCTGACGCATGTCACATACGATTTAGCTAACAGATGCAACCTTAAAATTATAGTGAAAAATATTCTAGCAATTAAATTATTTCCTTTGCTTTCGAAGCATCCTTTCTCAAAAGAAAAATTGGGACACGCGGAAATACGTAGAAACAAATCATGGTTCGACCAGGAATGCACTAAACTAACAGAGAAGATAAAACAGGCAGTTACGTTGGCTACAAAATCCAAATGAAAAAACTACACAAAATTTCGTAGACATCAGGTGAGAAACTTCCAAGACTTTTGAAACAAAGACATTCAATTTTTTGATAGCTAAAATTAAGGAACTTGAAGATAATAGTAATAATAAAAACATTCGGGACATGTATAAAGGGATCAACGAATTTAAGAAAGTCTATCAACCTCGTGCTTATATTAAAGAAAGCTGACGGAACAGTTCTGACAGATACAGATAGCATTTTAAAGAGATGGAAAGATTTCTTTGACGATTTGCTTAACACGCAGCCAAAAACTAATGTGCGTGGAGAAAAGGAGATACTCACCGCAGAACCATATATTCAAGAACCCAACCAAATAGAAGCAGAAATTGCTATAAAGAAATAATAAAGGAAACACAAATCTCCGGGTGTAGACGAAATTCCGGCCGAGTTAATTTTAGCTGGAGGTGAAAAGTTGTGGTATAAGATACACAAACTCATCCTCCTTATCTGGAACAAGGAAATATTGCCACAAGAGTAAAAAGAATCAATCATTGCTCCAATCTACAAGAAAGACGACAAAACTGACTAATAATTATCGAGGCATCTCCATTCTATCAACATACCATAAAATCCTTTCAACATTCTATTAGCAAGATTGACCCCATAAGCAGATGAAATTATTGGGGATTATCAGTGCGGATTTAGACGAAATCGATCAACTATCGACCAAATATTTACCATTCGACAAATACTCCAAAAGAGGTGGGAATACAATATCCCGGTACATCAACTATTTATTGATTTTAGAATGGTTTACGACTCAGTTAGGAGAGAAACATTGTACAACGATCTTACAGAATTTGGAATACCGAAAAAGCTAATTAGATTAACTAAGGCATGTTTAAATGAATCCCAAAGTAAAGTCCGGGTAGGAAAATTTTTGTCAACAAGCTTTCACGTCGAGAATGGCCTGAAACAAGGATATGCGTTGTCGCCGTTATTATTCAACTTTGTCCTGGAATACACTATAAGAAAAATCAAAGATAGCAACCAGGGCCTAGAGTTGAACGGTATTCACCAGATTTTGTTGTACGCTGATGGTGTAAATTAAATAGGGGATGATAGGGGAACAATAGAAAGAAATTGCGGAGGTCTTATTAAACACTTGCAGGGACATGGGTTTAGAAGTAAATGCAGATAAAACTAAATACATGGAAGTGCGTCAGGACCGTAATACGGCAAATTATGAATGCGTTAGAATCTTAAATAATACTTTTGATAAAGTGGATACTTTCAAATATCTAGGATCAATATTAACAAACGAAAATCATATTCAAGAAGAAATTTAATGCCGACTAAAACCAGGAAATTTGTGTTATTATTCAATTCAAAATTTTAAGCTTAAAATATATAAAACGGTAATCATGCCTGTTGTTCTGTATGGTTTCGAAACATGGTCGCTTACTTTGAGGGAAGAACATAGACTGAAAGTATTTGAGAACAAGATCCTGAGAAGAATATTTGGACCCAATAGGAACGGGAATGGGGAATGGCGGAAACTTCACAACGAGGAACTACATAATTTATACGGATTACCAAATATTGTTAGGGTCGTCAAGTCTAGGAGGCTTAGGTGGGCAGGTCATGTAGCTACGATGGAAGAAAGTAGAAACGCTTTCAAAGTCTTGACTGGAAGACCAATCGGAAAACGACCATTAGGAAGACGTAGGCGCAGATGGGATGACAATATTAAGATGGATCTCGCAGAAATAGGAATTCAAAGTAGAAACTGGATCCGGTTGGCTAAAGGTAGAAGTTAATGGGGAGCTTTTGTGAACGCGGCATTGAACCTCCAGGTTCCATAGGCCATAGAGTTAGTTAACTTACGAAGCATAAGTAGATGCCTAGGCTGATACTACAAATAGATGAAATGCGCATTTACTGAAAAGATGGGTTCTACTGACATTGGGTAGTCTATATACTCTTCGCAATGGGCCTAGGGAAGAGGAGGAGATAAGATTTCACATGAGGTTACGTCACGCACAGTCGCATACCTTCATTTTCATTAAAAATGGAAAAGCCAAGAGAAACCAATTTCATCTCACTTTCCTTTGTGGCAGTCGGACTCAAATCATCACACTGATCTGCAAAAAACACTTTTCAAATCGGATTATTGGGAGAGCCTCAAGTTCCAATGTTGGGAGCACATGCCCCCCATTTCCCCGGAATTTGTGTCCGTACCTACAGCTAAGAACTTTCCAGCATGAGGAGAGGGGCATATTCCCCTCTGGCATTTATTGCAATTAGTGCCCAAGTAGCGGAAGTGGAATACATGTTGATGATACTACTAAATGCACTATAGCACGAAGTTTAGTTTGAAAGATGGAAAAGCCAAGAGAAATCTATTTCATCATATATTCCTTTGTGGCAGTCGAACACAAATAATCACACTTATCCCAAAAAAGCACTTTTCACGTCAGATTATGGGGGGGGACAGTCCCCCCCAGGGCCAAGATTGGGGGAACATGTCCCCCTCGTCCTCCTGGGATTTGCACCTGTGGCCCCTTAGCACATTATTATACTTGAAGCTCAACGCAACGTGCGTAGTTACTGCTTCAAAACCTGGAGTCACACTCCCTGAACCAAAAGGTTCGAGATACGAACTGCGTTGGTGGATTCGTCAATGTTGGCAGTTCATTCTAAAAAACACTCAGATTAAATTACCTGTAGATACATGCAAACAGAATATGGAAAAGAATTTATGTTAATTTTAGTCCACTGGCCACGACGCACGAGACATTGCGATAACTCGGGTGTGTGAAAGTACACATAACGAACTGGAAAAGTGTTGTGGCTGGCGACGATCAGACGCTTGGACACCTGTTCTACTCTGGTCTGCTCTAATCTACTGCAATATTTCCATAAACGATTAAAGAAAGCACTTAATTCAGTTCCAAACAACAGTAGAATATATACTGTGCATATTAATAAGTCAGGGAGAAATACTGAAAAGGTTCGTCGCTCACTGAAACGTTCTCACCACAAAGCAATGTTTTAAATATATATATGAAAAAACAACGAAAGACTCCTTTGTCCATGATATACACACCGTACACACATAAACTTCCTGCAATGCTAGAGGTATTTGGCTTTCTCCTGCTGTTCGAATCATTCGAATCCGTCGATTCAGTAACCAAGTGTGAAGGTTTAAAATCGGACACATACAGACAGATGCACATTCTATTTTCTTGCCTAGCAGTGTAGAGAAAAGAAGTTTTCTGTGTTTTACTTTTAATATTTGTGTACGAAATTACAGAAAACTACAGGATCGATTACAGAAAATTAAATATGTTTGGTAAATTATATAGTTATCGAGTTTAAACTAAGAAATGCAATATTTTGTTTCACTTTCGTCAGATCCTTTTAGTGAATATTAAGCCAATTTCACAGTTTTCTTTCCTCCGTTTCTTTAAAGTAATCAATAGAAAGTGATTCTCATGAAACACTCAATCGAGCTTAAATTTGTTTATTTTGCTTATATATATAAAATTTTAATATTTTTGGGAACATTTTAGCACAGGAATTCTTTCTATTATTCTCCCTACTAATCAGTCAACTTGAGCCAATACTTCAAAAATGTAATAAGTGCGAAAAATCGTGAATTACACTACACGAACAAAAGTTTCTGCTTATGAATGTACAAGATGTGTATGTAAATTATCATATTTATATAAGATCCACTTCGTAGATCTTAATAAATTTTATTTTTCATTTTTGTTAATTGATTTTAAAATTTTGAGCATCTACATACTAGAATATTTGAACAGTGTATTACGGGATCACTGCAAATATCAAGTTGGTTTTCGTTGTTAAACTATTTTGAGTACATGAGAATTTGAATTGATAATGTTACTAATATTTATTCTATACCTTGACTTGCAACTCTAATGTATATGTTAGAATGTACTAGCCAATGACGTTTTTTAGTTGCATTATTTTGTTATTGTTTGCATCATTAACGTGTATGTCAATTTAGTGTGACAATTGGCAAATCAATAAACTGCACTTGATACGAAAGGTACAATGTATTGGTTTTCTTTAGTAATATTTCTCTCCTCTTTTTTTATAACTTTTTTAATTGAAAATAAAATATTTCATGCAAACAATATTGTGTTGTTTTAATTGAAACATGTTCTAAGGTATATGTTTACCTAGTTATTAATGTAATTCCCTTCCGATAGATTGTCCAACATTTAAAATCTATTCCATATTTTAGGAAATAAAGAAGGTGTGCATGATGAGGCTTATATGTACTATTTAGTTTCGTATCGTAACATCTTAAATGTACATATTGTCAATAGTGCTTTCTAAATGAGGTTGGTATGAGAGCAGTTAACTTATAGGTAGTATGTACTTTACTATTAAGAAAAATCAAATAACAGTAGACACTATCTGGTACTTCAGATGGATCACTAGGGACCTTATACATAGTTATTTTGCGGCCTTATACATCGTTATTTTGTGGGACCACGTACGACACACTTGAGAATTTGCGTTGCAAAGTTCTCCCGCAAGGCTGAATAAGCCCGTAACCTCCCCGGAAGTCAAAGGATGGCTGCGGGAGCTTCGAAGAATCCCTTGCCATCCCGCAGCAGTGTTTTGTTATATAGGTCGTCCAGAGTTTAGAATAGACTACTGCGCGTATGGATACAGGGTTGCCACTCCATATGTCATGCAGAAAAGAGGAATAGCTATTGCTGCAGCACATGATACAGGCAGTACTGCCCACTCACACGACTAAATACAACCACTATAAATCGTAACAAAAAAAAATCTTTCTTTTTAAAAAAAAAATGTCAAATAAAATAGTTTATAATAGTTGTTGACAAACGTACTTCGCTACGTAATGAATATATAAGTAATAAGGATAATACAACTTTACTAAATGTTGTATGAATGTTGAAGCAAAATTTAACGGAAAGTTAAATAATTCTATGTTGTTATAAGTAAAATTTAGAAATGCTGAAAATATTTTAAACTTACCACCAGACGTCTCAGTTATCCAAGGGCTCTATTCCCACCATATTTTTTTTCTTTTCCATTTGTTTCTTCTTCTTCTTCTTCTGAAGATGTAGATTCCCCTTAGTGTGTACTATTATCGACTCAACGTCGTCTTGAAGTTTGTCCGCATTCCACATTTCTGTCTCGATTTCTTGCACATGTCACTCCTAATTCTTTCAATTTTGAACTGTCACTTTCTGAAAACCTTTCTTCGATTAATTTTTCAACATCTTTCTGTTTGAAGGGATAAGCTCACAATGGTAAGGCTGTAACCGAAGAACTGTATGTCCTGCCTCTTGTGCCCATTCCTCAACCTTGCATTTGTCATTTTCGCATCTATGAATAGATGTAAGGTCCACGAGATCTTTCTTCAGCATATCTTCCTCAAATGCGACACTATGAGAACTCAACCACTATTGTATTTCGTGTTTTCTCCACAACTTTGTTGACAATGCTTCTTTTTTCGACTGTGATATGATGCGTTGTCAATTACCGTCTTCGGAGGAAAATTCGGAAGTAAATACTTTCATATATACATGGTGTCTCAAAAGTCCCCTGACATAGAGTAACTGTTATTATCAGAGTTTTAACAAAATGTAAGAGGGAAAACCGTCTCTAAAGTGAATGATTTTGTTTTATAAATCGGACGAGCCATTTGGGCTGTACACTCTTTATGTGCTCAATGTTAAATGAAAATGCAACGTTCCCATTTACCTGGACCCACAACATAAGTGAATGAAGTTACTGTCTTCATGTCGATGGCCAGTCCCCATTTCAAACACTACCTTCATTCACTTATGTTGTGGGTCAGGGTAAATGGCAAAGTTGCATTTTCATTTAACATTGGGCACATAAAGAGTGTACAGCCCAAATGGCTCGTCCGATTTAAAACACAAAATCCTTTACTTTAGAGACGGTTCTCCCATTTGCATTTTGTTGTAACTCTGATAATAACAGAGTTACCCTATTAGGGGACTTTTGAGACACTCTGTATATAAGAGTACGAACTTCGTCCCCGTCACAAAGCCTTACTCGTTCCCAGTATGTTCTAAAGCATATCGGAGACCACGTGCTGTTGGAGCTTTAAGGCTACAAGAAAGCCTCTCTTGCTGAGTGAATTGTTTTATCTTTCCACTCTGTGTGCAGCAATTCCCGTATTAATCCACGATTCGTCCGTTTATAAAATATTTCTGTTTTCACGTCACAATTCTTAATTTGTCTCAAGTATCTATGATGCCAAGACACAATATCATCCTTTCTATAAGCATTGCCTTGGGTTTCCGTTTCTCGTACACGAAATTCAACTCTTTCGTATGTACATGAGACGACTCTTTCTTGAAATTGGGATAGATTTTCGTCTGAATTCACACCTGCAAAGATGGGGCGCCCGGAGCGTATACGATGGTGCTCCCGTACATATAAGTCAAGTCGACAGATCAACTGCGAAGCGCCACCATGCTTGGCGCGAAGCGAAATAAAATTTTCAAAAATAAATCCTGCTTTTCCATGATTTTGAGCACTTTTTATTACTTTTTCCCTTTCATTTTATATATATGCACATGCATTTTCCTAATATGAGTAATATTATAGGACCACTTCCTAAAGGAGGAAGAAGATTTAAGTACATAAGAGTAACATTCCAAGTATTTTTTCTTTTTTCTTTCCTTCTTTTCTTTTTACCTTCCGAATTTTGCGCCCCCTTACTTCGACGCTCAGTGCTGTCGTCCCACTCGCCCCCCTTCCCTACGGCACAACACTGCGGATATCAAAGTTGGTGATTGGTTTCTGAAATAAAACTCATGGACTTTTTTTTTCTTATAGCACTTCGAACTAAATCATTGTATTTAATGTATCTGCTGTTCTTAGGCAGTTTATTTCTTGACTTCCTCCTTACTTCCTCTTGACTTGACTTACAAACGGGCCTTGTGACAGTTCACTTCGTATTTTGAATACCGTTGCACGCGAAATTCCAGTTGCTTCTGAAGTTTCATTAACCACCCAATTGATACTTCTATTGGGATTATTTCTTTTCAAATATTCAAATACGTTTATTACTATCTATCTTTCTTTCCTTTTAAGCACCTGACGACGCTTGCGCTTAAAGATGTATTATTACCTGAATCTGCCATTGTAATAAAGTTCTTAATATAACTCAAGAGCACACACTGGTACACACACAGCGCGCACTTAATACCAACATACACGCTACAATCTTAGAACACACCAAACATGTTTATAAGAAAGTAAACCACTGAATTTCAGTTGGACACGCTGACACAGTGAAACGATTATGAAAACGTATGAAAGAAAAACACACATGCACACTCACTCACCGAAAAGAAATGGAATGAGTATCTATTGTAATGACTTCCTGTGCCTGTAGCAATATTTTGCTCCAATAGGCAACAATGCATCCCTTTCATTGCAGTTATATTCGCGGCAACGTTCACGAACTGTTTACTTAGAGCCCCCAAGGCAAATGTTTAAAGAAAATCGGACTTAAAACCAATACTTGGAAATAAACCTTTTACGACATAATTTATTTTCCTACTCCTATTAAAGGTGGGAGCCGCGGTGGTTCAGTGGTAGAGCGTTCACCCATGGTACATGGAGTCCCGGGTTCAAGCCCTGCTCCCGCCAATTGAACCTTGTGATGTGCGTGGGTTTCCTCGGGGCTCTCCCGTTTCTTCCCACTTTCTACATTCCATCATTTCATTCGTTTCTCATCATCAACGTCTCCTTTAGCCTAGTCGGTATAAGCGTAAAACTCAAAAGATTTCATTTTTTTCTATTAAAGGCAAATTACTTTTACAAACATCTCCAGACGAAACTAATGCTACACAAGATGAGAGGAAAGTGATGGAAAGTAAAAATCCATATACTCCCATAGTCTACTTTAATGGCTGGCCGAGCTATAGATGGGCGCGCTTGCTGCAAAATAATTACTTTTTAAAGATGATTTTAAAGATGTTGTGGACTTTATTATTGAACAAGCTGATGAAGTATCTAGTAGGTATAAAACGTCGAGAATATTTTGTTTCCAGTAGTACACCGACTGCGTACAAGATCTCAAATGTAATTCTTAGGTATACTGCCGTTCTACAGTACTAATAAATACCAGGTGTGTTCCGGTTATTTTCTGCAAATATAATATACAGAGCCGTAGCTAGAGATTTCGGCGCCCGGGACGAAGTAGAGTTCAACGCTCCCTGCACTTACATTGTCAACTTTTCCTATATTTTATTTTATTTTATTTTATTTTATCTTTTATCTTTTTATTTTTTTATTTATTTTTATTTATTTATTTTTTTTTTACAAATAAGAGAAGCAATTTTTGTAGTTATGCTACGCTGAATTTTCGTCAAGCTCTTTAGACATACCATTGTAACATCCAAAAGCGATCATTATTTGCAAGAGCTGCTTTCAAAAGACTTATTTTCGATATTTTGTTAAACTTGACAAAAATACCTTTGGTTGTACACAAATCCACTTGGAGAACGCTTATTGAAATTTACATCTATTTACAACGTTTCATACTATCGATAGGAAATACAGTTTCACTATCTTCACTATCTGTGCTTTTAAAATGTTGGAATGGGTGACAGCATAAACTTCCAGTAATAATTGTAAACATTTGTAAATTTGTTTTATATATTCGTTCTATATATATAAATTTGTTCTATATATATAAATACTATTTTAATTTCGGTAATTATGTTTTATGGTAATAAATATTTTGAGAAATGTAACGGAAGTTCAGAAGGAACCTTCTTTGCGAATTTCTTAATATTGATCAATGGTGGTGAATAATATGTTCAATGTTTGTACTTAAAATCCAAAATATATTTCTATACTACTACATGTGTTTGAAATTATAGTAATTACGTAATTTCTTAGTGAATGAATATTCTGAATTTAAGGTTACTTTATTATTAATTAACATATTAAAAATATACTGACACACATACACACACACAATATACGTATATGTAATAGGATATATCTTTTGTATGCATATAGATACATAAAAATATCTGTGTGTGTATGTGTGACGTATGCACAAATTTCTTCAAATTGGAAGCATTTCATATGTCAATGGAATTTTAAAAATCACTGGTATTGACTAGTCTTTGAAAAAGACGAAATTCGTTAAGTTCTGACCCCTTAACTCCTATTCTACATTTGCCTCAGGTTCGGAAACGTTATTATCCCTTGTTCAGTTTAATTTTTAATATTTCAGTACAAACAGCAGCTTGCGAATGTCTCTTCACTCCTCCCATTTTTCATACCTTCATTCTCACAGCCGTGATTAATCCGACCAGGTAGAAATGCGTGATTAACTAAGCAAACTCATCATCAGAACGCCAAACACGTATTCCAAACTTTGACCGTTTGTGATTTTGAAAAGGATACTGCGTACACTGTAAAAAAAAAAAAAAAAAATCGTTGTGTTATTTTAACGGCATGCCTATGTGTTAACACGATTGTGTTAAAATATAACACAACGAGTGGTTAGAACAACTCACTCTCCATTTGGAGTTGTGTGTCAAATGCCGGTAGTTGAAATAACACAAGCCTGTGTGTTAAATTAACACAAGTGTAAAATCTTCGGTGTTGTTTTCTGCGTGATTGCCAAATACGTTGGGCATCTAATTATAAAGGCTTATGAATTGAAGCTACAAACACAGTAGAAAGAAATACTTAAACAAATCCAGGTATACGCAAAATTTCGAAATGCAAACCGCGCGATGTGTTTTCAGTTGTTTCACATAATGTTTCTGAAGAAACCCTAACAGCATAAGATGTGCTAGTCATGTACCATTTAGGTGCTCTAAATTCATCTCCCACATTCGATGCATTTAGTGCTTCTTTTTCTAAACGATTGTGTACTAGAAGCAACAAACGCATCAACTTTATTAGATGGCAACTGGCGGCGATCATTTGAAAGTGAATATGGAAGAACTATAAAATAAAATAAATAGACAGTCGTCATTTTGTTATAAAATTAGGTCTACATGGCGAGCAGATTTTTTCTTATCCCGAACTGTTATCGTCGAATATACGCGACTTAAAGGAGCACTCTGATTAGCCAAATTCAAAAGACCTCAACAATTTATTCCTCTACAAGCGACGTTTTCTTCATCGCCTAAGTGGCCAAGTCGGAAGAGCACGCGGCTAGTAATTGAAAGGTTGGAGATTCATGCCCCCCTCCCATCGGGAGTACACTTTTTTTTACTTGTTTAAAGTGTTTTTTAGACTCAGCATACTGTAAACACGTTACGCATATAGGCGATTTAACATATTTTGGGGAAGTAATTTTGTGATTTATTAACGCTTACGGCACGGCTCAACACCGGTTGTGTGTTAAAGACGTAATACACCCCCTGTGTTAAACGCCAACACCGCGGGGTATGTTGAGTTGATTTTGAGTTTAACGTCCCGTTCAGCAGCGAGGCTATATGAGACGTGGACCTACTGATTAACGTGGAATCCGAACCACATGAGCTCCCGCCGGACCGCGGGGTATGTGTTGAACTAACACCGCATAGTGGTAATCACGCTGGACCCACTGCCCTGTGTTAAAATTGAGTTGAATTAACACAACCATTTTTTACTGTGTATACTCGACACCTTGTATATTACATCGTCATTAAGAAATCTTATATATATATATATGAGTAGGTGTAAGTAATACTTTATTTCTTTATTCAGGAAGTTGAGGGGTATCAATTAGTGGAAGAGCATTCTTTATCGTAAAGCAATTGAGTAACTAGGAGGTCATTACAATCTGCCACTAGAGAGTTTCGCCCTCTTTCTTGGCCTGAGGTTTGTGATCATCATTTATTCTTTATTTAATTTATAGATGGTCAGTGAGCTGTGAAAGAAATATACATAATAATAATAATAATAATAATAATAATAATAATAATAATAATAATAATAATAATAATAATAATAATAATAATAATAATAATAATAATAATAATAATAATAACATATTAAACAAAAGTTACAACGATAATATTAATCCAGTAAAGGAAGGTGCACTTACAAAACAATAACCTAAGTGCAAAAAACAATGATGTTAAATAGCGCAGAAGCAAATATTGTGAAATGTACGGAGTATTATTGAAATATATTGTTGGAAAATGACGACTAATGGAAAGTGAAGAATGAGGTGCTCTGGACGCCACAACACATTATAGTGATGTTACAAGAGACTAATGCATGTAAATCTTAATAACCCGACCCGAGCTGACCCGATTGACCCGACCCGACAACCCGACTCGACAACCCGACCCGAGCTGACCCGACTCGAGTAGCCTGACCCGACCCGACCCGATCCGTTTGAGAGCACTATGGTCATGACACTGGGTGAACGCCAAAATGCACTCCCATTGGGAACTAAACCCGGATCGTGTGTACCGAAGTCTTACACGTTAACCACTAGCTAGATCAAGCGGGGGATTTGTATACGCATCTTAATGAATATTTGGCACTTTTGAGATTTGGTTATTTCTTTTTATAACTGATACCAATGTCTGACGTGGGAGAAATTTATTTATTTATTGTTTTATTTTTTATTTTTTATTTTTATTTATTTATTTATTTTGCTTTAGTTCTATGTGACGAAATTTTTATTCAAGGTCAGTGTTCTCATATGCTCGGACGGCAGGGGGTCTTCTCGGAAGGCAGTAGCAAGAGCATCTTGGCGGAGACAAACGGGAGAACACCTGTGATTTTTTCCAACGCTTCAACTTTCATTCCAAAATAGGTTCTTACGATTCCGGGACCCACGCCACTTTGATTTTTCTTTCTCGGTAATTAAAACGTATTTTACTGTATATATAGTTGTAAGAACATACATAATATGAATTTTGTAATTTAAAATTTCAAAATACAGTATGATAATTAGTTATAAAGTACTAATTTTATTTCATCACTTTCAGCCCAACAAATGAAATTCAAACAATTCGCACCCTGAGTCTTGGTCATCAATACTGCGTCTTATTCTTTGTCTTGCACAATTTTTTGGTCTTGGTCCCGCATTTCGTAGTCTTGGTGCTCTTTCATGCTATACAAGAGCCAAGAATGCTCGCATGCTCGCCTCATCGGTACAAATGAAGACCAAATGTGATTTTGATTATGATCTTTCGTACTATACGGAAAGCAGGAAAATATGCTCATCGCTACTTTGTGATCACCAAAACAAGGCCAAGAGCAAGATTACTATGCACTTCGTATTGCATATCCAATCTTTATCTTATTCCTGTATCGATGGTCTTGGACTTGGTGAAATAACATTAAATATTAAGTTTAAGATCCCTCGATTCTGCACCGAGGCTAAGGGATATGGTGACGATGAGAAATGAATGCAATGGTGGAAGGAAGAAAGTGGGAGGAAACAGGAGAACCTCGAGAAAACCCACTACACGGCGTTTCTCCACCACAAAGCCCACTTAGCAGAAGCTGGGATCGTACCATGCACGCCATGCACCAGAGATGAATTCTCTACCACTGAGCCACCGCAGCCCTGCTTGGTCTTGGTCGTCCATATCCAATCTTTCTTTTGGCCTTGCTTAAACAACTTCTAGTTTTGTTCTAAATCCAGACTCCATATTGGCGTAGATATTAATATTACAGTCGATTAGTAAAATCAATCTTCCACATTTAAAAACTAAAGTACACACAAGTACAAAAATAAGCATTTACCATAAAAACACTAGCTACAAGTGTTCAAAATAGATTTATGGTTTCTATAAAATCAATTGAAAATTGCTATTTTTAATTAGCCAGCTAGTGAAAAACGGCAGCTTTCGACTCCAGCCGAGTTTAAGCTCAACTTAAACTCAGTTGACCAAAGTGAACTGACCCGACAACCCGACAACCCGACCCGTTTGAGAGCATTAGTTAAGCGTAATAATTGATCATTTATACTGTAATGAGATCTAAATCCAGTCTGATGAAGTGATAAAAGTTGACGTTCAGAGATATAAGGATGTAAACGTAGCACTGGTATTTTTTCAAAGACTTTGACCAGGGTTGAAGTTGGCTGGATGGGGCGATATGATCGTACAGAATCCGGCGGTTTGTTCGGTTTAAGAAACATACAGGCTTTTGAAACCTTCCAATCGGAAGGGGTAGTATCCAGTACGGAGTATAAAGGTTTATACTGTAGCCAGAATAATGAAGAAATTTGCCGAACATTCTTTAAGAAGTCTGTACGATATTTGATCGAAACTAGGAGCAGTGCTACGTTTGCGCTTAATAACGGAATGAATATCTCCAGAAGTAATGTCCCTAGTCAAAGGATTATTGATGTCTAAAGTGTGATGGACGGATGGCTGTAGTAATTAGTTGATAGCTTCTTCCGAAACTCTGGGACTGCGGCGGTGAATGCTTGGAGGAGGTATAAAGACTGTCTGCAGATGGGTGGCGAAAACGTCTGTTTTCTCTTTGTATGTATTGTAAAGGCTGGTCGTTCTGTATAAGGGGATAAGTGGAACTTACTTTCTGACCAGTTAGAAGATGAAACTTCTTTCAATATTTCATCGTGTGTGATTCTGTGTTCAGCTGATTGCAGGTTTTGCTCCAGCTAAGCTGTTTGTGAGCAATAATATAATTATGCACCGTCCGTTGCTACCTAAGGGCTTGCTTTAAATATTCTGGGTTTCATGTTATTTCGTATTCCCGAAAGTAATGTCGAGATTTACGAACGAGAGCCAAGTATTGAGGAGGTAACATTGGCTGATATGTCTTGCCGTGGTACTGAGGTATATGTTTGTCAGCGCTACTTGTTATAGCCTCTACGATGCTATGGACGGCGTTCTCAAGGTCTGATTCAGTTGTAGGTGGTGCTAAAGTAGCAAGAGTGACATCTATATCAGAGCGATACTATCCTCAGTTAGCCTTGTCGTACATCTTGATAGTTCTTAAAATTGGTTCAGTCCGTTGTCTTTTATGGTTGACAAGCACTTTTATCGGAAAGTGGTCGCTACCGATACCATCAAGAATTTATATGGTGCATTTATCGACAACTGAAGCCGTACTAATAACAACGTAGGTGTCGTCTGGCTGCCTGGGCGCGTATGTTTTGGTAAATGATAATCATGTCCATGCAAATGAAGTGATATATGGACGAGAAAAAGTTCTTTATCTCGGACAAAACTATTATGGATATTAATGTCAGTCAATATTAAGAGGTCGAAATTGTTGAAACAAGTGTGAAAACAATTGGAACAATATGACACAAGAGGAATGATATGACCGGGACAGACGTAGATTGTAACCACGGTTAGTGCAAGATTTGGTAGGTAAACTCTGGAAACTGGCAATGCAGTGCAACAGAGTGATCTCTATGAATGATTTTATTTATTAGTATTCCGATTGCAGCACCGCCTTGGACTCGTGCATTATTGTCTGCAGAGTCACAGCGAAGGAAGTTATAACGAGGAAAGCGGATATATGTAGCTGGTTTGAGCGCAATCTCATTCAGTAGAAAGATATTGATATTCTTCTCTAACAGTAACTGTTCAAATAGTATACGGTGTGACGCTAGGGAGCGAATGTTCATAAAAAGAATTTGAAGAGCCATATTTACATACAACGTTATGGAGTTAGACTGCTATGTCTTTGGGTACGATGTGAAAATGAACATAAGGTCCGAAGTAAGGAGAATACAAATTGACTTGAAAGATAGCTGAAGCTGATACAATAACATGATCGAGAGTAGGTTGGCGTTAAAAAGGAAAGATATTTTTCAGTATAAGAGTAATGTATCGAAGAAAGTTTTCAACATTTAATGGAGATGTAATAGATTGTGATACACGCACGGTAGAATCTGTGGTACGGAGCGGGACGGTCATCTCAGGATGATCCGGATTGGCTGGCGGGTTAGCTTTATATTTATAGCTATATGTCGGATGTTTGTCACTTGAACAAGTAGAACATTGTGGAGGTTTTAATGTATTTGGACAGTCTTTGGCCTCATGATTGCCAGTACAGTATCCACATTTTGCAACATTTGGTCATTTAGCAGTCACATGTTGATTGTACACTTGACACCGCTCGCACCGGACTGGAAGAGGTATGTTAGTACGATATAGTTCTACCCTGTGACGCTTTTTAAAGATAAAAGCGCCCTCTTGTAACTAGGTATCAATGGCAGATTGGGAAGTGGTCAAAACTCGTATCATGTGTGTTGCTCCATTGTTTTTGATATGAATACCTTTTGACACCTCAATTCCCTCAGCCTTTAATTCCTCAGCACTTCTTCATCAGTTATTTCCGGTAACACTCCTCTAATAACAACCGACATCATGGGTGTTCTAGGAGGTGGAGGATTTTGTTTGATTCTATCTGGAAGCTTCGATAATTGTGCAGCTTTACCAAAAATTTCGTAACTCGCCTTATTACGAAGTGTTGTACCGAAAATTTCATCTTCGGACTTGATAATATCACCACCTCTGGTGAAGACAATCTAGTGAATACTGGCTCGTGGTAGGTATTTAATGATTTGGTTAAAGATATGGCGAGTGTTACTATACTTCGAAATTGGTCAGAGAAAATGAATATATTTTGGTCGAGCAATGGTGGCTGCGTATGACTGTTGCATAGCATCAGTGGACGTGGTAGGATTTGATGCGATAGTAGGGTTTGTACTTTTCTTATCAATATATATAAAATTGAAAATCTGAAAATCTCTATGTTTGTGACTCTTAATCTCCTGAACCGCCCGACCTATCTCAATTAAATTTGTCATATGGATTAGGTACGAGACTGGGCTGGTTTTAGGCTAATCACTTTGATGGTAGAACTGAGGGTTGGGGGATGAGGAGGGGGTATAAAAATAAATAAAACCTATATAACTTCTGAACCACTCGACCGATCTTCAACATACATGATGAAATTTTCAACATAGATGAGGTTCAAGCCTGGGATCGTTTTTATGATTTAAATTTGACTGAGCAACATAATGGAGGAGAAGGAGGGGGAGATATATAAAAATCAATTTATATAAGACTGAAAGTGACTATTTTTGTAACTTAATAACTCTTGAACTATCCGACCGATCTCAATCAAATGTTCAAGATACACGAGGTTCGGATCTAGAAACATTTTTGTAATTTCACTTTAACGGTAGATCTTAGGGGAGGAGAAGAGGAGAGGGACGTATAAATAAAAACTGATAAGACCTAATAACTTTTGAACCACGCAACCAATCTCGATCAAATTTTCAAAATATATGAGGGTCGGGCCTCGGCTGTTTTTTATCGTTTCACTTTTACAAGGCAACATAGGGGAGGTGGAGGGGGGAGATATATGTAAAAAATAAAAATGACTGTCTTTGTGACCTCCTCATTCTTGAACCACCCGACCGATCTCAATCAAATTTTCAACATACATGTGTTTAGAGGTAGGAATTACTTTAGGGTATTCATTTTGATGATGCAACGTAGGGGAGGGGAGGGGGAGAGAAATTTAAAAATGATCAAAAATGACCGATATTAGTGTTGAATCAATAGTTTTCGGGGTCAATGAAAGAAACAGTAACACTTCTTGTGCTGTTTCACTCCAAGTTTAGTCCTGATAATTGGGGAGGGGGAGGGTACAACATAGGTGAGGGGATAAACATTTAAAAATGATCGAAAATGTCTATTTATGATGTCAAATCCATAGTTTTAGAAGTAGCTGAGATTAACACTGACAATTCTGATGCCGTTTCCCGCAGCACGGTGGAGGGAGAGGGGGAGCTATATATAATAATGATCGAAAATGATCAATATTAATCCATAGTTTTCGGGATCATTCAGATGAACAGTGACATTTCCGATCCTGTTTAAATCCAAAATCAGCTCCGCCACTTGGGGTAGGGGGAGAAAGAGATATATATATATATATAAATCGAGATCGAAAATGGCCACTATCAGTGTCGAACTTATAGTTCACTGGGTTGCTTAGATGAACAGTGATACTTTCGATGCAGGGGCGGATTCGGGGGGGGGGCGATCGGGGTGATTGCCCCCCAGAAGAAAAAAACTTTCTTATTTTATATATATAAATAAAACCCATCCCAAAGTTTGGAGCCCTTAAAAGTACCAGTATGACAACCCACCGCTCCCCCACAAGTCGGTCCTGGATCCGCCCCTGTTTCGATCCCATTTAAAACCAAATTAAAACCCGCAACTTGGGGGAGGAGGAGGAAGAGATATTTGAAAATCATCGAAAATAATCGATATTAGTGCTGAATCCACATTTTTGGGGTCGCTGAGATGAACGGAGACATACAAAGATGTGTATTTAAATTATTTATTTCAACCCAGCGAAGCGGGTAATATATACTAGTTATTATTAAACACTAATAGTATTGTAGAATATCAAGTATTTACTGTACGATGCTTTCATGAACAAGGAGCTTTCTTTTGCTTCTAAATGTAACAAATAATCAGGACTTTTAAGCTCCATTTTGTCATTTTCTACAAAAATACACTTGGTTCTTAGAGACTTACTTCATCATTAACTTATCTCTTGAATCAGAATCTAAAAATAAAGTCAATTTCTAGAGTAAACCACTCAGAAACTGAAATAATTGTAGAAAAATACACTGTAAAGAATCTTCTTACTTCTACTCAAAACGATAGTAAATTTTGGAGTCGGAACCAGAAAGAATGAAATCTGAGTATTCCATGCCTGCTGCGATACTAAAACTTTCCCCCTGAGATGCTAGCTCTGAGGTGGTTCTTATTGATTCTTGTTAACGGTGTTGAAAGTTTATATATTTCATCATTTATATTTAGTTTTGTTCAATTTTGTTTATGTTTTATCTTCTTTAATTGTTGTATAATAATCGCTTGCGGTATGATTTTGTTACATTCTGAAAGATAGAAAACGAAAACAGAGAAAGTTAAAAAATGTTTGTAGAAAAGACAGAAACAAAAACAATATGAGAAAACAGCAAATTGATTCTGTATAGTTAATTATTAAAGAAAAACCTGTGCTAATAATTTGCCAGGAGGTAAAGTACCTTAAAATGTAAGTCACGTTGCCTCACTGAACTGCAACGCTGGTGCGTTATATAAAATAGCAGTAGCCCAATATTGTCACCAGTAACATGTGCCAAATGTTGACCTACTTCTTTGATGATACTGAGACCTTCGAGGCTTCAAGTGCCAATCAATTCAATGGTTATGGTCACGAACATGTTTTCTATATTTTCTTCTTTTCTCTGCGGGCTGCAATAGCTCCTTCTCATGACGAAGCAAGAGTAAGGTTAGACGACGCGAAAGTGTCTGTTCAATTGTGATATTTTGCAAATAGTTCTAATAATATTTGAGTACATTGCTATTGTAGTTATGCTGTCATGTCTTGAATACGTATATACGTATATGTATACTGATACTAAACTATATACTTTTGAAATAATCAGATTGGTGGATATTACGAAATTCTAACTATCGATATTAAGAAATTCTGATTTATTCTGTAAATTTTTATCCATGATTTCTATTATAGTTTTGGGAAAGACACACGAACACTGATGCAAATCGAATTAAAATAACCTAATATTCCAAGTTATTAACTCTTTGTTTGCCAAGCATTGAGTCATTCTCCTAAAAATGTTTGGTTTGCTTTCATGATTGAAACACGTCTTCCGGATCATGATTTTGTATTTTTTTAAAAAGTATTTTTGTATTTTGGATAAACAGTACAGGATGTTTACTTCCAAGCAACATTGCCTCGCAAAATAGCTAGTCATGTGTTGCTACTGAATAACATTCCTCGTAAAATGATCAATTATGAATGTATCTCGAAATGATTAATTTGCAGAAGTTACGTTGAAATATCTTTTTATAGAACAAGAAACCACAAATAGAATGTTTTGGGGACACTCGGGAAAGATTCTGCAGTACTGTATTTGATTGGCCCCTTATTGACAAAGATTACAACTATCTAAACAAGTACCGTAAACCGGGGTAACTTCGTCAGGTTATGAGCTTATTTTTGTATGCAAACTTTGCAACACTGGATGCGCATGATTGAAATCCATGAGGTATGAACACCTAAATCGTAATGAATTCTTACCATTAATGTCATAAAGATATTCCATTCCCACAGTTGCCAAATTGATACTTTATTGACTGACGAAGTTACCCCGCCACATGGGGTAGTCTAACTTCGTCAGGTAGGTGTTTGTCAATGAATTGCGAAGTGTTCTCAGGTATGGGGTAAATTCGACATACGGTTAACAGATATGAAGGGTTTGTAAGGTTCGTAAAGTACCAATACCATACGGTACGGTATTACAAACACTTATTGAGTGTTGTCAAGTAAAAGACCACATTCCTACAGTTTTAATGTGATAAGTCACAGTACAAAGTTTTATACCGGTAATGTTGGTTATTCATAAAGCTCAGTCATCATCCTCACAAATAGCGCACATGTAGTGAACGTCTTTGGTTCTGTTATTGCTCTCGTCTTCGAATGCTCCATAACTCGCTCAACGCGCTTGGTACTCAAGAAACAATTATTATTATTATTATTATTATTATTATTATTATTATTATTATTATTATTATTATTATTATTATTATTATTATTATTATATTTTATTTTTTATTTTTTATTTTTATTTATATTTATATTTATTTATTTATTTATTTATTTTTGATCCAGGGTCGTCTGTTATGTTGGTTTCGTTAAAGTTGTACATGTTCTCCGGTGGCGTGGTACGCACCTGGGTTTCGATATTTGTGAAGAAGTTCCGTACATCGTCTGCAGACACGGCAGGTTTTGGGAAAGTTATGTTTGTCGCAAGCCGGGTGGTCAGATTGTGACTGCAAATGAAGTTATTTAGGAAATCTTCACCGGTAACGTTCTTGATTGTTTGAAGCATTGTGTTTCGAAACTTCTTGATTGTGATTCCCTTCTTATCCAAGTATGTTTTGGGGAGTAGAACAATGTCAGATCTAGGAAATGGAATGTTTCACGCTGCAAGTTCCACAGGAGTATTAACAATGTTTTTTTGTTCCAGTTCGTCCAACGTCGATGGTCGTCCCACAGTTCCACCATTACGCTCATGTTTTTTGTCCTGGACTGTCGTTCTCGACACACCTGTTACTTTTGAAGACGGATTTTCCCTGCACTATTAATTCCATGGCATCCTGCATTTTTCCTTGTAGTAGTTTTGATAGCTGCGGCCTCCCACAACTTTCTGCTACTTTCGCGACATGTTTTCAGCTCACCAGAAAGTGAAAAGACAACAACACTTTAGCTTCGCTACTGATGACGGCACAAACACCTGTAAGTGACGACATTGCAACCATGACGAAGTTACCCCGGTTTACGGTAATCCGCAAGTAGTGTATATAATTGTTGTATGAAAGCAATAATACCCATTAAACATTGACTGAAGTTACCATTTGTACGTATAACTCGATAGAAAGTGGTATCAACCGTAACCTACTGGGCCAAATAAAGGGTTAAAGTAATATGTTCATAACTGTTAATTGTATGTATGCCACTATTACAAGACACAATCTGATACCAGAATATATATATATATATATATATATATATTTAAATATACAGTACATAAATATAGTTATGAACAATGTGTTCCATAAGAACTACCAATGATCATTGCCAGTGAACGACCTACTGTTTTGCGTCATAAAAGTTTGTTTGCATAGATTTTCTCGAAAAATATATTTCAGTTTTTACAGTGAGATGCCATTTTGTCCAGCTTAATAAGTTTAATCGTCCAATATATGTCACTTTGGATATTTTCCTCTATTAAACGCTAATAATTATTATAAGCTTTATAATTATTGTAAAATTATTATAATTATTATAAAATTATAAGCTATCATAGTAAGTGATTTGATTTCCTATACAAAGTAAAAAATATTATTAGTAATAAAAAACAAAGGGATCTAAAAAATGTAAACATTAATTCTGAAAAAAAAATTGAAATTCTGACTCTCGTTATTGATTTTCTTTAATTTAATGTTGAATTGGCAGTTACAATAGAAAATATCTTGTAAAATGAAGGAATATTTTTCTTAAAATTAAAAGATATTTGTTTAAAACACGAAACTACTGCTGAACACGCACATTATGTGTTAAGTGTAGAAACATACCATTGAGTGTGGCGTAAAGTTTTACTTCCAGACTTTATAAATAATAATTTTGCAACATGAGCTCAATTTTAAACTAACTTACTCAATGGCCTATGGAACCCGGAGGTTCAATGCTGCGTTCACAAAAACTCTCTATTAACTTCTATCCTTAGCCAACAGGACCCAGTTTCTACTTTATATTCCTATTTCTGAGAGATTCATCTTACTATTTTCCTCCCATCTACGCCTAGGTCTTCCTAACGGTCATTTTCCGATTGGACTTCTAGTTAAAACTTTGAAAGCGTTCCTACTCTCTTCCATTCTGACTACGTGATCTGCCCACCTGAGCCTTCTAGATTCGATGACCCTAATAACGTTTGATAAACGGTATAAAATATGTAGTTCCTCGTTATGAAGTTTTCGCCATTCCTCCATTACCTTCCTCCTGGGTCCGAATATCTGTTTCAGGGTCTCGTTCTCAAATACTTTCAGTCTACGTTCTTCCCTCAGAGAAAGTGACTATGTTTCGCAATCATACAGGAGAATAGGCATTATTATCATTTTGTATATTTTAAACTTCAAACTCCTCGATAGAATTCGCGACGACAAGAGATTTTGAACTGAATAATAACACGAATTGACTGTTTTTAGTCGACATTTTATTTCTTCTTTAATTAAACTAAAATTAAAATTAAAAAAAAACAGTAATCGTAAATTGCTGTATTTTCATTACAATGCTTCTCACTTCTTTCACTACCGTTTGGAGAAATGATCCGATAAGGTTTCATACTAGTCTATATCCATTTATACTGCAATCGCAACTTCTTCGTAACGTTTAAACTAATAAATAAAACAAAAAGGCAGAAATTTTGTAGGATACAAGTATAGATAGGAGACATTGTTTCACATACCCGAAATACCACCAAATTAACAGTGCTGCTAAGTCAACCTAAAGTATTTTTTAAATGACACCACGTCAGATTATTATACGTATTAAACGAAAACTTACTACAAACTAAGTACGCTGCAGTATACAAATTTTGGAATCCTTTACAACAGTAATAATCCTTTACAAGTGAGACGGAAGAGGTAATGCACTTCCAAAGTAAAATGGAGTCGGATACTATGATCGTGATATTATATATTCCGAACAAAAAGAAACGTTGTTACAAGGGATTAAAAATTTCACTTTTTTCAAAAGGTTTTATTTCGAGAAAAATAATAACGCATGATGAGTTTTACCCTTTTAAAGTTTGTAATTATCTGTAACGAATAATGCAATTCTCCCTCTTCTTTCTGAGTTTGCAATCTCTCAATTGGTTTGCCCTAACTCTGTATTTTTCCTTATCCCAAGGCAAAGTTTTCATTCTCTTGTAGTCCTCTCTTCCCTATGTTTTTTTTTTTATTATTATTATTTGGTCCGTATATTTCAATCGCAGCATTCCTCCGAGGTGAGTATTTTCCCTTCCGAGACTCCCTCCTAAGTGTTCAATCATTCTATCTCTTCGAAACTGTTTATAGCATGCTCTTTTCCTTCTTTCTTACCATTTCAATAATTTGTTTTTATTTGATACTTTTATCTAATCATCTAACGTTCTGCCTTTCTTTTTTTATTATTTAGAATTCATGCCTCATATTCATATAACGCCACACTGTATGTACGATGGTAAGTCAATAATTATTGCAATTTTTTAAAATTATTATTTATTATAACATGACTACAATGTTTTTAGTCCTATCATTTTTCAATATAGTTACTCTGCTCTTCAATGCATCTGGTCCACCGTTACACAAGCTTACCGATACCCTCTGCAAAATATAGGTTTGTGGTTGCGTAGCAAGCCACAAATGCATTGCTTCCTTCATCTGTTGATCGGACCTGAATCGACGGCCTCTGAGAGCATATTTAGGTGACCAAAACATATGGTAATCCGACGGGATGAGACCGGGACTATGCTCCAACACCTCAAAACGCAGTGTTTGAAGAGTTTGAGCGGTGTGGGAGGCGGTATGTGGACACGCATTGTCATACTACAGAAGAATGCCTTTCAACAATCGACTTCTGTGTTTCTTTTACTGTTTATCACTATACTTTTTACGATATAGTAATCGACGATATCACTATACTTTTTACTGCTTATTGTTGACCCCTTTTCCAGGTAATGTTCCAGGATTGACCCTTGTGAGTTCCAAAACAATGTGAGCATCACTTTCCCTGCAAAAGGTTGACAGTTGAATTTCTTCTTGACTGGAAATTCGAGGAACTTCCATTCTATGCTCTGGCATTTGCTCTCTCGTTCAAGGTGATGAATCCACGTTTCATCTCCACTGATGATTCGCCTGAGGAACGCTTTACCTTCGTTTCCATAACTGTCCAATAGGTTCTGATAGGTTCACACATTTTCGCTTGTGCTCTTCATCGAACTTTTTCGGAACCCATCTCACACAGACTTTCTGAAAGTTAAGTCTTCTACGCATGGTGTCATATGCAAAACCATAACTAATCTGCAAATGTGTTACCATTTCATCAACAGTCACTCGTCTGTTATTCAGAATCAAGGCACAGACTCGTTCACTAATGTCATGTGCTGCTGTTGCTGAATGCCCTGCTCTTTCCTCATCCTTCACGTTTGTTCGACCATTCTTGAACTATTCAATCAATTAGTAAACACTTCACTGTGGCAACACATTGTCCTCGTATTGTGTTGAAATTCTTCTATGAATTTCCGCTCCGGGTACACCTTCAGACAGAAAAAAAATGGATGATAGAATGCTGTTCTCCTTTGGTGTAAACAGAGAATGTCGCGACCATCTTTACTTCGCAACATCGCAAAGCAGACTGATGTGATAACGTTGCAACCCACCATAGGTGACGCGGTGGCTCAGTTGTAGAGCGTTCAGCTCTGGTGTATGGGGTCCCTGGTTCGATCCCAACTCCAGGCAAGTGAACTCTCTGGTGAACAAACACCGTGTGCGGGAGTTTCCTCGAGGTTCTCCCGTTTCCTCCCACTTTATTCATTTCATTCATTTCTTATCATCACCGTCTCCTTTAGCCTAGCAGGCGTAAACGTGGGAAGTAAAACTTCAAGATTTTTTTTTCATTTTTGATTTCATTAGTTACCTACACGTAATATGTGTTCTAATAGCTTCAGTACTTTTTTTTTTAATTTGCACAGTTTCATCCCTATAAACAAGTAGGGCTAATATGAAGTATTTACTGTAAGCGTTTGACGACCCAAAAGTCCAGTTTGACTGACGTTACACATTAAATCAAATACTAAAAATTTTCCTGTAAATAAACCATTCATATGTTAATTCAGAAAAGAAAGTAAATTGTAATTAAGATATAGGGTGACATATACAGTTGTTCAAATTAAAAGAACACGTGTAAGAATAAAGTATTGTGCAAATTTGCAAGCCGTAAGAAGTAACTTCATTTTAACTTATAAAATAAAAAATATTTCTTGCTTTGGGTTATGTAAGTATTTCTTTTTACCATATAATTATTGTGCCCTCCTTTATTATAAGTTTATACATTTTTTATAAATAATAAATTTTGCAATACGAATGCGAATTCTATCTACATTCTTTACACCTTTTTTTTAATAATGAAAAACAATTCATAAAGTTGTCCGCACTACCTCATTAAAACTAGTTGAACACTTAACTGAAAGATTAAAACTGACCTACATAAGGGTTAATATCATAAACTTTTGCCTGTATGCCTACTTCTTCCAAGTTCTTCATTACATAATTGATTTAACAAATCAAGTCACAGTAAAACTAATGCAGAACTTCTTATTTTCAGTGATATAAAAATAATAACCTCAATGAGAAAGTCTTAAGCAGTATTTTTTTTTAAAAAAATTAGATAAATGCATAAAACCCATGTACATTTTTTATTATGTAATACAAAATAATGTGGAACGAATATTTGATCTTCGACATTTACTTAGAACGGGTATTTTTTTCGGAAAAATACAATGGAAAATTTTCCGAACTTCACATCATTAATTCGAAGGATTATTAAATAATGAGTTCTTGCATTAAATGTGCTAGTCAGCTTTTTCCTCACTTTTGAAAACTTTATTACAACAATGAAATAATAGCCTATACTAATATCTATGCATATTCAGCTATTAAATACTACATAAATACTACTTAGAAAACTAGTCAGTGTTTTGAAATAATCTTCGCTCTTGATTCACAGTCTAAGCTTATGACGTCCTACTTGACTTGTTTTGACAATGGGGTACTTATCTACAACAAAATGTTTTACCAGACAGTGTTTATCCAAAATTCAGCCCCGACACTTGGGGGAAGAGGGATATATATCAAAAATGACCAATATTAGCGTCGAATTCATAGTTTTCGGAGTCGCTAAGATGAATAGCGACACTTCCGATGCCGTTTAAATCCAAATTTATCCTGAAACTTGGTATGACCAATATCACTGTCGAATCCTTAGTTTTCGGAATCGTTGAGATGAACAGTGACATTTTCGATGGCGTGCCCAGCAACATGGGGAAGAGAGGGATATGTAAAATCATCGAAAATGACCGATATTAGTGCCGAATTCATAGTTTTCGGGGTCGCTGAGATAAACCCGAAATGACAGTGGTGCCGTTTAAATCCAAATTCAGCCCCGCAACTTGGAGAGGAAAAAGGAGGAGAAATATTAAAATGATCAAAAATGACGGATATCAGAAAGCGCTTTAGTAAAGTGACTGACTAACGGAACACATTGTTATTTTTTCTTAATTTAACCCAGTGAAGCGGGTAATTGATGCTAGTACATAATAAATACATAATACCTAGAAAAAACTTTAGTACTGTAATTCGCAAAATTTTGAAGATAAAGAAAAGGAGTAAATAAAAAGGTGCAGTACGACAGAAAGGCTTTTCGGATCCAGAGAGACAACCGACTCAACAAAATTGTATTTCGTTGCATTTTTCCTTATTTCTCATCTTCGCGTTTTGAACAGAGCTCGTGCCTAATAAGTAATAAGTTTTCATTCTTTTTTAAAGAGCTCCCTCGTAGCTAAGCGATTACCGAACGCACCTGTGGCGCGGGAGACCCTGATTCGATTCCCTGCGGGAGCTCGAATTCCACGTTAAATTGTGGTTCGAATTCCACGTTAAATTGTAGATCCACGTCTGATATAGCCTCGCTGCTGAAAGGCACACTAAACTAAAATCAGACCATTTTTAAAGTGATGTGCTCTAAAACAATTTGACACTGTGTCAAACTTAATTCTCTATGGCCTATGGAACCCGGAGGTTCAATGCCGCGTTCACAAAAGCTCTCCACTGACTTCTATCCTTAGCTAACTGCATCCAGTTTCTACTTTGTATTCCTATCTGTGCGATATCCATCTTAATATTGTCCTCCCATCTGCGCCTAGGTCTTCCTAATGGTCGTTTTCCGATTGGTCTTCCAGTCAAGAATTTGAAAGCGTTTCTACTTATTTCCATTCTAGCTACATGACCTGCCCATCCAAGCCTCCTAGACTTGACGACCCTAACAATGTTGGGTAAATCGTATAAATTATGTAGTTCCTCGCTATGAAGTTTCTGCCATTCCCCATTCCCGTTCATCTTGGGTCCGAATCTTCGTCCCAGGATCTTGTTCTCAAATACTTTCAGTCTATGTTCTTCCCTCAGAGTAAGCGACTATGTTTCGCAACCATACATTGTCAAACTTAACATTTTTTTTTTAATGAGAAATGTGCACTTGAGAGAAGGCAAGTAGGCCTACCTTTGTCATTTCTATAAATTTCGTAATGTATGTCTGCTTGGATTTCATTGCATTGTATTGAACGTAATTGATTTGCACTGAGAAGTTTGAGTTTAATATTTAGAATTTATTGATTGATATCTTATCATAGATTCATAAAACTACAAATGAGAAGTTTACAATCATTATAGGTGTAAGTGAAAAAGGGCCTACATAATGAAAATAGCATTTCGGTAGGAGGTAGAATGATTAGGTGTATACAGTTTTCTGATGATATAGTGCTTGTTGCGGAATCTGAAAAGAAAATCAATATGTTGGAAAACTCGAGGAAACGGTCTGTAGAATATGGGATGAAAATTAGTGTCAGAAAGACAAAAGCCATGGTGATTGGAACGAAGCGGTCGGTGTCAAATAGTAGAGCAAGTGACTAGTTTTCGATACCTGGTAGTATTATTAATAATGATATGAAGTGTGAACGTAAATTAACAGCAAGGATAGGAATGGGGAAAGAAGCCGTTAGGTGTTTTGTGGGACCTTGAATAAAGAGTTATGAAAAAGACTCATAAATTGCTACGTGTAGAGTATTGTGCTGTATGGAGTAGACGTAGACATTACACAAAAATGAAAAATGACTGGAAGCTTTCCTAATATGGGTGTGGAGAAGAATGGATCGAGCGGAAAACAAATGAGAGAGTGTTAGAAATGGTGAAGGAGGAAATAACAATTTTAGATATTATTAAGAAGAGGAAGAGAACTGGTTGGGACATTGCGGCATTGGCTAAGGAGAAATTGTATCATGAGAAACGTGCTAAAGGATATGATGGCAGGAAAGAGAGAAAAGGGGTGAAGGAGATTACAATTGATGGACGATATCAAAATAGAAAAACAGTACGTGAAGACGAAGAGGTTAGCGGAAGACTGTGGAGGATAGAAGCTTCTCAGTTGGATCAAGTGATCTTTCAACAATGGCAGAATAACTATCATAAAGATGATATTAAAAACTATTTTTAAGTACAATGGATAAAATTATTATGGACATATATTACCGACACTTGACCAAAGTTTAGATTCTCAGACATACTATAAATAAATAAAATCTTGAAACACAATCTATTTTAGCGGAATAATATGTTTAGGATGGAATTACTGTAATATTTAAACAACATAAATTTAAGCATATGAATTTAAGACCAGCAGAAATCCTGTAATTTAGTTTTATTTTAATTCAGTACATAATATGCTCTATGGAAAATAGAAGAATGACATTATGGTCGGGTGTATATTGATCAGAGGAAGGCCAACCAAGCAGAAGCAGAGAGAAGCACGAGTAGATGGAGAGAGAGAGGCCTGAGTGGATTGACTAGTATATGTCACAGTCACAAGGTTGGAAAGGCCTTTGTCTAGTGCATGCTCGAACGAATATGCGGTATGCTTTATGATAATTTAATATATAAATGTAGATTATAAGATAATATATGATATATTTACAGGGTGTTTCAAAACAACACCGACAACGTTTGGGAGTGATTCCTCACACGAAGGTAAGACAAAACGTATAGACCAACCTGGGTGCACAAATGCTTGCTTTCGTAGTTATAGGCTGCCGAAACCATGAAAAAGTTAACTTTAAAGGTTCATAGCTCCAAAACTATTGGACCTACCGTAGTCATGTCAAGACTTCACTTAGGAACTAGTATGTGCCCTACCTAAATATCAATTACCAACAATTTTATAGAGGTAGTTCGTGAGTACTTGAAATTATATGTCCGTAGCCAAGCTCCCTCTATGAAAATTGTTGCGTGAGTACCTTAGGATTCTGAAACATGGATTTTTGGATAGGGCATATATTAGTTTCTAAGTGAAGTCTTGACTCAACTCCGGTCGGTCTCATAGTTTTGGAGTTATGGACATTTAAAATTCATTTTCTCATGTTTTCGGCAGCCTATAACTCCGAAAGGAAGCATTTTTGTACCCAGGTTGGTTTATACCTTTTGTCTTATGTTGGTGTCAGGAATCACCTCCCAAACGTTGTCGGTGTTCTTTTAAAACACCCTGTATATATAGAGAGGATGATTAAAAGAGTAGGAAAGTCATGTATACTTACCATCTATGTAGTGAGATCTCCAATGGACACATCCTGGGAAATCTGTACCTAAACCTGGAAGAAAGAAGAAACGTAAACAAGTAAATAAATAAATAAAATAGTGGATTTTTGCTACTAAACAACTGAATTAAAATGGTACCTCTTCCCTCACGAAGAATCTTGTTTTCTTCTGACAGACATTTATTTCCCCACGCCATTACGCGCGATCTGTTAATGGAGGTCAAAACACCGATTAGATTCTCAATGAAAATAATAATATAGTTCAAGACAAGGGCGTCGATCCTGGGGGTCAAGGGGGCCCAGGCCTCCCCAAAGCTCATGTGGGCCCCCTATTGTATTTGTGAATATACAATATTTGGCATAATTTGAGTACAATTTGTCTTAAAATCTTACCTTCTGCATCTGAATGCCCCTCCCCCAATTTTACAGAGAAATCGGCGCCCTTGGTTCAAGAGGATTATATCATTTGTTTATTTTACGATAGTTATATATAGCCAGAAATATCTTCAAGGAATTCTCTCTCTCTCTCTCTCTCTCTCTCTCTCTGTGTGTGTGTGTGTGTGTGTACAGGAAATGGAGTAATAATTGTAACAGTAATAATTTATTACTAAAATTAAAACAAAAAAGTAATATAAACATACATCATTACATTTTGTAATGTTAACATTTTGTTATGTTTACATAGATCTTTACATTTTGTAATGCTATTATTTTATTATGTTACAAGTCAAGGAAAAAGAAAAGGAGTAATTATTTAAATTATATATGTTTTAGTTTATTACAACAAGAGCCAACGAACTTAGAAATTAACAGAAATGACACACATAAAAACTGGAATAATTACTTATTACAGCAAAAGATGTACTAGATCACGAAGAAAAAATTAGCAAGAAACGAATGGACGAACAAGGAAATTTTGAAATTAATGGAAAGAAGGAAGTTTAAGAAATCAGCAAAAATCAGGATAAGAAACAGTACAAAATAATAAGTCAAATTATTCGAAAATGCAGGCATGTCAAGGAGCAGTAAATGAAACAAAGTGTTGATTAATACATAGGAAAGCACATGAACATAATGGATGTGCCAAAGAGCAATGTACTAAATAAACTTGGAATCTTCGGTTTACTGTTTCCGAAGATAACCGAAGTTGGACTAATCAATGCGGTCAGCCTTTTTGGAATAGGCTGTATATAGGTACAAATCCACTGACTCACTGATTTATACATCAACAGGACCCAAGATCTATTAGGCGCAGAAGCTTGAAATTATGTACAAATGTTCAAATTGTCCTTTGGATCCTGGGCTTCAGATAAGATGGCATTTTTCGAAGTGCGAAACCTAAAATGGAATATCTGGTCTTCAATGCTTTTTGCCGTTCAGCAGGTCTTTGAAACTATTTGACTGAGTCTTGAAACTTTGCACAAATGTTCTCCTTGCAGTTAAAATATATATTTAAAGTAGATGGTAATGGGAATAACGTTGCTTGAATGATTTTTTCCCGTTCGTCATCCGATTTCTACCCATACTCAGGGGTAAAAGTGATGGGTAACTCGTCCCCGTTTCCCAACTCCAAAAAATATATACGGCGGCCTCCAGTTCCTAAAAATTATAATAGGCAAACATAAGCAGGAGACGGTGTAACATCATGCCTCTACTTGTCGTCCCCCTACCTTTTCAGACCCACTTTTAACCCTGCTCATACTACTTCTTGAAATCTTGGAAATCTTAAAATTTCGTATAAATGTTTTCTATGCACTCTAGGTTGTATATAATACGGGAGTTTTTGAAATGCGTCCCCTAACAGGGCTCGTATAATATTCTGTTATTCGCCAGTTTTCCGAAACTATTAAACGAATAGCCTTAACTAATCAAGAAAGTCCTATTGCTTTTCGTAGAGGTCTGTGTTCAATTGGCCCTCACACCGTGAGTTGAATGCGAATGCAGATAAGGCGAAGGTCAGTTGTTGGTGTGGGTATATTCAACATACTACCTGGTTTTGGTAGTTCAGTTACACCGTGAACTTGCGTAAAGACAGAGTGAACACCAGACTTCCATAGGGCGTCATAAAGTCATCTATGCTGTACGAGTTCAAACTGGGGTCAAACGCCACTCCAGTGGGGCGGAAGATTGCCAGGCCTTTGGTGAGAATGTCGTGACTACCTGGACAGTATAGTGGGGGTTAAACAATTTAAGGACGGTGACGAAACACTCGAAGACTTACCACGTGCTGGAAGACCACTACATGTACAAAGTGAAGATCTTCAGGCAGCAATTGAGTTGCTAAACATGTAAGGAGCTGGGACTACAATTCAATGTCAGTGGAGAAACCATTCGAGCAGCACCTCCAACAACTTGGGAAGCACTACAAGTTGAGTCGATGGGTCCCAAATGATTTGACTCCGGGCCAGAAGGCAACGCTAGCAGACACCTGTATTTCTTTGCTGCCTCGTATGAGGATGGAGCCATTTCTGGATAGGCTGTTCACATGTAATGAGAGATGGGTCCACGGCTGTCATCATTGGCTAACATCCCATGAACCTGTTTGAAAACAGCCGAAACCAGCACTGCACTAGAAGAAGGTCCTCCTGTGTGTTTGGTGGACTGCTCGCTTCAGCGTGCATCGGGAAATGCTACCAGGTGGTCAGAGCATCAATGCAATTGTGTACTGTAAGAGGTTGAGCCGTGTTCAAGAAAACTTCAAACCTCTGGAGCCAGCACTTCTGAATCGCAAAGGGGTTCTCTTGTTACAAGACAACGCCAAGTTCCACTTGGCTAGGATGACCCGGAACACCATTTTACGCCTTCGATGGGAAACACTATTACATCCGTCATATTTCTTGGACATTGCTTTCTAGAACGTTGGCAGAAGGTCGTCGATGCTGATGGGGACGATTTTCGATCTTCCAGGTACATTTTAGGTGACATATCGATGTTCGAAGACGGTGGGTGAAAAGACGACAGAACGTTCTTGGTCACCTTTATACAAATGTGACAATCTTATTTTTTATTTGTGCTTCGTAAGAGGAATAACAGTGTTTGATTTTTTTTTTTTTTTTTACTTTTGACTACATCTTGAAGATTATTAGGCGTAGAACCTTGAAAACTTGTATGAACATTCTCCTTGCATTTCACGCTATAGATAAAATGAACTTCCTGAAAGGGGATAAGGAGACTTAAAGTAAGTTTTGTCATTCACCAGGTCTCTGATAACATTAGGTGTACAACTTTGAAAGAGCATAGAGCCGATTCCCCAACGGTAGCGAAACCGTTGGTGGACGCTGGTAGTGGCATTGTAAAGGTTCTGGTCACCTTAGCACAGTGGCGATATCAGAAATCAGACCGGCGTTCCGAGACTCCAGAAATGGTGTTCCAAAGTTTTGAGACTCCGTTTGACGAACCAAATCGAAATAGCAAAGATGGTTCGGTAGTGTCGAAATGAGTGAGTGAACACTCAGCTACGCAGCACTTACTAAATAGGTTATCAATTCCAAAATATTGCTTGTGCTCCTTATCAGCTTTGTTACTTTGTAACATGTGCAAACACCCGACCACTAAAAAGTCTAATGACTATTTTAGCATAAATGGACTTCGATTTTCTTTGCTCTGCTCCTTGCAGTAGCATCAAAAGACACTTATTTGGATTTGCGACGAGATACTTAACTATGACGAGTGATTATAAAGACAAACCAATTATTGGCCTAGATCGAGGACCTAAAAAAAATCGAACTAATCAAGGTGGATAAACATCATATCCATATAGTGGTTACGTGTACGATTTCGGATTTTGATATCGTGGCATAAAAATTGAAGTGCAGTTATAGTGTGGCTACAGCATCTCGCAGTCCTTGCACCACTGTTAAAATTACACCAATGCTCGACCACTTTATCAGTTGCTGTTAGACTGATATTCGAATGGAACACTAGAGTAAACCTTTCATGGTTTGTTTTGGCCACAGTGTCGCTATTACAGGGTGCCCTCCACCAGGATGGCGTTGGCTTGATCGATTTCGATGCAATGGTGAAGTAACTGATGTTCACCTGGCCCGTGTACCTTTCCAGATCATGAAGGCATCGTTGTCCTTATCGTCATCGTCATCATTGGTGCAGCCCCGATAGTCCAGGTTTTGAGTATGGTTCTGTAGGAAAGTTTGAGTATGGAGAATGTTTCTTCAGAAATCGTTAGTAGGTGTCTTTCTAATTATTTTTTACTTGGGTGGACATCCGAAATCTGGTACGTTTTCCAGATATGACGTCATCAAACATGGCGGCTGCTTAATCACAAAAATGTTCATATCTGGGTTATATTGGACTGATTAACATGTAATTTTGTTCTTTTCTTTCAGGATTGCTTACCAGGGGTCCTAGTATGTATCATTTTACTAAGATGAACATCTGATATTTCTCTGGGATGACATTATCCAAGATGGTGGCTGCTTAATCACAAAAATGTACATATGTCGACTAATATTGGATTGATTAACACATAGTTTCGTTCTTTCTCGAGATTTGCTTAGCAGAGGCCCTAGTAAGTATTTTTTTCTTACTAAAGTGAACATCCAACACATTTCTCTGGAATGACGTCATCCAAGATGGCATCTGCTCAATTACAAATATATTGTTTTACTGAAATTAACACAGAATTTCGTTATAATTTTTCATTCCTGTTAAACAAATGTTCTTGTAACTAGTTTCAATTTAGATGGTCATCCGACAAATTCTCCACATGTAACATCATCCAAGATGGCGTGACATCATCCAAGGTGGCGGCTATTCACTCAGAAATCTTCATATCGCTGGTAATATTGGACTATTCAACATGAAATTTTATTCCTATGTTGCAATTACTGTTGGCGAAGCGAATACGGTATCTCTAAAGTAGCAATTCACTTTAATTCTAATATAGTTTCAGATGACCTAAATATACATTATTTGAATAGTATTTGTAATATATTAAGCCACTTCTTAAAATTGCGTTTGATATTTTACCACACTTAAAGTACATTAATATTCAACACAGACATTCACAACAATGCATATATCCGTGCCTCTTATTAATATCGAGAACTAAAAATCCAACTAATTTTCTAATCCAGTAAATTATGTGCTCTATCTAGTAAATTATCTTTACAAAATAACTAATTAGTAAGATGATAAATTTATTAACAGTTGCGTTCATTCTAATTTTATAAACATTATTAACAACATAATATCAATAGCCTTCCATAAAAAACAATTTGTTTACAATATAAGGTGCATCAAAAATTTTAAATTATACTATATGAAAAACGAAATGTAATATACTACAACGAATATCACCACCAGCTTTTTAAAGATTTTATCTTAAGGGTATTCACTACAGCGAAATTAAACTACCGCTAATTTTAGAGTTTTTCTGTGATATCTTCCAAACAAATAAAAATATTCGAAAAGCAGAAACGTAGTGAACTAGATAATACGATTTTGCATGTGATGCCGTTATCACAACTCACCTATCTGCTTTCGACTTGCAACTGTAGATAGATTTAGCAATTTTTGCGGGTTCTGTAAATAGCGGTATACCAAAAACAGATAGGTGAATTATGGTAAAGGTATCACATGCAAAATCATATTGTCTAGTTCATTACGTTTCTGCTTTTCGAATATTTTTATTTGTTTGGAAGATATCACAGAAAAACTCTAAAATTAGCGGTAGTTTAATTTCGCTGTAGTGAAAGCCCTTAAAAGGATTTTTACAAATTGAATGCGACTCCTTTACACTCGCAAAAATGAACAAAATGTTATCTTATTTTTTATAAATGCATGAGGATTTTGTACATGTCAAACAAGTATATGCCGCAATAAACTCATTTGGTTACTACTGAATTAAAGTTTATTTTTGCCATCAAACAATCTTCTGCCACTTCAAAACCAAAATGGCAGGGGTCTAAGTGAACAATCATGTCATCAATACAGTGCCGTTAAAGGTATGTTTAAAAGTAAAATCTTAAGAAGTGTCCCTTAATACTTCTGCTTGTACGTGTCAAGCCGTCAATGTCTAATTTTTTCCATGATGATACTGACAAACCCTGAAATTTTGACCCTGTCATGGATTTCCAGTTCATGATCAATAGCAAGATAAGGCACTTAAGCAAATGTCCCAGATTTTAATAGTTGTGCAAAACATACTTGAGCATCTGACCCGATCCCAATATTAAAAGGAGGATGAAAGAGGAAAAAATAAATTAAAATTTTAATAAAATAAAGCGTAAATTTGAAGATTTAGTTACATCCTATTATATCGCATATGAAAAAAAATATAATATGATGGTTAAACAAGTCTCTTCTCGTTGTTTCAGGTAATATTTTATATTGCGCGTCCATAATGCACCCTTTTGGTGTCCATGCACGTTACGGCTTTATTTACAAGTAGCACTTGAGAAGTGTAACACTCCGATTCTGATAAAATTTGGCAGGTAGATACTACACATAAAATAATCGAATACCTGTTTTTTTTTTTTTTTTTTTTTGCGGAAAAACAGTTTTAGGGGGCAAAAGCCCACACCCAAAATTTTGAAAGTTGCTCCCGAAAGGCAAGAACAAGTGAACCGAAGTAAATTAAATTGTGCACAGATATTGCAGACGTAAAATGAGGGAAAACGGGTGTCGTATTTTCTGAAAAGAAAAAACGGTTGGATGGGGCACGGACCCCTTCAAACCTTTGATCACGAAATATCAAAAGTGCTAGTAACAGTGTCAAATGTGTGCAAAGGTCATGAAGAATTGCAACGAAACTTTGTGTATGGACAATACGGAAAAAAAATAAATGAATACGGGTTTTTATTTTCTTCGGAAAAACGGTTTTAGGGGGCCAAAGCACTCGCCCAAAATTTTGAAATTAAACTGGAAAATAGGAAACTGCTCCTCCAGTGTTTGTATTTCCTAGACTTCGTTATAAGGATATCTTTTCCAGTGAGTCACCAGAAGGATCTCTTGGTCTAGCATCGAAATCAGGATGGACGACTGGTGAACGTTTTATGCAAGTGCTACAACACATTAAAAAACACTTTTCGTCTTCGGTCGTACCAATCTGCCCCTACATGGGGAAGATTGGTAGAGATTGCAGATCTTTCGTAAAATGTAATTTACTCCAGGTTGGACATTAGAAGAGTCAATATTGTACACTGTAAATGTAGCTAAAGAATCACAGTTTCAATAGGAAAAAAAGCGTGTTGCACAAGCTGACGACATGTTCTAAAACCTCGGTTAAGTAAAAATTGTACCAATGTCCCTCTCTCTCCCCTATATAAAATATCTCATATAAGAAAGCAGTTTGGCCAATTATCAACACTGGGAAAAGACTGTAAGATTGATTTTGGAAAATTAAAGTTTAAGTAATGATTTCCACAAAACACAGAAAATCTTCTGATTTCAGGTGTAAGAAAGAGATTCTACATCATCTTTGACAAAACAGGCGCCTTTAAGCATATAAGGCCTTATGCAGAGTCGTTTTGATGTACGATTAGCGTCATACTAAAGGCCTGACTACTGCAGGAATTATATGATAGTCGAATTCTTTAGTGTGCCACTAATGACGCGTCAGAACGACTCTGCATAACGCCAATACTGTATATTTCAAGATGGCGGAAATTGACTGAAAAATTGCTTAACAATGTCTATGGCTTTGAGTGATTTCGCTATTTCCGGATACGAGAAAGTCTTTTGATTCGATCTTGATGAAGTGAGAAGTTATTTAGGAGCAATTTAGAACCGCTTGTAAACCATAATTTCAGCGAAATCAAACTTAGATTGACAAGTATGTCAAACCAGAAAAAAATGTATACCCTGTATAGCTTTCAGATATTTTCAATATTCTTTATTATACAAAGAATCGGCATTCTATTAGTTACATTGTAAAAGTGAAAGTGACAGAGAACGAAAATAAAGCGCTAAATTCTTTCAGGCATTAACTATATAAAACAAATAAAGAATAAGAAACGTGTTATGAAAGTAAGATTCAGTACTAACAAACATGACCTTGAACTAGAAGAAGGAAGCCTGCCAGGCAGAATAAAAAGAACACGATGCTTGAATGTGTGCATGTGACTGATAGGATGACTCAAAACGATTTTCATTCTTAATATACCGCAATCAAACAGTAAAACTTTACGTAATTACGTACTAAAATCGCAGGAGTTAGGATTTAGATTTCTGGGCTTTCGGCATGTATGGCCATTTAGCCTGTCACGTATGAGGGTTGACGTCCCTCGGCGAGCACATTATCCGGGTAAAGGGAAGGAAGAAAGGATTAAGGAAGGAAGGAAGCGATCTGGGACCTGTAAGTTAGGTACCATCTCGAAATTTGTCTGGTGTGAATGAGGAAAATCCAGGCAAACATTCAGGATGGCTGCTCTGAAAAAGCTATTTACACTTTTTCGCCCGAGTGCCCACACCCATACTAAAATTGTATCATCCTTTATTTCAATGCTCATTCCGCTGTTCCAGTGTCCTTAACAGACATGCAATTTGACAACTTTAATTCCTTGGGGGAAAGAGGGAGAAAACAGAGGAGCAGATAAATTTTGAAGTGGCAGCTATTTTTTTTTTTTTTTTTTTTAAATATATCGAAAAGGATAGTTTTATGTTACTTAACCTACATTACATTACAAAATATCTCAGAAGGAGGCCAGGGGGCAGGTGTACCCACCGGAGGCGGCCGGTTGCCACCTCTCTTGCGTCGTTACTGTTGGGTGCAATGCAACTCTGTGAACAAGACCGTACATAGGGGATGATCAGGGGGGAAAACTGAGCCTCCTGCAACCACCATAATTCCCTGGAACTTTCAGTTGTTAGTTGGTATGTTATGTATGGTAATGTAAGGTGCCCTTAAGTTCGCCGTCCTTCCCCAACAATTACGATGGTCACTCTATGTTAATATACTGGCTACGGACACACTGACAACTACTACTCGATTATATTTTATTATATTGTGTATAATTCGGATCTAGTAATTCTGATAAAAACAGTCCCTTGAAAATCACTTTTCGTTAGGAAACAAGCAAAATTGCGTTGCTACTGAGCCGCAGTTCTAAACTTGTTCTGGGGTCTGATAAAGGAGCTCAAGTAGTCGTGAATGGAGCTGGAATACGTTTCTTAGGAGATTTTACTGTTCTTTACAACCCACAATTTTTGTACTTTAAATATTTTCTATTATTATTATTATTATTATTATTATTATTATTATTATTATTATTATTATTATTATTATTATTATTATTATTACTCTAGTTCTACTGAGTTAGGGAAAGATTCTCATGTATATACCATAGTTAGGGAAAGATTCTCATGTATATCATTACCCGTTTGTACTCGTATACTACGACATTATATAGTAGGGTCATTTAGGGACATTTCGACACGTTAAGCAACAAGTCGAAAGTTACGATAATTTTATTCTGCAAAAGCGATAATATTTGACAATAATCCTTGCCCTCACTATAAAACACAAAATCTTGCCCGTCAATTCAGTTCTTGTAAATGCAAGAACACATAAACGGAATGGTGCGAATCAATGGATTTTGGAAGACTTGCGGGAGAACTCGGCACTAACTATAGGAGATGTCGACACTACAGTATATAAACAATGAAATCCTTCACATCTTTGAAAACAGTGTCCTTTGCAACAAACATAATACGCAATGAAATACTAGATGTAAGGTTTCTACTATCTACATATGACTTATTAGCAAACTTTGCTGCTATTCATTACAATTAAGTTGGAATATAATAATACTAAAACAGTATAAGCTCGTTAATAACAAAGTTTGTTTTCAACCGGTTTTGCAACATATTGTATTTCAATATTTCAGTACGCATAATAATCAAGAATCGAAAATAACAATTTAACACAATTATTTTCGGAATCCATATATATGAAGAATCTAACAGACTGATTTCTTCCAACTGAAACTAACTTTCTCATAGTCTTCTTTCACAACATTTTGCCAGGGTTCCTACGAACAAAGTTGCCGTAAGAGAAGTTGAAATTGTCTTTCAAACTGCGAAAGAAAGATACATTAAGGATTGAAAATTTTGAGTGTTGTGTAATGGGAGCATTAGAGGCTTTCTTTAATATATCAGCATCTTTGACACATGTACTGCGCTAATCTAAAACCAAAGATACTTTACCGTTAGAATTATACCTGACTAATTGATCCAGAAACTGAGAAAGCGTGTTTATGTAACCTAAATCTATGATGTATACACTAAGATGAACCAGACGGTAGTCCTTTTGTCTGAAGACTTTCCTTAGAACAAAGGAACTACATGTTAGTACGATATATGCACTGGTTCTTTTATCGTAATCTAAATTTGAGTCACATTAAAATAATACATACTTCATTCGACCGCTTTTACTTTTCTTTATTTTTATCTATCTTGTTATTTAGTCGTCCCTGACGAAACTACCTTTTTGTTTATTTATTTGTATCATATATAGTTACCTGGTTGTTCTGCCAACCACGTATTGACAATCTCATTATTTTTTGACATCTGAATATCTTTCTGTATATTTGACAATTATATATTTTTAACTAACTTCTTCTTCGAAATAACCTGGGTTAGTACATATAAAGAAATACTCATTGCCCCAAAAATATAAGTATATACAACGTACCGTTGTAATGTCAAAATCTCTCTACAATCACTATCTACCCAGGCCCGTATCCACAGGGGGGGCAAGAGGGGGCCGGACCCCCTAAATTTTTCTTGCCCCCCCTAAAATTTTCATGGGAGGCTTGCAAAAAACTCGATTAATTCTATGTGTAAACACTAAGAATAAAATGCAATATAAAAGAGATTATTCCAAGAATTTTTCCATTTTAACTATTTGATGAACACTTCCAAACATAGGGGCCGCGGTGGCTCAGTGGTAGAGCGTTCACCTCTGGTGCTAGAGGTCTTGGGTTCAAACCCTGCTCCCGCCAAGTGAACTTTGTGGTGGACAAACACCGTGGGTTTTCTCGGGGTTCTCCCGTTTCCTCCCACTTTCTTCATTCCACCATTTCCTTCATTTCTCATTATCACCGTCTCCTTTAGCCTAACCGGCATAACCGTGGGACGTAAAACTTAAAATTTCATTTCATTTTCACTTCTAAACATATTTTAAAGGAGTTAAAGTAAAGTTTATCAGTCTTCTCGAATCTCGATATGAAATGACACAATACATATTGAAGCAAGTTTTTACGAAAAGAAGGAATATGTTCATAACGCCACAATTGTAATAGCGATCTGGAAGGTAGGAGACGAAGTGTGAAGTGCTTGCTCCAAGCCAAATCATAAAAACAGGAGCAGGAACAAAGAGTTTATCTTTTGTCGATTGCAGTAACGGCGGTAGGTTATTGTTATTCTATTGTGTAGTTGTAGTACATACATGCATTGCAAAATCCTCGTCAACAGCAAACCTTAGATTAACTGTGGAACAATTAGTTTGAATTGAATTAAGAGCTCCGAGTTCCGTTAAAGGCGATTGATTCTAGTAGAGTCCAAATTATTGTGGTGTGATATGTAAAACAAGAACTGTGGTGAAACATTCACCGAAAAAGTAATGGTTGCAAAGACTTTCATATGTTTGTTCTCGTAAAAGAATAAAGTTAAGCTAAATTAACTTAATTAGATGAGTAACTGAGCAAGTGAACATATTTAACGTTTAAGAGGCCTCATCACTGCGAAATTAAAATACCGCTAATTTTACAGTAATTATGTGCTATCTTCAAATAGATAAAAGATAATCGAAAAGTGGAACAAGATCTCCCTAGACAATATTATTCTGCGTGAGATACCGTTATCATAACTCATTTATCTGCTTTCGATTTCCAGCCATTTAGAAAATCGGCATTTATTTTCGCGTTTCTAAATAACTACAAATGGAAAGCTACTAGGTGACTCGTGATAACGGTACCTCATGCAAAATAACATCGTCTAGGGAGGTCTTGATCCACTTTTCGATTATCTTTTATCTATTTGAACATATCACATAATTACTGTAAAATTAGCGGTATTTTAATTTCGCAGTGATAGGGACTCTTAAGTTTAAGGATTAAATTCCGGGTTGTGGAGCCAGGAGTAGTAAAAATTTGCAAGATTGAGAGGAGAAATCAAGTAGCAAAATGTTTTGTATTGTAGTTGGGATGGGAGATCCCGTGAAAGTAGCTAGTTTTCATATAAAAACGTTGTAAATTGGAACTATTTCTTAGTCACGTACGGGTAATAATGTTGTAATTCAACATAAAAGAAGCAGTGATGGGTGTAGCGTTTTATTTACATTAAGAAAAATCCTGGGGCCGTTGTGGCTCAGTGGTAGAGCGTTCACCTCTGGCGCTTGGGGTCCCAGGTTCGAACATAGCCCCCGCTAAGTGAACTTTGTGGTGGACAAACACCGTATGCGTAGGTTTTCTCGGGGTTCTCTCGTTTCCTCCCACTTTCTTCATTACTCATTATCACCGTCTCCTTTAGCCTAACCGGCATGACCGTGGGACGTAAAACTCAAAGATTTCATTTCATTTTTCCATTAAGAAAAATCCGTTCTCCGGAGAGCGGTATATTGTACAAATATACGGTATTCTCTTGCTTACTACAAAAATCAGAACGGAGCATACGTTATCCGTATGCTACATAGGCACTGCCCTTAGGTGTTACATCATGCCGTTGCAGGATATTAGATGTCTAACAGTACATACATATATGTATGTTAACCTTCGTCAGTTATATGTTATATACGTCCATTTGTATGTGAGATCCTGACAACCTCTATTGTTTCATGCGGAAATTACATACAGATGGAACACTTATATAGAAAGTATTATAAAACATGCGTTTTCAGTTATACATTTGCTGCTGTACGTTAAGTTCAAAAACTACAGGATTTACAAATGTAATATACGATATTACGTATGCCGCATACTTTTTTTCTCAGTGTAGCTTTGAATGACATTATAGTATTTTTTTAAAGCTGTTTTGTTATGTGTCTTCTTGGTATAGTGTGCAGGTGGTTCATTTATATAAAACGAATTTAATTTAAGATTTTAAACAAGAACTTAGTATAAATATTAAAAAAAAATACAACTGTAATTGTAAACAAGGGAATTACTTCAACGATACCCGTCCACCAAATTTTCAACAAAAACTATAATAAAATCTACAATCATCAATTTCTACTTAAACTTTACTCATTTTATGTTCAGTTACGTTACGTCGAGGGTATGAGTACGGGGGAGAAACCACAATTACATATAGAAATCCATTGTTAACCTAAAGGGGAGACTGGCGGGCCGCGCGGAGCACGGTTGTTAATGGGGAGTGCGGAGTTGAGAGCGAAGAACGAGGGAAGCGAGAAGCCGAAGTAAGGCGGGATAACGCACTACTAGGTTACTTAGGTTAGGTTATGTCTACTTCACACTTACCTTAGTACGTACTTACGTTTGCAGAGCTCTCCTATCTCAAGCAGAAACTCATGAACGATTGTTGGTGGTCTTTGTTATTTCATTCATTAAGCCATGAATATTCAAAAGATTAAAACTTGTCCGGGCAAGATATTTTTGTAACGTAGACGGGCAACTGGGGCTTACCAACTTTATTAGCCTTACCAACTCGATATGTTCATGACTTTAACTTCGACTAAAGATAGAAGAATTCAGAATTTTATGTCATCGAAATACTTATGGTTATTGAGAAATTCGAAAAAATATATGAAGCTACTGGGCCTGGGAGACCCCGCTTGCCCGGATAACATCATGTTTTACAAATGTTAGTACTGTCAATTTACATCCAGCGCAAAGATCCTGTACACTTGCAGGCATATTTACTCGAAAATTATCCACAAACCAACCGACCTGAACCTAGAGACAAGTAGTTCCCTCTACTTGCGAATTAGTTCCGTCTTTATAACCGCTTATCAAAAGGTATTACACATAAATTACGCTTCACTTACATGTTATCAAGCACACAAGCAATCAAATTATCAAATTCTTCCAGGTAAATTTTCAAAATTTTGATGAAAACGGAATTGCAACTTCGCAAGTTAACCCTAAACAAGAGCCTAAGTAAAGTTGAATTTCCTTATTTCACAGTAGATCATCCCTCGTTCTTGATCTTAATGTTAGTATTACATGTGGGACTATTCAAACATTTATATTTTAATTCTAATTCGTGTAGTTAGAAATACCCATTTAATAAAATTCATGTTTTTTTTTTATGTAGATTACAGAATGTTAACTTAATGTGTGTGTGTGTGTGTGTGTGTGTAGAGGGGGATAATAGAATTAAGTAGAAGCAAAATACTTAAACATTCAAGAGCAGATATGATGAATTGCTAATGTTACTATTTGATGAACTATAATATGGTTGGCTCTCCCCCCCCCCTAACTTCTACCGGGCCCCCTCTACATTTTTGGGCTGGCTACGGGCCTGTATCTACCCCTAAATTCATTGATCAACAAAAGTTGGTAGGAGTTGTCATTGTAACAAGCAATGTGTGTCATCTTGACACGCATGCGTACAGAGGGTATACTCTATCATAATACCAATCCTTTGCCTCCTTTCATTAACATATATTACCGCTATACCACTTTTTGACTTACTGAAAGTTACGGCATGGATATTTTTTCTTAAATAAAACTTTATGTACCTTTTCTTAGAGGCTTCTGCTTCCTTTGCAACGGGCAAAATTAATTTTTCACCGTACGCAACTTGTCTCTGAGAATCGACACTAACCTTCCACGTACTAGATGTTTCTTCTCGCGTGCGTATATGATCACTAGCTTTGCCAGACCCAGGGCCGGATTTCCCAATAGGCCCGGTAGGCCCGGGCCTATGGGCGCAAGCTCCCAGGGGGCGTACGGCCGAGACAGAAAAAATAAAAAAATATCTAGGCTCGGCGCTACTGCTCGGAGTGATTAGGGGCGCATGCGCCTGTGCGTGCCAATGCTCAACTCATTGCTCCACGAATACCGCTACGAGATTAAAACTATTTTATAATGTATTACAGAGTTTTTTTTATTTATTTATTTATTTTCCCAAATGGCTAAATTGAACAAAACCAAAGTTATTCACCAATCTTTTGTTAATACATTAACGGTATTTTTAAGCCAAGAACCAAGTAAATTCCTCAAAAAACTTGCAATGATAAAATTGCATCGTGGAGTGGTGTTTAAGCAAGCATATAGGCCTGATATATTTTTTAAATAAGGGTTTTTAGGAAAGTAACTTTAACCAGACTAGGGGGCGGAAAAAGTTATTGGGCCTAGGGGCGCCAAAATGCTAAATCCGGCCCTGGCCAGACCTTAAAAGTGTCGACATCTTCTGAGTGTCGAGATCTCCTTAAATGACCCTATTTAGCGTTCTAAACAATAACTTTTGTAGCTCTACTTTCTAACCATAAAGTTGATTGTGAAATATTTACACAAGAGAGTATGAGCGTCTCTGGCAAGTTAAAATTGGGGGAGAGGGGGACCACTAAAATGCTACTAGACCCTAACTAAATTTACGTCAAAATTATGAGTAAATGATAATTTACTTGAGTGACAAGCTAACTGGATCCTCATACTACCTTTTCCAATACAATGGATAGGTTAAGCATGACATATTTCCGCCAGTATTTGTTGTTCATTTGTTTCCGATGGGTTCTAAAGTCGCGAGCTGTATATGGAACTTACAATGATTATATTTCACATTGACTTTTAAACATTGTAATGAAAGAGAGAATTACATTTTTTTAAGTTTGTGAAAGAGGGAACTTTGAAGTCTAAATAGATCAAAGATAAGTAAGGGAGGGAAATTTATTTGCATGAAAATAAAGTAGAACATTACCCAGCCTATGCTTTCTGTACATACCAGACTTATTGTTTGGAACCGAAAATGTGAGTTTTAGATCCTTGCACTTAGATTTAGTGCAGTAGTGATAAAATCACTTATATAAAATCACATATCACATATAAATTCATTTGTTCTGTCTCTCTGTACTTCTTCAATATAGATCAGCATTGAACAATTTCATCTCCTCAACAAAATATTGGGAAGATGTGTCCTCCCTGTCCCTCCTCTCGCCAGAGACGCCCATGCAAGAGAGCATATATCCCAGCGTTTTTGAAAATTTCCATTTGGAAAGGGGGAGTTTCAAAAATCTACATATCCAAATAAAACTCTATGTATATTAGAGCATAACTCTGCAACACCTGAAGCAATTTCTACAAACTTGATACACATATGACTTGCTAGCTGGAAAAATACAGTGGAAGTAAGATACCTCTATCATCCCTTTTTGGTGAATATTTTGTCATATGTAAAAATAATAGAAAACAACTTATATTAATTGTGTAGTCATAGTTTCCGTGGTAACTGAGATAGAGAGTAACACTCCCTACGTTGTTCCAGTCCACGTTCAGCCCCTAGTTGGGTAAGACACCACTAGTGCCTGTCGAGGTAGGGATAGTAAGGGGCTGGCATGTAATAATAATCGAAGACGATTGATAGTATTGTGGATTACATAGCTTTCGGGGTCGCTGAGAGAAATAAAACACTCTTCATGCCGTTTAAGTCAACGTTCAGCTCTCAGGAAGTATAAGTCATCCTGAGTATTCTTAAATTTGGAAGTGTATAGGATGACATGTAAAAATAACCAAAATGTCCAATATTAGTGTTGAACACATGGTTTCAGGTTCGCTTAGATGAATACGAACACTCTTAATACGGCTTAATTCCAAGTTCAGCACCCAGTGGAGTTAAAACACCTCTAATATCCCTAGAGTTGAAGGTGGAAGTGAATCGCCAAGATGCATAGTAACATTCCTGATTCCGTTAGATTCAGGTTTAGTCTCGACAGCTGAGAAGGGATGAAAAATAAACTGTCCCAAATGACCGATATTAGTGTCGAATCCATGTCGCTAAGTTACTTACCCATAGTCTCTATGACATTTGAGCCCAAGTTTAATCAGGAACGGGCATGTCAGCTAGCTCGGGAGGTGACAGCTGCAAGGCAGAAAGCATTGTACAGTTCGCGGCTTAGAAATCGTTACAAAAATTTTAAGTCCAAATTGGTAACAAACTCTTGTCCAATTTAATGCGATTCTTGCCCCATTTGCTTATGCATTCAATAAGACATGTCTCAATCGGCTAGTTGCTTCTGGTATTCAATCCAACTCCCCCACCTCTCCTTGTCTAAAGCAGTGTGTGATGTAATATCCTCTTTCCATTCAGACGGAAAAAACAGGAATCAGGTTTACAAGGTTTATAGCTCTAACAGTCTCTTTCAGTCGTTTGTTTTGAAATGCCGTTTTAGAGCCTGAATAAAAAAGTCACAAAATGTTCCCCTAGCTTCACAAACTCCTTTATTTGCATTCTTTCCCTCCTTCAATGACTACAAGCTAGGAAGATACTCCTTGTGAAATCTATGGAAATTGTCAAGCACGGCAGTAAGTTTTGTGCTTCCCAAAGTCTGTAACGCGAGCGCAGAGTTCTGAAAACCAATGGCAGAAATGAGTGATATTTAATGATTGACTTCATTTCTTATCAGTAATTGCAAGCAAATGTTCCAGCAGCGTCATTTGTGGACGGCAGGAGTAATTCCCCCTCCCTTGAGCTTGATAAATACATGTTGTTTGATCGAAAGTATAGTAATACAGTAATAAGAAAAGTGAGAGTTTCTTATGTCGTCGAAGAGCGCTTACATTTGGTTTCAAGCCATATGAGTTTATAGCAAACGACATTGAGAGAAAGAGAGATTCAAATATGAAGACAGAGAGGGATGAATTACATATGCAAGTTTAGAATTGGAGAAAATGATCGGATAGCATCCATATTATGACGAAAATTGTGATTGTGTGAAACTAAGAAGGAAAGATTCCGAGCTGCTAGGATCACATTAGGCACTTGTCGAATTAAGATGGAGAACTCTTATTAGAGCATCAGATGATTGTGAAGTGAGAGAAAGATCTTAAGATCTGGTGAATTAAGAATTTAAAAAGTCTTGAGCTTCCGACGCGGTTTTTGAACAGCGAACCTCTTAGCTAGCAAAGTTTGACTTTATAAATTCTGCCACGGAGACCTCTATGCAGTAATTCATATAACTTAGTTACAGGGTCAGGGTGCATAATGAACTTCCCTATTTCAGGAAGACGTTTTAAGGCAGTAAAAGTTTCTTATTATTGTGTTAATTGAGGTATATTTGATAGAACGTTTAGATAAAGTAGTGCCAAATACTCAGACATAAATCACCTTTTGCGAAACTCTAGTGTAAAATGAAACAAATCGCCGTAAACATGTTCGACTATTGAAACGTAAAAGTTAAAAAAGAAAGAAATGTAAATAGAAATGCGCATGAGTGTGTCAATTGGATGCGAACTGCTAATGAATGGTCAGTGTAAGAGACTCTTACGTGGATTGTCGTAGGTTCGAATCCCGACCGTTCTTATTGTTTTCTCTTTTAGCTACGCTCATTTTGTGCATTCCAGAAGTTCAATTTTGACCTTAATGTAATCGCAACTAGTTTAAGCCGGATTTATTTTGAAATATATGATTTGTAATTACAGCAGCAACAGTTATCACAGGAATTTAGAATGAACTAGTTAAAGTTTTAACCTTAGATAACTTTCATTGCTAGTACTGTTCCGTATTTGTTTAGACCCCTATTCTTTTATAACTGTATCTCACTTTTCCTGTGACGAGAGCAACACCTAAGCGAGCAATGTGGTGGCTTTTTCTCGCTTTTCATACTGAAGATCCCCAAAGAGCTCAACTTCATCTGCACCATTGTGTTATGAATATAGGTTTTAATGGCGTTTAGTTCAGTGATAAATGCTTAAGAATAAACTGTTTGCATCTTTCCCTCTGCCCCCTCCCCTTGTCTTGGGCTTTTCTCCCTTTATGAGACAAATCTCTTTCAGTAGCAATCGCGAACATAATTTATAATGCTTAATTCCACGAATAAATAACTGTAAATTCAGCCTCGGAATCGAACCAAAAACCTTTCCAATGACAGTATCAACTATTAAACCCGAAAGTGTCAACGAATTACCCCGATTACATTTGAAGTTTGAATTTTATTTTCGGCCTTTAGGCATTTATGGCTCAGTCTCACATGTTTTAATAAACAGCATTTGTTTCGTAGATCATGATCAAGCAAGAATTAAAAAAAACAATATTGTGAACTTACTATTGAACCAGCATACTCGGATTATTCGCGGATTAAAAGAGTGATTTCATAAATCTACGAACTGAGCCCTAATTCTTGAAGGAGGTAGTGTCATCAGTAATCCAGGCGCGAATTTCATCTTGTAGTGTTATGTAACACTCATGCAGTATAATTAAAGCTTGGTAATGGAGGTTTGCAAACTCTGACGTAGATAAGTCGGTAAGGTGGCAACTTTTGAGGAAACAACCCGGGTTCAAATCTAGGTTGGTACGATTTATGTCTTTAAAATAATTTCTATGTCTGCATATTTTTATAAATAATTGCTTTCTTGTATTTTTCGAAGATTATCTTAAATTAGGTGTGGTCGTGTATCTATACACTCTTGTTTGTTTTTTTTCGATGGTGTGGATTAGTGATCCGACCAGGAGCCTCTTTGCATTCTCCTACATTACCTTAGAGTAGTGACTACGTATACGTTAGGATAGGTTAACTAAAGTCAGAATCGGTTATGTATGTTTACACTTTCGTTTCTATTATTGAAAACACATTTCGATATGTTCATATTTATTATTAATAATTTATTTCTTCCATTTTTAATGACCATGGGTTAGTGGTAGCTGTAAAATAACAGATAAAACAACCCCATAGCACAAACCTGAGATGCTTTCTGTCATCACTTTGAAGGTGTAACTTAAGAGATAGGGAGGGGGAGCGACATTTAAAAAAGAACAAAAATTACCAGTGGAAGTGGCGAATCTTTAATTTTTGGAGTCACTGAGATTAACAGTGACACATCTGATGCTGCTTAAATCCAAATTCAGCCCCTCAACTTGGAGGAGGGAAAGACATATACAAATGATCGAAATAACCAATATCAATGTCGAATTTATAGTTTTCCGGCTCCCTGAGATCAACAATGACACTGCAGATGCCGTGCCCCACAACATAGGGTTGGGGAGGGGATATATAAAACAGATCGAAAATGACCAATATCAAAGAGCGCTTTATTAATCCTAAACAGTGACTGAGTAACAGAACATATTACTATTTTTTCTCAATTTAACCCAACGAAGCGGGTAATTGATAATAATAATAATAATAATAATAATAATAATAATAATAATAATAATAATAATAATAATAATAATAGACTACTGTATTGTGAATGTGAACATTTATTATTATTATTATTATTATTATTATTATTATTATTCACGTACTTTTGAAGCTGCACGACGAAATTACTGCAAAATATGTTTTATTTCTGTAATTTTTCCTGGATTGTATGGATTGTTTTCTGGATTTCCTTTATTAGTGGGCACTAACTTCTCTCTAGGCCATCGAATAAGTTAATTTCGTTGTGTACTTTGGTTCGTTAAAAAAAAGATCAGTTGCTAAAGTAAGTACTATTTGGTTTGCAATTTCAGATGGCATGATAGTGTAGGGGTAACGTAATGGCCTTATGAATAATACAGCTATCGATCGTAGGTTTAAATCCAGTTCACGCCAAAGTTAATTTTTTTACAAAGTGATTGTGAAGAATCGACTTACCATACTGGACAAGCAATACATAAGAATGTGGAAGCAAACACCTTTATCATGATAGGGACGATTTACGAATGCTGGTTGGGAAAGCGCAAGGGAATTACCAGGACATTCCAAAGACATCATTGATCTGCAGTATACACTTTTCGTGTTATCGTACTCAGAAAGAAACACTACACCATTTGTTAAACAAAGTTTGACTAAAGCAATCGATGGTGTAGTGATAACGTGCCAGACTTCCAAATGGAATATCTTGATTCGATTCCCCATCAGGTAGTATGATTTTTTTTTTTTTTGCATAAAATGATGGCTGCAGAGATTTATCTTCTGATGGAGAACTTACAAGGCATCACTGGAGATAATTCAAATAAACTGTGTGTGCGTTCTATATCATACACTGTAATGATAAGTATATTTTTATATTTATATTCGTCCTCCCTTCTCTCTTTCTTGACGTTTCACTATCCTGTCTTTGCATCTTTCACTTCTTCTCCTCGCTCCCTCTCTCTCTCACACGAACTTCATTTCGAAAGTCCAAATGGAGCAAGAGCCCGATATACCTGATCTGGAGAATCTAATTAACTGTTAACTTCGGCGTCGTGTTTTTCGTGCTCTGGGGATAACATCTCCAGTCCTGGTCATCTCTGACAGAAATACTGTTTAAACACAAGGGAATAAGTAAAATCTCCTTTTTATCCTCTGGGTTACCGGGTCACAACGGATTTGAATCCTCGACCTAGTGGTGATCTATATCTTAACCAACATCATCCAACTGACACGATGATCCATTTGCGCTCTTAGCGTGTTCATTTTATCTGTGGAAATTACGTTATATCCGGAAGAGATGAAATCAATGCTGGATGTTCGGAACAGATAAATCTTCGGAAAAGACTAGAAAATGGTAACCTCTTTAGTTATTTTACAACAAAATTTTGTTTATACTAGTTCGACACAAAATTTGTTCCCATCCTTAATTCCATGTGTTTTTTCATGCTACATCTATGAGGAACATAAACTTTTCCTTTTTTCCTTTCCAACATTTGTAACTTTTCATTACGATACACTTTGGATTTTTAATACAGGGTATTTCTGATAAAAATTTAGCAGTAAAATAGAACTCTTCTATTTTCTCTTTCTTTCTTTCTCTTTTCTTTTCTTTTTTTTTTTTTTTTTTTGGTTTTTTACTTTTTTGTTAAGTTTGCATTAGTAATCTGAAATGGAGGATATGACCAACGCTATCTACTAGGTTTATTAGAATGTATTTTGGAACAGTACATCCAATGAACACTACTGAATTTGCAATCGAAGCACGGGGAAACAAAGCATGTGTGTTAAACTTTTGACATTATTCTGGATGTGTCTCAGAGATCTACAGTTCTACTTGAAATTGAGTATGCTATCCATTATGACAGGGACATAATGAATGTTTAAAGCATCCTCTATATATCTGAATAGTTCTGAAAAAATATGTAAAAACAAACGTTATTTCTATATTACTGTTGGATTTCTGGAAACGGAACTTTATAATGTTATGTTCTTTTCTTACTACGTTTGAATTCCACAGTTTTATCCGTTCTTCCTTTTCTTTTTCTTCTTCTCTTCTCTCCTCTTCTCTCTCTCTCTCTCTCTGCCTCATTTCTGAATCTCTGTGTAATAGACATCCATTGTTTTCAATTTTTCATTGTGTGTGTTTCAATTTCTCCCTATATCAACTTATGAATCTTGTTTCGTCTCGGTTTTGTTATTTCATTTTATCGAAACTAATACATGTGTAGTTTGAAATAAGAATTGCTTTCATGTTGTTAGCTAATTTAAGTATAGGAGAGAAGAAAGGAGGAGAGAGAGGGGGTCTCTTTACCTGACACGATTATGGGATAAAAAGGTGTATATTGGGTGGCCTAACTGCACGGCATTAGCAATCACTTTTTTTTTATGTGGAGTGTACAATAATATGATTTCCAAACAATCTTTCAACATTCGTTTGACCTTTCATCACTACCTCCTACAAGTAACGCAGCTGCCAAACATTCGCCCTGTGTGTACCTTCACGTCCAGCTATGGAAAGAAAATAAGTTGAACCCAACTGACTGGAGATGGAAATGCCTCGTCTCCAGTGCCGATGACAAGGAGTGCAGCAACTCCAGAGTTGATGAAGCTTATTTCATGTGCATGTCGATCTACATGCTGTAAGAAATGTTACTATAGAAACTCGTGTTTGTTATGTTGTGCTATGTGTAAAAACTGTCAAGGACTTTCCTGTATGGATCAGTTAACACGTTCGCTGCTGAGGACGCCCATCGGCGTCCAGTACTGAATTTGGCATATGCGCCGGACGCCTCTCGGCGCTTGTCCCTGCAGCTGATTCACTTTCCCGCCAGCGCTAGCAATACCTGCACTAGCGCTGGCGGGAAAGTGAATCAGCTGCAGGGACAAGCGCCGAGAGGCGTCCGGGGCATATGCCAAATTCAGCACTGTACGCCGATGGGCGTTCTCAGCAGCGAACGTGTTAATACAAGTGATCTATTTTCTGATGACGAGGATTGGTGATTGACATAATTTGATTGCATTTGTTTTATTCGCAAAAACATCTTTTGCTTTTCATTTATCTTAGTTCTAATAAAAATTTTGCAAGGTATATATTTTCAAATGCCAGTTGCACAGGAACTGCAAAGTTGCTGAAATGTGTATATATATTTGTATTTAATTTTTTACTGATGCTGATAAGAAGAAAAATGTATCAGTATCCTTGAGGACCTAAACAAATAAAATGGCTGTCATATTGCAATGAGGCTTCCAAACTTTTGATGTTTGTGTAATATTACATCCTTAGTTTGCAACACTGAATAAAAAACATGGTATTTCAAGTTTTCGTTTGACATACTGATTTGAAATATGTAATAACCTGACGTAGTGCCATTTGAAAAAAATATAACTTTATATTGGATTGGTAACATTGTCTGTTGGGTGTTTTTGTTTAATACATGCAAAGATGTCCCCCTCCTTATAGTTGCGTAGTGCAAAGTTTCGCGTTTCTCTCTCTCTTTCGGTTTCTCCGTTATAGCGAATGAGCAAGATAAATTGTACACCCTGTACATATATTTTATTGGTGACAAGGGCTGCAAATGAAAATCATCTGAAACTTGTTTTCGTGTTGATAGATGATTTTAATAGTTTTTGACTCGCTGATTCCGAAAATGAAATCCATTTTCTCTTGTCACTCTACATTTTCCCGCAAATTGACTTTAAAAATCCAATCCGATATTACAACATTTATGTACGTATATATTATATATGGAAATAGAAATAAGAAGGAACTATGCAGCTGTCTACATTGAAATATTTATATATTTATTATGTAAGTGTAAATGAATGTGAATACATTTACCAACAAATCTAATGTCAAACTTAGATAGGTTTAGATATGTACAGCCACGATCATAAGTATCTCCCCCCCCCCCTGAGTACTCTACTTCCATTGTTTGAGGACAGATCATTAGCAGTCTGCCCAGATGCAACTCAACTTACAATTCCAACCAAAACTTATTAAATCATCCTCATCATTAATAACCATAATCACCCTTAAAAATGAAATTTAATTATATTCATTCCTTAATTATATTTTAACATCGAACTTTGATTCCACTTTATTATGATAAATTTTTCTTTGTAGTTAAAAGAGGTTTATGTAGTTTCGTAACTCCTAGTGATAATACATATTGATTGTCATATTAGTCATTTTCGTTACTAGTCAATCTTAATTGGCATCTGCACAAATATTACCATTTATGGTTAACTAGTACTAAAAAGTGTCCCTACGTACTCTAACTTCCTCTATACAATTCATTGCACCTTTACCACAGGATTCTAAAACTTGGATGCTCAATTAGAACTTATTTTAGTTTCTGTATGCTTCCTTGATCCAATTATGTAGGTTTTCAAGCTTTAGAGTTTTTCTGTCGCATACTCAGCTTATAACGTTGGAAAGACCTGTTTTCCTCTCTATGTTTAATACACATTTTTTGCTTCTTTCAAGGTATTCTACAAGATGGCTTTCTCTGTTGTTCCTGTTATTTCAGCAACTGGTATATATAAATTAGTTATCAGAATAAAATGAAAACAATAGTACCTCATACTAGACAAGTACAATAAGTCCTTTCGCTAGATATTTCATCAAATTCTAGAAGGAAAGAATTAGTAAGCAAAGAAAAATCAGAGAACTGAGAAGTATCTCCGAATCGTCCGAGTGGATTCCACATTTGAATCCAATAACGTGATATACAGTTGTCAGCCTGAAAATTGATGGAGTTTAGTGGAAAAAGACAAAAGAAAAAGGACGGTTGTTTCGATAAAAATGCAAGGAGTGAAAGAATAGAAAATGTGAGAAAACTTTGTATAATATAGGAAAAGCAGTATTGAAAAATCAATATACATAAATTGATGAAGCCATTAACAATAATAATAAGTAACAGCATTTAAAAATAGTAAATAAATAATGGAAAATAAAACAAAATCAAAATTATGTAGGAAAATTACTTGTAGAAAACAAAAATTCAAAAAAAGAAAAGGGTACATAGGAAATGGAATGAGTATATTTAGAAGATATTCCAAACGGTTAAAGCCAGTTGTTGATTTGTGGATAGAATGATAATATAATTGTTCTCTGATTTCTTTGTCAGAAACATGGATGAGGCTGGACTAAGAATGTTGAGTATACTACACGGAAGATTCATCAAATATGCTTTTGTTATAAATTGTATTTCCTGGGACAGATAAATGGGAAATTTGAGCGATTTGAGAGTATTAGTAGTTGCTGATACGAATGGAAAGAAAAATTAGAGTTTCGCTAAGATAAAAGATTGGTCACTGATATACTTGAAATTGGAAGAATCGCAGTTACCGGAAAGGTGGAAAGAGATCAAACTCTGGCTGAAGCTAACAGATGTGGGGAAACTAATTAATTACTAGAAGACAGTGAAAACATAGCCACACAACACTAAAACTACTTTGTCAAACACTTCATCAGATACGGAGCGGTAAGGAATAGAATATTAACTGTGAATCATCCATGTGGACTCCATATTGTAATGCGTCACACCATACAGTTTCGTCAGATTAAAGGTAGAGATTAGTGGAGGGAAATAAAACTAGTGGGACGGATTGGTCGGTAAGAGTATTGGAGAAGAAAAAATAACCGATGAAAAGAGAAATTTATATATAGTACAACATCTATGAAAAGACCACCAATTTGTTAATTGAAAATCGGCTGTTGAGAGAAGTAATCGTTAGTCGCTTTGTGAAAGTTAGCATTTCTTTCTTGTCATTCTTTTCTTTCATTAATTTTTAAAAGAAAGAAAAGTATAGTGCCTTGTTGAGCAAGCATACAAAGTACATATTGTATGATAAAGTGAATGTGGTTAAAATATTTTTCTCGAAAAAAAAAGCTTGTGTTAAAAAAAGAAAGTTTCTTGATATCTTTTGTTCCCTTATTAGCCTCTGTTCCCCATTACTTGAAACAAAATTTACTGCTTTTGAATAAATAATCAATTATAAAATGTTTATGTTTGTTTGTACATTTTTTACAGTTTTCTTCTAAAATGAGTGTACATAATCCTGTGAAATAAGTATCCTTGTTGTCATTTCATTTGGAAAATTGCAGCCTTATAAATTAGTCTGCAGTTTTCAGTGCTCTTGAATGGCAATGGTAGTAGGTAGATTTGAATATTTTTCGTCACTGTCCCCATCATCTTAATTATATTCTAAGATTTCTAAGAAAGAAAAAAAAAAAAACATAGTACAGAAAATTTTGATCTTATAAGAATTATATCAAAACGAATCCTTGAGGTAAAAGAAGAGTTATGGTTGTGCTTTATCGACTGGCAAAAAGCTTTCGACTGGATCAATTGGACTAAAGTTCTGAATATATTTAAAAAAAATCAGGGTAAACTGGAGAGACCGACAACTCATTTGAGACCTGTACACTGGAAAACGAGTTCATTTTATTATTGTCATTATTATATTATCTTGTTGTTGGCGCTGTTGTCGTTGACGTATCATACTTCAGGATCATGTGATGGATTGTTGATAACTGCTATAGCCAACAATCCATTTGGCTATATGTGATGTGTCTTCTGCTATAGCCAACACATGGTTAGAATATTACAATATATTTAAAACAGAGAAAGTTTTGTAATTGTCCGTTGTTGGGAATATTTATCAATTACTACTTCGAAAGAACTATAAAGATGTAAAAATGGGTTAAACACGTATACATGCATGTTCCTCTGTTTTAATTTAAACCTCATTTAATCCTTTTCTTATACATTCGAAGAAAGCTTTAGTTAGTGTTGAAATTTTTCTTTTTGCTATACGTATTTGTCAATTCTATTTTTCTACGTTTCGTGTTCAAATGTGTCCTAATTCGTCTAGAATTAAATATAACATATCTTCAGGCAGAAACGTGGATGAACAATTTCAGTTAGTTATTCATTTTCTTTTTCTTCAAGCATTATAATGTATGAAGTTTGAGTTTATTTTTATTAAAAAAGAAAGTAAACAAAATAGAATATGTATTTTCATCAGGAAGTGTCAAGCATTATTGTTCAAAGGTAAGTGATTGTCTGTTGATTGGTCAATCTAGTGGTTACGTTTACTCACCAATTCTTATGTACGCAATGATCAATAAATGGTAGAATAAAGATCTAGTAGGTGAAACTTAGCCGAGATCTAAACTTAAGTTACGATGCTTTAGGAAACGATATGGAGATTTAGTAGAAATGAGTTCAAGATAGTTAATGTAATGAACTAAACAGTGAAGATTATTACATTCGTTAGTTCAATTGAAGCATACATAGTTATTTTATCTAATGAATTGAATTGTTATGAAGTGTATGAGTATTTTCCTGTGGGAAGATATTATAACCAACTCTTTATTATTAAAAGTGCGTATGGTTTTAATGTCTCTGTAAAAAACAAATCTTTGTTACGTAATTTGAGAGGTGAACGTAGTTCCTCTGTACCTTGGCATCTTAAATAGATAGGGATTATTGTGGATGAAGATATCGTATGTTTTATTGTATTTAATGCAGTTTTAAATGTATAGGAGCATGTTTTTCTTACTTTTGCCAACGCCATGCTTGAAGATTCATATGAAAAGTTTTATTTCTCATGATTGCCAATAAATGTTAAGACTCAATGAGAACATTTGAAAATGTCACTATTTGCCACTTTGGTCTTTTAGAAAAGATTTTTTTAAAAAAGAGAAAGTCATTCTATAAGAAAAGAAAAAGTATAAAAGTGAAGAGAAATATAATGAAATATAATGTAGTTGTTAAATTTTTGTTTAAAAATTTTATAGAGGGAAAACCACAAGTTGAAACCTTATTGACATAGATAATTAAAAATATAAGAAATTTGATGATGCTATGAAAATGAAACTGACGATTTATCTTAATTTGAGTATACTTTTATTTTATTTGTTTGTTTCCGTTTTCAATGTTCATTAATGTTTCAATTATGAATTTTCTTTAGTTAGTATTACCTTTACTTTTAAAGGATGCATACGAAAAACTTACATTCGTTACTTCTATTGTTTAAATATTCACACTTCCATCTACGTCAATTTAATCACCGTATCATTTTTTCGTTTTTCTGTTCACCTTCATACCTTTATGTTTGATTTTAATGTTTTTTATTTTTATTTTTTTATTTCATTTTTATTTATTTATTTATTCTATAAAGTAATTTAGAAAAATATATATTTTAGAAAACACATACGTAAATTTGTGTCATTATGTTATATGAAAGTGAGTAAAGAGTTACTATCTAAATATTTTTAAAGATAAAGTATGAAGAAAATGTGGTCTAAAGAAATGTTTTGGATTAAGTGGCCTATATGCAGGTGAAGAATCTTTATTGAAAATATATGAAAAGTAGTGATGCTCTCAATAATAATAATAAAAGGTGTCTATTAAGTACTCTATCGTAATCAATAATAAGTCCTCTTCTCACATCGTTCTTTGGTTTTCAATGTTATTGCGTTCACGATATACAAGGAGGTGCATCTTCAGTGATAACCACGTACAGTGAAATATAGCACTTTTCTTCTTCAGTGTTCATTTTTATAATTTAGTGAACAGGCATACAAAGGATTCAAAATGTTTCGGCCGTGATAATGTTAATTTGATTTTGCGGTCTAGAGTCTTCAGCAAAGACAATTTTGCAAACTGATTATTGCTATTCCACGTCTGACTGCCATGGTGCTACTACCTTTTTGTCAACTGGTCATAACTTTTGGACTTTAAGTCGCAACTACGAAAAAAAAAAAAAAATAACTATTGTTAACTTACATTTCTAGCTCGAGAATAAAACTCAGATCCGGTTCACAGACTGTCAGCTAGTCATAAGTATTGAAAAATCCATCAAATTGATGCATTTGCTTTCTCTATGTGGCTGCACTTGCAGGTAACCCACGAATTTACCATTGTAGTCTGCAAGAAACTTTTACCACATGCACAACACTATCCGTTAGTTGGATAAAAATCAGTGTTTTTTTTTTCTTTCTTTGTCAGCAAGTCAAGATTCTGCAGTAAAGTTGAGGTAAACTAACCTATAGCTCATTAAATTGGTGTTCATTAGGCATTCTTTTATGTTTTTGTTTTTGTTGTTAAATATATATTAATATGAATGTTAGTTTGTTCGTCACACAGTGATAGTGCAGTCTTGACACTAGTGCGACACTACTTGGACGTACGAATTCTACAGGGTTTGATTGTGATATTTCTTGCCTGAGTCTTATTAAGTTTATTAGGTACCCCTCACAAATCCTTGGACCTGGACTTCGTCATTAGCTTTCCAACTACTCATCAAAAGGAAAGTAGAAAATACAGCCAGATAGAAATCACGTGAGCAGTATTACCCAGTGTATACAATTCCATGTAAGAGCACATAATCGTATTATACAAGTAAGACGACATTGTTTTCTAATTATAACAAAAAAGAAGCGTAAATAAATCGATGAAAAATTAGATGATAAAATTGTTCGAAGGCCACAAATAAGTAATTTTATACGAATCCAATAACATTGTAATGGAAAATGTATTTGTTTTTTCTCAAACCTGGCCGCGGTATATTTGTCAAGAAACATGATTCTTACAACTATTGTCCTTATATTTCATCTCTTGCTAAGGAAATAGCTTGCATGTAAGATATTTTTGTAATAACAGGTTATTCGAAACGATGGTCAATTATAATATTTTCTACTCATCTTACGTTATATTGTTTTGTTTAACGATCACCTATAATAATCATTCTCGTATCATTCGTTGTGTACGACTCGAATTGAACCGTACTTTAATGATAGTAGTGAACTGAAATTAAGTATATTAACCATTAATTGATTGAATATAGGATTTGTTAACTTTTGAAAAGCCGGACGTATCAGAAGTACGGTATTAGTACGGTGTTGTTGTTGTTGTTAGATATCCAGTATAAAATGGCCTCTGAGCTGTATCTGGTGGTTGTTAAATAAATAAAAAATATAAAAAAGTACGTATTCAGGTAACATAGTCTCGGTCTTCGCTGACTGTTTACCTTACTCAAGGAGGGATGCGACAGAAAGCTTCCGGGAACTATAATACTGTTGATGTTATTACATGATAGTATTTTGTAGTTATGGATAAAAATTGAAGCCAGCAATTAAGCTTCCGTCCCGCGATGCCAACATTAAGAAATTTAGTTGAACTAGAAAAATTGATTGTTAGTTACTCAAGGAATACAGTATATTATTTTGGTAAATATAAAAAATACCGATTGTTGACGCAAAAATAAATCTTTAAAAACAAGATACGTATAGAGAAACATAATCAATTTCGTAAGATGATCCCTGAGAAGTAAAGAAAGAGAAAGGTTCTGTTAAACGTTGGTTGAAAAGCACCACACGGCGCTTTAAGCGACTAAAATTTCTAGAAACAAAATTTCAAAGCGTCCTAATCATTCTTCGTCTCTTTCAGCATCTTCCTCACATATGGCAGTCAGTCATGCAATAGCCTTCGAACAAATTATATTTGACATCACAACCCGAATCTCCATTTTATCTCGCAACGGTTTTGGCAGTTATTATTTATTGTCCTTTAGATGGCCTTCTACGCGCGAAACGAGTTAGCCCAGCGGTCTTCAAAGACAATACGTATCTAAATGTTCTTATTGTTAGGTACTTGTAACGGAGTGATTTCCAAGGAGAACACATAAGTCACAATGAATGTAATTTTATCCGTACCATTACGTAGAATTTGCTTTGGAATCGAGGATACAATAGCGTAATTGCAGATTAGGGTCTTGTCACGCATAATACGTCCAACGAAAAACTTAGAACAGAAGAGAAAAGAGGAAATAATATGGAAGTATTTAGACAAGAAGGAAACAAATAAGTATATTTAGCATCTAGGTCAACGCGGACTCTGACTTTTCCATTTCGATTGAAATATATCCTAATGGAGAAGGTGAAAAGGAGGTTTATACACATTCTTCAAATATTTCCAGTAAACTTATTTCTCGGTGTGAAGGACTGGCTTTCAGATAGTATATTTATACGATAGCTTACACAAAATTTCATTAACGGAGAGGAGCGAAGTTCATATCGTTTCTGGATTTTTGATACATATCTTAATGTGATAAAGATGATTTTTTTTTTGAAGGAGATAAAACCTGGAAAATCCTCTGTATGTACATTGTTTTATGTATAATTATGCAAAAAATGTAGGTATATAAAAATAAAAAGCAATAAAAGAACGAAATTGAAAAATTTCAAGATAAATTTATAAAGAATAACTAAAGAATTAGAGACAAAACACAACAAAAACTAAATAATAATAATAATAAAGAATAAAGAATTTGGAAAATTAGAAACTGGTTAATTAGAAATAAACTGACTATAGTAAGATAGGGTATTATAAATTATTAAGAACAGAGGGTGGTTTGCGAACAAGATAGTAATAGCAAGGTCTTCTCATCCCTTCTGAGTGATATGGAAAAGGCGGGTAAATGATTTTGAGATATGGTCGAATATATTATTGTGGGTTGTCTTTTCTGGGTCAGGTAGATGAAATTTGAACGTTGCAGGAATATGGTATAAGTAAAATTTAGTTTTTGTAAAGAGCAAAAGCTTACCTATACAGTAAGACAGTAAGGAGTAGAGGATTCTAACAGATTTTAGTCTTTTTCTGTGTAGGTTTTTTTTTTCTTCTTGGTGTGTGTGTGTGTGTAATTGGTGAATTATTCGGGCAGCTCTGACTAGAGAGTATTGACAACAGGGTTTTTCAGTGGTTGTTGAGGGATGATGTGGTGAAATTTCAGTGGCGACTAGTAAGGGAAGTTACATCAGTTAAAATTAAAATATTATCGCTACAAACTATTGACTGAAAACTTCTCTTTATATTATACATTTATATACAAGAATTAGTATAACGTAAATAAGTAAATAATAATATTGTAAATATTACCTCTGTGATTTTCCTCAGGAGCCGCCAAGGGTTGAACCAGATACGAATTTTCCAAATGCCCATTTTATAAATTAGGGAATATTTCGTGTGGTATGGACAGCAGCTCTTGAAATGGATGTATTGCTTACTGTTGGTAGGAAGTAAGTCTTGAGACCTCATTCTTAAATCTAACGTCTACAGAAAGAAAGATAATTGTGAGATTGGAGAAGGGCAGGTAAAATAGATTGGCCTCATTGTTGAGGAACTGTGAGGATAGTTCCAATATTGGTTGAACACGAGCCGATATTTAAAAAAAAAAAATCTACGACGCGAATTAGGGAAAAGATTGACACAGTGATGGGTAGAATGTTTATTGCTCCATATTTCTCATGAATAGGTTAATGTATAAGAGGATATGTGGGTATGGATGGAAGTGCCCTTGATTTGAAGAAGTGGATATTTTCAAATGTAAAGTTGTTTACAATTAGGTCAAATTAAGCTAGTTAGGTTAGCAATTTGTCCTTTTATTTTGATGTTAAGAGTGTGTGTTTAGAAATTCTTAAAGGGGAATTAGGCGATGGACAGCTGATATATATTGAAGTCACCCATACGAAGGCTAAGTTGGCGTTAGACGATAGAGTCAATGATGAAGCAAATAATGAATAAATATATCTATAGAGATTAGGATGGGATTAGAGATAGAAGATAGAATAGTAAAGAATTTGTGATGCAGGAACAATGATTGATATTATCTCTCATTATTGTAATTTCTTTTTAAAATTATTCTTTTGTGGCTATATGGTTAGCGTACTTGCCTTCTGTCCGCGGGAATCAGGTTCAATTCCGGTGAAAGCTATTATGGATCGGATCTCGTTGTGCCATAAGTCTATTCTCATATAACGTCTGTGTTGAAAGGACCTTTAAATTGCAAACTAACAAACCAATTGAATGTTCTTTAATTATTATTTTTTATAAAATTATTTTCGTTATCAATTTTGTATTTTCGGTCGGGTGCTTATTTCTCTTAAATATAGTTATATATATATATATATATATATATATATATATATATATATATATATATATATATATATATATATACCTGTATATATAAATACGTAACTAGTGAAACTTCCCTCGCTAAAACTAGTGACAAGCCCCTTTCATGGCCACTTTTTATTTTTTCAAGAACAAATGTGAAAATCTAGTGAGGTTAATTTATTTTGAACTCCTATTCAACAACAACCCTCAAGTCTGATCACCAAGCGGTACAGGGAAACAAACACACATTCTTTCTTAAGAGTCCATTTCTCGTTTTCATATATTAAACAAATATTGGTATCACCACATTCCTTAAACTCAAACCAACATATGATCCTTCATTTCTCCTTCCCGTGTACCAACTGAACGAGTTTATTTTCCGGGATTCGCTAACTCATGTAAGAACAATTAGAAATAAATATAGACGTCTCACTCACTCCCTAATGTCTGAAATGTCTTGCAATAACAAAAAAAGAAAAGTCCCTCGTGACTTATGGTTAGGATACGCACATTTGGCGAGAAAGACCCAAGTTTTTTCGGTGCGAGCTTATGTGATTCAGATACAAAGTTTAGAACGGTTCATTTAAATTATTGAGCCATTAAAATGTCAAACTCCGTTGAATAAAAATCCATTTATTTAGATTTGTTGTCCTGACAACGACATTCCAAAATCCTATTATTTAAAACATATATAACATATGAATATCTTTACGTTGGGAACACATGTTTTCTTTCTGAATTTCACGAATACTGGAATCAACTTTCTTCCTGCTACATGAACCAAAGTCGTGTACATATCATTAAGTGATTCTATTACCATTACTTCATTTTCAGGATTAGTATCATGACATGGTATATACTCAACATGATACTGTGAGTTCAAGTAATCAATAGCATTCACTAGACGAAAACTATCGTAACTTTTCGCACATTGATACATACCAAAATCATCATTACACGCAGCAGCAGCACTAGACAATCAAAAATATTCGACTGAAAAGAAAAGTTAGGATAGTCTGTTCCAACCAATACGGTAGTATGCTTTTGTGAAAACTCAATAAATTTCACTAATGTAAATTCAAACTTTGCTTTCTCCGTTGTTTCTATAATGTCTACAGAGTCTTGAACTTCGTTGAATCTCTGTACTATCTTGCCCATTTCTTCATCATAACGCTCGAACCTAGCTGTAATTTGCTGATTCATTTGACTTAATTGTTGTTGTATTTGATTCCATTTACCATCGTTACATTGCTGCAATTGCTCTAACTTTTCGTCAAAATGTTGAGCTTGATCCCGAGCTTGATCCTTAATCTGTTGATTCATCTTTTGGTCTAATTTCTCAAACTGTTCATCACTTTGTCGAGCTTGTTCCTTAATTTGTTCCGATATTCCCTTTAAAACATCCATCATAGTTTCCGGAAAACCCATATCAGTATGTATATTTTGGTTATCCGTATCGCTCATGATATTTATATTTCTATATATTATCTTACCACTTCTTAAGATAGTACAATTAATATCAGGCTCAATGTTGCTCGTTTTCACTTTACTTCTAAACGATACAACCACTTCCGTTGTTTTCCCTCCAATTTATAACGGTTCTTATAAATTATTGAGCCATTAAAATGTCAAATTCCGTTGAATAAAAATCCATTTATTTAGATTTGTTGTCCTGACAACGACATTCCAAAATCCTATTATTTCAAAAATTATAATTAACACATTTCTTTTTCTTTTTCTTCTTCGAATTACATAATCAGCCTAGTATATATTTTAAAATATCTTACGCCCTAATAAAATAAGGATTTACAAGTAGTAAAAATATACAAATATACAACGTACGTTGAAGTTCATGTCTTATATAACCTCTGTGCTGAAAAGGAATCTAAACTCCAAATCAGTCAACCAAGATAAAAGGAAAAGTGCTGAGTAACAAGAAGCGAGAGAAATTTTGAAATTCGAATTAAATTCTGAAATTATATTATTAAAATAAAATGAATTCAAACTTCAGTGTTTGAAAATGAAAATAAATCATTTATTTTGTGTAGTATGTATGGTGAGTTTATTCTGTATGCAACCGTAGTTCATAAAATATTCATTAAGTTGAATCAAAATTTACTGTACTATGTTTCCACATTGTTCCTCTTCCTTAGAAAATTTAGAATATAATTAAGGCAATAGAGACAGTGACTAAGGACAGATTAAAATTTACTTATCACCATTGCCATCCGAAAGCACTGAAAACTGTAGACTAATTTATAAGGCTGCAGTTTTACAAATGAAATTACAACAAGGATACATTATTTCACATGATTATGTAGACTCACTTTAGAAGAAAACTGCAAAAAATGTACAACATATAACAAGCAGTTTACAATTGATTCTTTCTTCAAAAGCAGTCAATTTTGTTCCAAGTATGGAAAACACAAGATAATATGGGAACAAGAGACGTCAGAAAATTTTTAATTCAAGTTTTTTTCTTTTTTTTTCTAGAAAAATACCCGAGCCACATTCATTCTACCATACTATGTCTATTTTGTATGCTTTCTCACTAAGGTACTATTTATTTATTTATTTTCAAAAATTAATTAAAAAAAAAGAACGACAACAAAGAAAGGCCAACTTTTATCTAACGAGGAACAACTACTTCCTGCAACAGGCGATTTTCAATTAAGAAATTAGTGGGCATTTAATAGAAGTTGTACTGTATATAAAATTCTCTTTTCATCAGTTATTCCTCCAATGCGTTCCATTAGTGTTGTCTACCTTCACTAAACTCTACCTTCAATCTGACGATAGTATATGATGTGACGTATTGCAACATGGTGCCCAAATGGATGAATCACAGTTTCTTTTCTATTCCTTGTCTCTCTGTATCTGATGAACTGATTGGCAAACTAGTTTTAGAGTTGTATGGCTATGTTTTCACTGTTTTCTGGGAAGTAATTAGTTACCCCACATCTGTTCTGGGGCTTCTTAGCTTCAACCAGAGTTTGATCTCTTTCACCTTTCCGGTAATTGTGATTCTTCCAATTTCAAGTATACCAGTGACCAACCTTTTATCTTAGCGAAACTCTAATTTTTCTGTCCATTCATATTAACAACCACTAATACTCTCAAATTGCTCAAATTTCCCATTTATCTGTTCCAGAAAATACGATTCATAACAAAAGCATATTTGATTAATCTTCCGTGTAGTGTACTCAACATTCTTCGTCCAGCCTCATCCATGTCTCTGACAAAGAGATCAGAGCACAATTATATTATCATTCAATCTATAAATTACCCGCTGGCTTTAACCGTTTGGAATATCTTCTCAATATACTCACTCCATTTCCGATATACCTTCCTTTCCTCTTTCTGAATTTTTGTTTTTTATAAGTAATATTCCTACATAATTTTTATTTTGTTTTATCTTCCATTACTTATTTACCATTTTTTAAAAATTCTATTACTTAATATTATTGTTAATCACTTCATAGTCATTTTTTGATACTGTTTTTTCTATATTATACAAAGTTTTCTCACATTTTCTATTCCTTTGTCCCCTGCATTTTTATCGAAACATCCGCCCTTCTCCTGTTATCTTTTCCGAATAAACTCAATCAATTTTCAGTCTGTCAACAATATATCACACGACTGGTTTTCAATAATGAATCCACCAGACGATTCGGAGATACTTTTTAGTTCTCTGGTTTTTCTTTGCATACTAATTCCATCCTTCTACTATTTGATGAGATATCTAGCGAAAGAATTTAATATATTTGTTTAGTACGAGTGACTATTTTCATTTTTTTTCTCTCTGATAACTAATTTATATATACTGGTTGCTGAAATAATAGGGACAACAGAGAAAGCCATCTTGTAGAATACCTTGAAAGAAGCAAAAAATGTTTATTAAACATAGGGCGGAAAATACGTCCTTCGAATGTTATAAGCTGTGAAAGCGACGGAAAATAAACTTTAAATCTCGAGAACTGTAACACTTATCATAATCGGATCAAGGAAGCACAGAAAAACTAAAATAAGTTTTATTTAAATATAAATGTTTCAGAATCCTGTGGTAAATGTGCAACGAATTGTATAGAGGAAATTAAGGTAGGTAGGGACAAATTTTAGTAATAGTTAAGCATAAATGGTAATGTTCAGGTGGATGCCAATTAAAATTCATTTCGTTTCTCTACTAATTACGAAAATGACTAATATAACTATTTTCTTTAATATAACAATTAATATGTATCATTATCAGGAATTGTGAAAATTACGTATACCTATTTTAACTTCAAAGAAAAAATTCTCATAATAAAGTGGAATCAAAAATTTCGATGTGAAAATATAAGTTGGTCACATTTTTAAGGATTTATTTACCACAACAATCACATTTGTATTGTTCAATTATCAGAAAATTGAAGTCAAATCTCTCATTTGATGAAGCTTGCTTTATCCCTTACATAATTCAGAAAGTCAGTTCTTTTTACTCCGCTCAAAGCTTTTTTAAAGAAAAGGAATCAACTAAAATTAAAATTATTATCTTGCAGATACAAAACAATGGTGGATTAAGAAAAAGTTTCGATGTTGGAACCAAGAGAAAGTTCAATCTTCCGTGTTCCTGGGACGTATATTTCCTTATTTCTCCTTAAAACCTTCAAAGAATTTACTTTTAAATGTTTACAAAATAAAATTTTTAACTCTGTAAAATATCCATCCATCCATCCATCAGAATCCATCTGATTATTTTATGTTTAGTTGAGAAATCCATTTTTGTTCACCGATTTAAGACTGATACATGAAAAATAGGGACTCAATTCGCTTCGACTCTAGCTATTAGATGTTCTTTCATTTCACAACATTGTTTCATGTGCACGATACTACGTGAAGTAAAGATAATTTAGGATACAAGTAGATATTGGTATAATCTCAATTTGGTGAAATAACATCAATTGAATTTTCACACAAAATACCCATTTGCTTTCATTATATGAGATTCCTAAAAGCTTTTAATGAATTATACACCATTGACGAATACCTTGAACCTAATAATGAATGAGCTAAACAAAGAAAGCCTCATTAAAACATGGGTCATTAAAACAGTGTTTGAAATTAGGATCACGGGTTATAGGAAATGTACCAATAAACTATCCATAAGAAAAAAATGTTTAGAAAAGTACATTTGTTTAACATTGCATCTAAATTAGAGTAAATGTGTATTTAAAAAAAAAATAAGTAAGAAAAATAAATAGAACTCCCTTGTATGCAATATTAAACAAATACATTCGCAACTGTGTACATTCAGTTCAACGTTTGAGAATAACAAAATGTATGACTAAAGAGTCTTGCACTAATCACTACTTGAAAATTTCGGACCGCGCTTTTCTTCATAAGCTACTTCAAATAGTTGTCCATTTTTGAGCTGTTGTAGAATATTTTCAGAAAATAAACTGAGGAAATATTTTGCAATGCTTTACTTTCATATGGAAGGAGATGGTTTCATATGGTTTCTAGGAATGTAACATAAAACATATATTCAGTATTCAATTATTAGATAGGTGCGAATGAAATATTCGCTTTGATGTCTAGTGAAAAACTCACCACAACAACACAACACAGAAATGAACGGAGTTCGTGGGTCATAACGCCATAAACTCAATATACGTCCAACAAACCGGATGGGATACACAGGCAATGAGGAGTCAGAGCGTTGTTGAATAGTGTCATACGAAAATGCATCACGAAGAACACATAGTGGTGACTGATTTTTCTTTACGAATTCAAACTGGGACATTTTGCACAGCAAACCACAAAAAACATTAACTTGGGCCAGAAATGACGAATGAGTGCAACATTCACAGTTGAGTTTTAAAATTTCGTTCCGGTGACACAGCATTGAAAAATGAGTCATCTTGGCACTGATCAGCTTCATGTTCGGATGAACTCCTCAGGAACACTTAGCAAGCGAACCATCAGAGAATTGCTCATGTGATTGCAGAGGAGTTATATATATACACCAACCACTGCTGTTCAGCAGCTCCTTACAATCGGTAAGCTGAAAAGTTTGGACTATTAGGACCCATATGAATTGCGACCAACAAGAATCGCCGACTGAAGTTGTGTGGTTCTCTAAATGTAAGGAATAACTTGGAAGATTTTCTGCATTGAATTGTTACTTAAGCTAATGATAATAATAATAATAATAATAATAATAATAATAATAATAATAATAATAATAATAATAATAATAATAATAATAATAATAATAATAATAATAATAATAAATGGATCTGATCAAGTTCAGGACGGTTTCCTATACCATCTCTCCACTCACAGAATGTGATGTTGCTGGTATGGTGATTTATAGGGAAAATGATCCGTCATGTTTTTCTCTGAACCATACAATCCTCAACTCCATGAAATGAACCTCAAACTTGTCCACAAGTATTAAGGAATGATCATCGGGCAACAGACCTTATTTGATAGTGCAACTTGTGGCTGAGGACTTTTTTGTATAACAGACTCCAGACTTCTTTCGCTACGGAATCCAATCGTTGGTTGAGGGATGGCAAAAGTGTGTGTTTGAAGATGGGGATTATTTTGACTGAGGATTATTTTGATTAACAAAATACTATAGTTTTCGTGTTTTTTTTTTTTTTTTTCAGTTGATGCAACTGGAGAGGACATTCCATTTGCACTGACCTAATATAAATGTTTTTCTTTTGCTATAAACATTAAAGCACTAAATATGTTTCATAAACCGCATAAGACTTAGGGAGTTAGGAAGTCGTCTGGAAAATCGAACTTCCATTTTTAAGAGCCTATCTCCATGACATAACTGTAGCTACTCCATAAACTTTCGTTAAAATAACAACTCTAGGAATTAGTAAGAAATAAGTAAAAAAAAGGCTAATACTCACAAAAAAAAAAAGAAAAAAAGCAGAGTTTTCTTCTACATGTAAGAAGCGCTTTCGGAAGAGCCTTCTTCCATCTTCAGCTCACTTAAAATCAAAGAGGATTTAAAAACATGAAGGAGAATGTTGAAAGCTTAAAAAAAAAAAAAAAAAAAAAAAAAAAAAGTTAACAGGATTAAGAAATGTAAAACGCAAATCTTCTGTCAGAAATTAAACACATGCGAATAGGCACTCGCTATCATTGTTCCCTATTGTTGACTGTTTTCTTTTCTTGCTTTCCAGATGGCGAAAATATGTAGTAAAAACATTACTCGAAATCATGTTTAATTCTCTTTATCTAAATTAAGTATAGATTTCTCTTTATGGATCTAATATGATTCTTTGATTTTTCGTTCCGTTGCTATTTTCACTTTCTCTATTTTACTTTCTCTATTTTTCTATTTCTAAACATCAATCTGCTATGTTAATGTTATAATCTTTAAGATGTGTTACTAGACCAGATAACTGTTGTACAAATGTGTTCAGTTGTTCTAGTGCAAATATTCCTTTTTGTTTGACCTTTATCATATTCGTGTATACAGGATATCCCTAAAGTAATAGTGAAAAATGAAACCACAGATTCCTGGAACCAAAACAAGAGAAAAGTTTATATGACATATAGTCCGGAAATGGATAATGGCGGAGCTATACAGCTTCGAATGTGGGGGGAGGAACTTCACACCTGCTAGTGGAATAATGATAGGAGCTAGGAAGGGGATTCAGAAAGACATAAAAATCATATCGGCTTGACATGTTAAAAGCGTGTTACATAAATGTGCCAGAGATTCTCCATACGTCATTTAGGGATTTACCGAACGTCTGTACGGCAGGAGCAATGAAACGGTGCAATAAAGATGGACACCATACAGAAAAAATTAAGTTATACATGACACGATTGCACTCACATCTACAATGGGAGTTAAAGCAAAGATCACTTAGCATAGTTGCATAATCTCAGGGACAATGGAAAGTGGTATACCAGATAGAAACTTGCAACTTGCAGAGAAAGGGTAGAAATCAGAACAAGCGTAACTAGTCGTGTCATATAATGAAATAACAGGCAGAATCCACAACGACATACTGTATTTGTAACGTAGTATTTTACACAAAATAGCACCAGAAACTACTAGGTCATACGTGCTAACAATAAATATAGCTACAGATGATGTTCAAAGTGCTGTCCTACCATATCTATGCAGACGTACTAATCGTGAGTTTCGAATGCACTCCTCCACTCCCGGTGTGTTGCGTAACTGTTTACACGCATCTTCAATGTGGTTTCGTAAATCGGCAAGTCCCATCTCCTAAGTGTGAAGTTCCTTTCCTTTCACATTCGAAGCTCTCTAGCTCCGCCCCTGTCAACTTTCAGACTATATATCATATAATTTTTTTTTCCTTGTTTTGGTTCCAGGAATCTATGGTTTCATTTTTCACCATTACTTTTGGGACATCCTGCATATATATATATAAAACAATATTTTAGTGTATTATTATTATTATTATTATTATTATTATTATTATTATTATTATTATTATTATTATTATTATTATTATTATTATTATTATTATTATTATTATTATTATATAATCCCACTGCCAAATCATGGAAACGCCAATCAACTCAGAAATCTCAAGTCCGATGATGTTTTAGGTAAGGAGTCTTAAGGTCCTACTGTTTTTTTCTTTTTATCTATCTTTCCTTTCCTTATTATTTTCTTTTAATTAATGGGAAATAAATTGACTATCTTATATTTGTGGCCCTGCATTCCATCTTATTACCCATTTTTCCGTGACTCAAGGATACAATATAAACTGTTGTTCACCTTTCTTTACATATCTATTCATGGAAATGATGAATCATACACTTAATTCTTTGAAGTTTATCACGACATGCCCAATTATTAGAAACAGAAATATTTATAGTTTAAATGACACGTTTACATAAATAGCATACATTTTGGTTGGACTTTTCTATGCTTGCATCTCACATACTGAATCAGAGGAAAAGGGCTGTATTTATGTTTTCTAAGGAATTAATATTGAATGCCAAAAGAAACACAAATGTGTCTTGGTAGGATTTCTCGCTCCGCCTGTACATGAACTGAACTAACTTGTAAATAGTGCGTAGAAAAGTGTTTAACTAGTCTGAGGTAAATTGTGAAAACATAATTGATAATAAAAGAGGTAATCATCGAATCTGCAAATAAAGGAAGTTCCCTAAGAAGTCAACCTCCAGGTGGTAGGGAGAGGGCAACATGTTTGCCTTAAGACCTATCATGGCAAATGACTAATTGGGTCAATATTTGTTAACAACGACAGCTACTATTTTAATGATTATCATTTTCTTCTTACCAAAGCTTGTATGAATACAGCTTTCATTAAACGTTAAAACCAGAGAGGCCAACTGACGGGCTTTGAGCCTATAAAAATATTTTGTGGGACATAATTCTTTATTTAAAATTGAGCATTTCTTTCACATATACCAAAAAAAAAAAAAAAATCTATACTGTTTTTCAGAGACTAAGTCCAAAGAATGTCCTAGGACCTTACAAATTCCCTTTGAGTCTCATTCATTTCCTCTACATTTTTACGAGAGACAAATTGAACAATTATTGAGAGACGAATTGAATGCTTATTGTAATTTCGTTGTAGATCGAAAAATATATGCCATACAAAGAATACAACAATTTTAAGTCACAAAATTGATACTAACTAACTAACTCTATGGCCTATAGAACCCGGAGGTTCAATACCGCGTTCACGAAAGCTATCCACTGACTTCTGTCCTTATCCAACAGTTTCTACTTTGTATTCCTATTTCTGCGAGATCCATCTTAATATTGTCTTCCCATCTCCGCCTAGGTCTTCCTTTCCGATTGGATTTCCGGTTAAAACTTTGATAGTGTTCCTATTTTATTCCATTCTGGCTATATGACTTGCCCACCTTAGCCTCCTAGACTTAATGACCAAAAAATGTTTGGTAAACAGTATAAATTATGTAGTTTCTCGTTATGAAATTTCCGTCATTCCCCATTCCCGTTCCTCTTGAGTCCGAATATTTGTCTTAGAATGTTGTTCTTAAATGCTTTGTCTACATTCTTCTCTCGGAGTAAGCGTCAATGTTTCGCAATCATACAGTATAACAGGTATGATTGTCGTTTTATATATTTTAAGCTTGAAATTCCTCGACAGAAGTCGCGACGACAAAAGATTTTGAACTGAATAATGACACCAATTCCTTGCTTTTAGTGTCTGTTGGATCCACTATAAGCATACATAAGAAAAATGTTCTTCTGTCTGTGGTATGACTCAGACGTTGAAATTCAGTAAGTCATTGTATATTGCTTTGCTAGAATTATTTATTACATATTCACATAACTATGGCTGCATTTAATCAAACGCTGTTGTGAAGGAGTAATGTACAATTGCGATATGCCATATTCTTCTACTATCAAAACCAGAAATCTGTTGTGTTTGATACTAGGTTCGATGCTACGACATTGTTTGATCGTCGAGACATACCCAAAGCAGGACAATATTTCATGACTGATGTAAACTATGATTATCTGCCTTGCCAAGGACTTCTACTTTCATGAGGCGTTGCCAGGGTATGTAATTCGTTACGGAGGTGCTACTAATAATTTTCTTTTCATCTTCTATACATTCTCGAAATGGGAGGTAAATCCCATGTTTATTTTTAATGTCTGCTTGTGTAATGTATTCTAAACTTGCCAGATTGCTGGCATAATTAACAATTGTGGCTTTGTGAATTACTGATTTCGTCATTAAACGTCACATGATATATTGATTAAAAACAAAAATTGACTTCCTTTCAGATAAATGTTCAGTAGAAGAAACTTTCGGAAACCTAATTAGCTTTATTTGAATATATCGATAATTATCATTTTTTTAACTATCGTAGACTTATTATAATAAGTAATTGCAATAGGGGAGAAATTAAAGTATGCGTATTTGTACAAGGAAGTGAACAAAGATTGGATAAGAAAGGTATCAGATGAAGGATCTATTAATATAAATAATAAGAGAGAAATATTCATTTTCTGTTTATTTACAAAATATATTTTGCTATTACCGAACAAGTTATAATTAACTTATGAGTAATTATAGAATTTTGAATGTGGAACACTCACAAATTAATTAAACAATATGACGTTTAAACTTACAAATACCGTATATACAAAGAAATAATACTTTCTTCTCGTCTCTATTTCACTGTTGATTTATCTTCAGTTCATTCTCCTACATAACTGGAATTTCAACATGTGTTCTTTCAATTCAAACACTTTTAATTAATGTTTATGGATATTTCAAGTAATAAATAATAATTTTGTAATACATATTTTCTTATGCGTTCACTTTAGTATCATAGTTCATGAGTTCTTCACAAATTCTACAATTAATCATCTATTTATGAACTGAATAAAAGTAACAGGAACATAAGGAGGAATAGTTATTTAAGGCATCTCATGATGGTAATCTAAATGAACGTCTAAGAAGTTAAATATTAAAAAGTTCTTAGAATAAACTAAGCACCAAATTTAATGTTACAAGGAATGGACATTGTTCTTTTCGTGTAATGAATAAATGGACAAACACTCTTGTTCCCAGAATGTAAATTGCACAATAAGTAACAAATCCATTTTTTAACCTCTTGAAGAAAGAAATCTTATTTTAATTTGTAACATATAAGATAAAATGTAAGACATAGTTCAAACATTCATCGAGTACTCGTAATTACACCAAAAATTGTTATAATTGGCAAGGTTCTTTTGGTTACTAAATCTTCAAAAATACAGATACAGATCAGAAGGAATTATGAGGACGAATGGTTGAAAAGTACCCCATTTCTAAAAATATCAAGTTCTTATAAAATAGGAGAAGAATCGTTTCAAAATATTTCTGTCAACATGAAGGCTATTACCTTCATATACAATGAAATTACAAAGATGAATGTTTGACATTTTACATGTATGATTGCAAAGAATTTATAAATCAAAACACAAATAATGAAAACATATTTTACTTATCTCTCATATTATATTTATCATTATCAATAAATTATTGATCAACGTCTGAAGAATACCACATATTTCCTCAATCATAAATAACAAAAACAAATTACAACTTTCACTCCCGCATTTAAAACCGTAATAGTTCACACACATCCAACTGTTGACCCATTGGTAATATCACTAAAAGTAGAACCACAGACTTAAGTTGAGCGATTTGGATAGAGTTAAAAATTCATTCTCTTTTAATATTTGCATGTCCATTGGAAACTTCTTGATCCAACTTTGAGAATTCCTCATAGGTTCCATCTCCTACTCTATTCACCATGTGCTTAACTATGTCAGGTGACACACTTTTACAATCATATGCTAAACCAAGCCATGCACAAAAATCAATGAATGCTGCAGTAAAATTGGTGCCGTACTTGCCAAATTCGTCTGTCTTGTAGTCCATGGGAAATGCGTGATGATAGTTGTGCCATCCTTCACCAAGAGCAATTATGGAAACAAACTTGTTTTGCCTAGGTTCGATGAATCTTTTATAGAAAGAGAAGATGAAAAATGTAATTAGATAGTAATTACGGAATTAGATAAATCACATTACAAAGATTTTCTTACTAGAAATATCAAGTTCTCGATTCGATTCTGAGTGTTCGTTGATATTCTAATTTTTACTGTATGTCACATGTAGATTTGTTATACCAACAAATCAAGAAATTCTATTACATTTACCTAATTAGAAGTGAATTTCGAGAAATTTTCATCATAACACCATACAACTAAGTGCGTTTCATCTACATTGAATTGATAGGCTGGTACTCAAAATATTTGCACCCTAATTATATATCCATAATACTACAACCATAATACTGTAGTAGTGATTCGAATTACTTTTAAATGAAACCGTGGAGGTTAGCTCAGGACACCGGTGCATGAAAGGTTCCCAATTTACTTCAAGTTTCTTCTTTCTATTAAAAGTCAGAATATTCTTTATGTGGAGTCATGTATAGATTGTTAATGAACTGTATTAAGAAGCTATTAGAGATTCCTCACACCAAAATAAGAAAAAAAATTATATGGACCTGTGGGCGAAAGTGCACGCTTATACCTGTAAAAGTTGTAGTTGAAATAATATGTAGCAGCATGCAATTTTCCGAACACGAGGAACTATGGAACAGACTGTATCTAACACTTTGAACTCCTTACAGTAATCTAGAACAAAGTTAAATAATAACGGCGACAATACATCTCCTTGTTTCAAGTCATTCTCAACGTGAAAGCTCGTGAACAATAATGTCTTTACTCGGACTTTACTTTCTGATTCATCTAAGCATATCTTTTTAATGGAACTAGCTTTTTCGGTATTCTGAATTCTGTAAGAATGCTGTACAATGTTTCTCTCCAAACTGCATCGTAAGTCTTTACCGGGATGTTTTATTCTTATTTCTTTTCAAGTATTAGTCGAATGGTAAATATCTGGTCGATAGTTGATTGATTTCACTAAATCTGCACTGATAATCTCCAATAATTTCATCAGCGTATGGAGTCAATCTTGCTAATAGAATGTTTAAGAGGGTTTATAGGATGTTGACAGAAGAAAAATGCCTCGATAATTATTACAATCAGTTTTGTTGCTTTCCTTGTGAATTGGAACATTGATTGATACTTTCCGCTCTTGTGGCAATTTCTCCTTGTTCCAGATAAGGAGAATGAGTTTGTGTATCTTGTTCCACAATTTTCCTTCTCCAGCTAAAATTAAGTCGGTCAGAATTTCGTCTACATCCGGAGATTTGTGTTTCTTCATTTTTTTTAAAAAAAATAGCGATTTCTATTTCTGTTTTGTTAGGCCCTGGAGCATGGGCGGCGATTAGGGGGGCAAAGGGGGCAGTTGCCCCCGTACTTTTTTGAAGTAACCAATTAATGTATATAGTTTCATTTGGAAATGTAACGATTTTGTATGTGTTACTGATTAATAGGAAAAAATGCTGCCATATAATATTTGCTGTTGCGTGAATACGTATTGGTTGTCTTCCCGTGGAGTAAAGAAAGCTACAGTAATTGCGTTTTAATCGCCACAGAAAATAACCCCAAAAAATAACCTATTGGAGCACAATTTCAGCATACTTTCATTTCTTCTTGCAAGGGCTCGATATGTTAGTGAGCCGCTTTGAAGCTAATCGAAAGAACATTATGCAAAAAAGTAGGGCCTATTTCACAAGTTATTCTTTAATTGCACAAAAATTGACATTCCTAAAATGTCTTTTCTTCTTTCTAAAATAAGGAATATCGATTAAAAAGAGCGTGATAAGAAACAACTTCTACCTTTTCCATTGTTTTGTAGTGTAATATACGAGTGAAGTGTTGTGTTTAAGGATGTACGAGTGTATATACAGTGAAACCTGTCAACTTGGCCACCTCTCTAAGTTGGCCACCTGCTTATCTTGGCCTAGTTCGTCTTGAACCTGCATTTTCCCATAAGACATTCGTTACTTACTACTCTATAAGTTGGCCACCTGCCTATCTTGGAAGTTGGCCACACTGAAGCAATGTTTACCCTATGATGATAATGATAAATTTACCTGCGTATCTTGGCCACGAAAAATACAGTTTTCTTATTTTTCTTACCTCTTTCGAATTCCCATATGAGAGGCATATGTTCTGTATTTGTGACTGGACACAAAGTAGCATAGATTTGCACGATTTGTTCTTGGAGGTCAATGGCCAGAACACTACCCTCATAAAAGGGTGGTGAAGGAAGATGTGAATAAGAAAAAGCACGTACAGGAATTCAGGAAATGGTTGTAAGTGTTTGTTTATCCTGTCTGTTTTGGTAAAACCATTAGCTGTATCGGCTCCTTTCATCAGTGGGAAGCTTTAGTAATTCCGGAAAATTCTCAAGGTTAAAGCTCAGTTGTCATTTATTGGCACCTGACTGCATGTCAAAAGGTAGCGGAGGTTTTGAGATATGAATTCCCTCAAGATTTTCTCGAAACATCTTTTGCTCCGAGGGAAACACTTTTAGCTCATTAACAAGAGGTAGTTAACTACAATATTAGAATGTGTATATCTGCCAAAAAGAATAAAGCAAATATGTCTAGAATGAACCATCATTCAGTAACAACTAAAAAGAAGTCATATAAATTGCATATGAATTTCTCAATTTATAACTTAGCTTTTCTTGTTTTCAATCTGAATAACTCAGTGTGCTATAATATCAATTTCAATAAACTGCGTACATACACTTCTATTTCATGGATGTTTGTGTTATTGTGTTTTCAATCCGAATAATCTAATGTACCAGACTAGTTTTCAGGAAGAGAAAGGTATGCATATATAATAAACATACTATCAAGAGCGCCGATCCAAGGGGGACCGAGGGGGCCCCCCAAAGCTCATGTGGCCCCTATTTTATTTATGAGTATACAATATTTGGTATAATTTGAGTGCAGTTTGTCTTAAAATCTTCATATATATACGTTCTGCATCTGAATGCCCCCCTTCCCCAAATTTACAGAGAAATCGGCGCTCTCGCATACTATAGTAATATTTTCTAGTACTTATATTGTTATGATTACTCTATACACATTATTTATAAGTAGCTGTCGTGGTACTGCTTATTAAAATTTTACAATTAAGTAATACTAGAAATCCTATTCTAAAAATACACAAATGACACTTATTTTCTGTAAGTTGGCCACCTGTCTAAGTTGGCCACTTTTCGATGGAACCGATAGTGGCCAACATAGACAGGTTTCACTGTACAATAAAATTTAGTAAATTGAACATAATTCTAGGTTTTAAGTTTATTTTGTATAACTGAAGTGTGGATTGATTCTAAGTATTGTTGTGTTTTGATGTGTTCCAAGGAAGTGAAAACTGCACCTAATGGCAACGAACATATTTCAAGAAGTTGCAAAAGCAAATATTTCTTTATATGTCGTAGCATATGCTTGTAGTATTTACTGCCTTTCATTTTCTAAGAGTAATAACATACATTTAATAGCATGTGTGGAATTAAATATTAAGTTTTTCATTAATCCTCAGTTTCAATATAACTTTTGCAACATAAGCATCATTATTCATTACTATGATTAATATTATCCTTTCTATTTATTTGTTTTGCAAATTTATTAAATAATCTGATCACACAATTTTCCAGACAGAATTTTAAGATGTTCATGAGCAAGGAATCAAATCTCTTCTTACACTTTCGTTGTTTAAGAATACAAAGGGCTAGTATCTACTTGCGTTGTTCTTCTCAATTTACTTAATAAACTATGATATACGATATACGGTATTTTAACTGAAAATATAGTATCCTATTAGTTATACAACCTTTCGTCAAACAAAATGTTAGAAACAACCAGGAAACTAACATTTATATACAAATATTCAGATCATGTTTTGCCCCCTCACTTTTAACGTCCAACCGCCGCCACTGCCCTGGAGTATACGGTTATGCTGTATGCATTTCACTTTATCCACGAACATTAGTTTTTGGCAGCGTGTTAAGCAAATCGTCAAAGAAGTGTGTCAATCTATTCAAGATGCTGTCTGTATAAGTGATAATTGTTCCGTCGGCTTTCTTTGATATATAAGCACGAGGTTGAGCCTTTCTTAAATTCGTTGATTCTCTTATAGATATCCCGAATATTTTTGTTTTTATTATTATCTTCAAGTTAATTAATTTCAGCTTTTAAAAACTCGAGTTTCTTTGTTCTAAAAGTTTTCCGCTAGATCACAACGAAATTTTGTGTAGTTATTTCGTTCAGATTTTGTAGCCAACACTATTTTGCCTGTTTTCTCTTCTCTGCTAGTTTACTGCATTCCTGGTCGAATTAGGTTTGTTGGTACGTATTTCCGCATGCTCCAATTTTTTGTTACCTCTAATTTCAAATTTTAATGTTATCTCTAATTTCAAGTCAAGTTTTCTGGACAGTAATGCACTTCAAACCTTCTAAAGCCGAGAATCTGTTCGACACTTCAATTTGATATTGCCCTCTCACCAAAGTAAAATTTCCGGACTTGACTGCTCCATTTCCTTCCCATCTAACTTCCTGACATGCTACTAGGTCTATCCTTTATTTCTATAACTCACTCGTTACGGATTTTAACGCGCCTGTCCTATAGATACTTCTAATATTCCATTTTCCAAGTCTCATGTTTACTTTGCTGAGTTCGTGCCAAGTTAGCAGTCCCAATCCGAGGATTCTGCGAATGTATCTGAACAAGCACTTTTTTACAGGATGAAGTTATTAGCCTCATACCAAACCTCCAAGTTGGAGGACTACCCCTTGTCGTCTGTCCGCGACTGCTTATTCAGTATATTCGCAGTTAACCTCTATTTTTCAATTTTTCAACCTTTTGGCATTGAACAAAGATATATACAGTCATATCTATAACATTTTAAACACCTATGTATGACTGCACAATTTCCAGCGGTGAGGAATGATTCTAGCTGTAATAGGAGAATCTCCGTATGAGAAGCTCCCAGAAATTTGTTTGGTCGCGAATTATCGGAATCTAAAGATTTTGAACACTTGACAAGTCTAATGAAAAACCACTACATCTCAAAAATAAATGTGCAGATTAAATGTTACCAGTTTCACTTATTTAAGTAAAAGCAGCATCAAAACATTTCGGTATTCGTAGTCGAACTTATGGAACGGGCTTCAGTCTGTATTGCTTCAAAGTGAACTTGAGAGACTAACTGAGTTTTGGAGATGCATATGAGGCGTACGAAAACAACTTCTGATGCAAGAAAATTGAAACTTTCTAGTACGGATTAATGTTATACTTGTAATGGAGAAGACAGACATATAGTTGAAAACTTTTATTCACCCAACGCGCAGGGCAATTTAGTGAAATCACTCATATATCGCTCTACAACTTCACTCGCTAAGAGTGCATCACCAAAGAAATATAAAGCAGATAGAATTAACAGATGAAGTAAGTATAATTTATCACATTCGAAAAGTATTTGTCCAGCGGAAGGAAAATTTGTTTTGTCTGTTCAGGTAAAACCAATTTTCCTCTCGTATACAAATAAGGATTCGCTGACATGTCACACATGGAAGAGTCTTTACTTGAATTCATAAAATCTAAAGTTTTAGGGTCAGAACTACCGCCTTCTGTGTTGCAAGCTCAACACTTAAAAGAGTTTGGAAATTTGATACTTTGTCTTTAAACAATAAAAATAATTATTTTGTAGGGAAGGAAGATTCGGTACAAAAATTTTATACCTCTTATCCAGAACAACAGATGGATCTATTCAGCTTCCTGGTATTATGGATGCGAATTACGCTCTACACGTTCGCAGGCAAGTACTTTAGCTTCAAATGAGACGAAACTTTGCAAAGCTTTCAAATAGAAGAATCTTGATCACCCACAAATACTTTGCGGAAGAAATTTACTCGGATTAGGTCGAGGAAGAATAGATCATCCCAATGGGGGATAGAAGTGGACAGGGACAGGGGAGAGAACATACCGCCAATGTTGATGAAGCTTACAGAAGTCAAAGTTATAGTGTGGAAGAGAAAGTGGAAGAATTTTAACTTTTTTTTTTTTTTTTTTTTTTGTAGAAACTAAAAATCTTGGAAATGGAGATTGAACAACTGAAAATGGGAAAACGTTTGTGGAAGATATTGAACAATAACTAAGCTGTAAAAAAAAACTATTGTTCTTAATGCCAGTTCATATCTTCTGAAAGGGTGAGAATGTTGGGAGTTAGTTTGCGTTATTGCTGAAAGTGTTCAGCTTTATGACAGGTGTCCTGAGAATTAGTTAATAAGTTTATATACTATGATCTTGAGATAAACAATTTCAGAATTTAAATTAAGTGGAAATATTGTTTCGAGGAAGCGCTATTAAATTATTTTAGTTAATGAAATATAAGGTAGGTAGATAATCAAAGTACTATTTGAAATAAGTAAAGTATTTTCAAGGATCTTATGCACTGTGAGAAAACAGAGGCAAAATAAAGTTAACCCATCACAGTTTGAATTCCTGTATGGATAGGCTTAAGTAGCAGTAAGATTGTATATCAATCATGTAAGCTCTTTAAAAGAAACTAAAGGTACCATAAATTTCTTAAATATCCTTAAATTCGAAAATAATAATATTTTTTTCTGAAAAAGTTTCTTTTCTAAATAAATATTTGTGCACCCTTACGATGTTCTAGTTTTACGAAATTGTAGAAAGGTATCTCAAATAATACTACTTATTCTAATCTATATTTGAGAAGTTTCATTGCGATTCTACAGTAGAAGTATATTTCTGAACCATATACTCATACAAGTATATCAAATTAAATATTTTGAAAAATAAATAAATAAATGAAATTACTTAGGAAGACTGTTCTCATACTTTAGACCCATAGTTCATAAGTTATTGTCTTTAAAATGAATCAGCTTTTTGAATGATGCCATAAATTTGTGGGGAAATTTTTAAGGATGGACACTCCTGTCGGAACATCAGTTGCAGGTATCTTCACAAAAGATACTTTGGCAAATACTAAATACACTAGACCATATACATTTGCCAAATTTCATTTCGCATTGCATACGATTACTAAGTATGAAAAAAATTCAAAGCATATTGTGACATTTTGCATACTTAAAAAATCACCTTGGAAGTTCCTTCTCCTACCCTAACTTTCTTAGGTTCATGGATTCTACATTACTTTCTTTAAGTCAATCAGGCTTTCAAATTACACAATTTGCACGTCTCGCGATACGTAAATTCCGATTTATTTCATTATTTTCCTGTGAAAACATATTTTCATAATCATGCACTCATATCGTGGCCCCACGCTCAGGTACCTAGACAAAAGATATCTGAAAATATCCTGATCCAAAAAGCATCTTTTTGTTTTATTTAGAACTTATCTCTAAAGAACTACATATACTGTAGCCACATACGAAAACTCGATTTAGGGGCCGTTCAAACATTTTGTGGCCTCTGATCCAAAGCTACTTATTGGCCAAGATCGCAATCTTTTGATCATTCTTATTTTTTTTTTCTTTCTTGTAGATAATTTGACTGGCAGAGAGTGAGGATATTATATAGAGAGAAACTAAAAGAGATTGTGTTTTCATATGACACAGTAGCACTAACCTTATGAGTAAAACGGGGGGTGGAAACAGCAATCAATATAATTAATTACACCATTAATAGTCTACTACCATGTCATAATAATTTTCGAAGGGATAAACATATTTAAATTATCTAGATTATAAAATTAGTATGTTACTTACCTCAGATCAGGGAGAAAGAGAAAGAGACCCCAGGATTACCCGTTCGGAATGCCCATTACTCCTTCTTTCGAACAGTACGCATTTCATCTAAATATGATTATAGGTTTTCAAGCAATAACACATTGAACTCGAATGAAGTCTTAATATATACCGTATAGTATGATCAATGTTTTCGAGACGATCTTAAAAGTTGAATTGAACGTTTCATTTAAGAAAGAAGTCAATGTCACTTCCACATATACTATTGGAACACTAAAACTGAAAGAATCATCTTAAAATCTCGAAACTAAACACAAATTTTGTGTTGTGTTGAAACAACCACTACGAAATAAAGCTCCAGGAGTTATAAAAAGAAACGAGTAAAGTCTATGGGTCTTTCTGAAGGTAATTATAAGAAAGAAATAATTATAAGAATCTGAAGGTAATTCTAAGAATCTTTCGCTTTATGGTTTAGTTAGTTTTCTATTAAGTGAAGTGACTTAACACTGTTTCCCAAATGTGACGTTCTATCGTATTTGCTTACTTGTTGTATGGCCTCCTTCCCCACAGATGTGCAGCACTGTTAACAAAAAAGGAGGTCTGCAGGAGGAACATGTGGCGGAAGAAGATAGGAGCCATTATAGAAACAGTTAGGTCCTCGTTCCAAAGGTAATATGGAACAGATGCTGGCATCAAGAAGTTGCAAACAAATGCAAGAGCATCATAATACCTTTAAAAAAATAAAGCTTTTTTTATTAATCTGAAATTTTAAGTTTTGCATGTAAATACTAATAATATTACTTCGCATTTAACACAATACTTACATACACATGAGTGAATTAATCTGATCTATGTGACAGCGAAATAAACTATGAATTATAAGTTATAAATTGATTTAGAAGTACTTAGTAGATTTTAAAAAAATATTATAGTTCAATTTATTATTCATTTACATTTCTTATTTAATATGGTATATAACCATTGATGATTTTTTAATGATATATCTTAAAGTTTACTTATGCTCGTAAAATCAACTAATGCTAATATCTTGGTGGAGTCTAGCTGACCGCAATGAATAACAAAACAGAAATTACTTATTTCAGGCAAGAATGAATATATTTAACTCACATGTGAACAAGACAAAAGGAACACATTAACTTGAGTCAACAGTCTGTGAACATTTTCCAAACATATGTTTTTTTTTTTTTTTTTTTTCAGCTGCTCAGTGTATATTTCGCAACAACTCCTTCTCGCAACATTATTTTAAACAAGTGGTTCAGGCTCAGATCTATGACCAACACTTTTTTCACGTGGCATGTTATAATTAATTTGCAGACTAGCGCAATCGTTGGTAACGAAGAACAAGAGCTTTATATATATATATATATATATATATATATATATATATATATATATATATAAAATTAACGTGCACTCCAGCAGTACAGTTAAGGGTTAATCTTAATACGTTCATTATAGCCCGTTTCAACTGTGACTTGCCTAATTTGTCAGTCAGTATTGGACCTTGTCTTAAGGGGGCAGGCTACTAAAAATGATACAAAAGCTAACCATTTTCCTTTTGCCCGTTTTTTGTAAATGTATTTATTTTGTAATAAACAGAAAGTATGTGTTTATTTTGTAATAAGCAGAAAGTCATTAAAATTACACCTTTCGTTTATTACAAAATAAATACAAATATTATTTAAAAAGCAGTTAACAAGGAGCCAATGCAACATCGTAAGTCCTCAATTACCGTTGAGTTCATTTTTCTAGTCACTGCCTTAACCTAAATTTTTGGGTGATTCATATTCTGGCCACACTGTAGCTAATTTCTATGGATAGAACACTGACAATTCTTCCGATTCATATTTTCGGGGGTAGAATAACTATCTATTTTTGTGGTAAGTTGCATTTCATTATCTTTTTTCACTTACGAAAAACGAGCAAAAGGAAAATTGTTAGCTTTTGTATCATTTTTAGTAGTCTGCTCCTTAATGATTTCCTTGCGTTGTAATTCAACTTGCAAAGGCAATGCATACAATAACTTCGTAGATTAGCAAGTGATTTTTGATTTGAAAATACAGAACGAGAGAAAATGACAATCCTTAACAGCGCTGTATATTTAGTGGTCCCAGATGTAACTTCGGTGGAAGAACACTAAAACAATTTAAATACAGGGTTTTCATAAAGTATGGACGGATTTAATTCGCTTATAATTTACATAAAAATGCTCATATTGAAATCAAATAAAGTGCAAACGGTAGCGGAAGGATTAAATTTTTACCTGTAATCTGCACCAGCTCAGTTCATTCACCGCCACACCTCCAACTGTACGCCATTTACGTCCACACATTCGCGTAGGCGGCGCTGGAATCCACTCGCAGCGTTCCGCCGTGTTTGATCCGAAATGCCAGCCACAGACGCCCTGATTTTGTCCTTTAAATTCTCCAAACCACTTGGCTTCTTTGCATAAACTTCCGTTTTCACATGACCCCAAAGCCAGAAGTCGCAGGGGGTAAGGTCGGGTGATCTTGGCGGCCAAGCGGTCGGGCCACCGCGGCCAATCCATCGGTTAGGGAATTTATCGTCAAGGAACTTTCTCACCTTGATTGCATAGTGAGGGAGTGCCCCGTTCTGTTGGAACACGATGTCGTTCTGGATTCCACGTGCCTCCAGTTCCGGAATGAGGTATTTCTGCAACATATCCAGGTACGAATCTCCATTCACGATCTCCTCTTCAAAAAAGAACGGTCCAATCAGATGATCATAGGACACAGCTCACCAAACGTTCACTTTAGGGGTATCTCTCTCATGTGTCTCAAATTCCTTTGGGTTTTCCGTGCCCCAAACGTGACAGTTGTCAACATTGAAACAGTCAACATTGAAACAACAATGAAAACAACAATGGATGGAATTTGGTAAGAAACTGACCCTTGCCCTCCCTCTCCCTCTCTCAACGTGTTCAGAGTTGCCGCTTATCTAACAGTGTTGCCAGCTAAAAATTTAATCCTTCCGCTACCGTTTGCACTTTATTTGATTTCATTATGAGCATTTTTGTGAAAATTATAAGCAAATTAAATCCGTCCAGACTTTATGAAAACCCTGTATTTACGATGGATTGGATTCCACCATAATTCTAGGTCCATAGCTCACATAGTTTCGGTGCTGAAAACGAGGTTGCAAGTTTTGCCTATTGAAGATGCACCTAACTTCATAGCTATAAACACATCAATCAAAATGATAAACAAAGTTACTATTCTTGTTAGGCGAAAATTGATTCTTTTTTTTTAAAAAAAAAATACCTAGCTATTTTAACTTACATACACGAAAAAAATGAAATGAAATGAAATCTTTGAGTTTTATGTCAACTTACATACACTGATAGTTCTGGATCTCATTAAAAAGATTTTAATTGATGAAATTTTCAAAGTTGTAAAAAAATGAAATGAAATCTTTAAGTTTTACGTCCCACGTTTATGCCGGTTAGGCTAAAGGAGATGGTGATGATGAGAGATGAGTGAAATGGGGGAATGAAGAAAGTGGGAGGAAATGGGAAAACCCCAAAAAACCCTCAAGCACGGTGTTTGTTCACCACAAAGTCCACACGGTGGGAGGTGGGATCGAACCAGGAACCCTGGGATCATATATCATATGTGCTCAATGTGGATTCATAGTATTTTAGTAATACTACTTTTCAATCTAAAAGAAATGAAAGTAATGAAATTCCCTCTCAAAGAAAATCTTCTGAAGTCATTACTGCTTCACATTTCCATGACTACATGCTTGAAACAAAGCTGGATAAGAATGAGTAACAGTAAATTTATCTGACGTAAGTAGTATGTCTTCTCTTTTACTCCATGATAACAACTATAATTGAAGACTTTGCGAAGACCCATGGCCAAAAAGTGAAAGTGTAAAGAAGATAGCTTCACAAGGATTTCTCTTCATCCGATTTTCTTCAAACTTGGCACTTATATACTAGACCGAAAATCAATTGAACGTATTTTTTTGTTTTTTTCTTCGGGAAATAAGTTAAGAGGGCAAAGGATCCCTTTTCAAAAAAGGGCCCCCTTGATTAAAAGGATCACATTAAAGAAACGAAACTCTGCCGTTGCAAAGATGACTTCAAAGGAGGACATGCATGTTTTGTCGTTTTTGCGAGAAAAGAGTTGCAAGGGGTAATGGCCCCCTCCGAAATGATAAATTTGCCGAGATTACTACAGGCGTTCACAAAGTGTAAACCTGGATCATTTTTCACAAACCGTTTGGTAGATGGGCAAATCGGCGACCACGGGTCCTATTATGTTCGTGGGCACGTTTTGAAATAATATTTTTGGTTTCAAGAACTCTCGCAGGGTCCGAGAAAAGGTCCAACTCAAAATTGTTTTTGCAAATAAATCAGATTAGCAAGCCTTCGGGAGTTATTCATTTCCGTGTTATCGTTTCTAAGCAAACGTGTGGTCTCGGGTCTCCTTTGTGTTTAAAGGATTAGCGTTCTCGCCTTGGTGCAAGAAATCCGTATTCAATGTCAGGTAGAACACTATCTGGATAGGGCTTCACATTAAAATATGAACCAGTATTTCGTCTAACCCCAATGTTGTAAAGGAACGACAAATGTCAAAACCACCAACTAAACAAACATTTTTATGTAAATAATTTCGAAACCTCGCTGCTATAAGGGTTGTTAGATGCTATGTGTTGATTAGTTTAACTCAAATTTAGTTTCTCATAACTATAGTAGGCAAAGATGTAACAACTTACTTGTGTTGAAATCTGAGCATAGGATCCTGTTTGATGTCTTCCATATATACAAGCCTCTGAGCTTTTTTAGTCTCTGGGAGCTTGTCCAACATTATTACAATCAGTTTTGTTGCTTTCCTTGTGAATTGGAACATTGATTGATACTTTCCGCTCTTGTGGCAATTTCTCCTTGTTCCAGATAAGGAGAATGAGTTTGTGTATCTTGTTCCACAATTTTCCTTCTCCAGCTAAAATTAAGTCGGTCAGAATTTCGTCTACATCCGGAGATTTGTGTTTCTTCATTTTTTTAAAAAAAAAATAGCGATTTCTATTTCTGTTTTGTTAGGCCCTGGAGCATGGGCGGCGATTAGGGGGGCAAAGGGGGCAGTTGCCCCCGTACTTTTTTGAAGTAACCAATTAATGTATATAGTTTCATTTGGAAATGTAACGATTTTGTATGTGTTACTGATTAATAGGAAAAAATGCTGCCATATAATATTTGCTGTTGCGTGAATACGTATTGGTTGTCTTCCCGTGGAGTAAAGAAAGCTACAGTAATTGCGTTTTAATCGCCACAGAAAATAACCCCAAAAAATAACCTATTGGAGCACAATTTCAGCATACTTTCATTTCTTCTTGCAAGGGCTCGATATGTTAGTGAGCCGCTTTGAAGCTAATCGAAAGAACATTATGCAAAAAAGTAGGGCCTATTTCACAAGTTATTCTTTAATTGCACAAAAATTGACATTCCTAAAATGTCTTTTCTTCTTTCTAAAATAAGGAATATCGATTAAAAAGAGCGTGATAAGAAACAACTTCTACCTTTTCCATTGTTTTGTAGTGTAATATACGAGTGAAGTGTTGTGTTTAAGGATGTACGAGTGTATATACAGTGAAACCTGTCAACTTGGCCACCTCTCTAAGTTGGCCACCTGCTTATCTTGGCCTAGTTCGTCTTGAACCTGCATTTTCCCATAAGACATTCGTTACTTACTACTCTATAAGTTGGCCACCTGCCTATCTTGGAAGTTGGCCACACTGAAGCAATGTTTACCCTATGATGATAATGATAAATTTACCTGCGTATCTTGGCCACGAAAAATACAGTTTTCTTATTTTTCTTACCTCTTTCGAATTCCCATATGAGAGGCATATGTTCTGTATTTGTGACTGGACACAAAGTAGCATAGATTTGCACGATTTGTTCTTGGAGGTCAATGGCCAGAACACTACCCTCATAAAAGGGTGGTGAAGGAAGATGTGAATAAGAAAAAGCACGTACAGGAATTCAGGAAATGGTTGTAAGTGTTTGTTTACCCTGTCTGTTTTGGTAAAACCATTAGCTGTATCGGCTCCTTTCATCAGTGGGAAGCTTTAGTAATTCCGGAAAATTCTCAAGGTTAAAGCTCAGTTGTCATTTATTGGCACCTGACTGCATGTCAAAAGGTAGCGGAGGTTTTGAGATATGAATTCCCTCAAGATTTTCTCGAAACATCTTTTGCTCCGAGGGAAACACTTTTAGCTCATTAACAAGAGGTAGTTAACTACAATATTAGAATGTGTATATCTGCCAAAAAGAATAAAGCAAATATGTCTAGAATGAACCATCATTCAGTAACAACTAAAAAGAAGTCATATAAATTGCATATGAATTTCTCAATTTATAACTTAGCTTTTCTTGTTTTCAATCTGAATAACTCAGTGTGCTATAATATCAATTTCAATAAACTGCGTACATACACTTCTATTTCATGGATGTTTGTGTTATTGTGTTTTCAATCCGAATAATCTAATGTACCAGACCCTTGCCCTCCCTCTCCCTCTCTCAACGTGTTCAGAGTTGCCGCTTATCTAACAGTGTTGCCAGCTAAAAATTTAATCCTTCCGCTACCGTTTGCACTTTATTTGATTTCATTATGAGCATTTTTGTGAAAATTATAAGCAAATTAAATCCGTCCAGACTTTATGAAAACCCTGTATTTACGATGGATTGGATTCCACCATAATTCTAGGTCCATAGCTCACATAGTTTCGGTGCTGAAAACGAGGTTGCAAGTTTTGCCTATTGAAGATGCACCTAACTTCATAGCTATAAACACATCAATCAAAATGATAAACAAAGTTACTATTCTTGTTAGGCGAAAATTGATTCTTTTTTTTAAAAAAAAAAATACCTAGCTATTTTAACTTACATACACGAAAAAAATGAAATGAAATGAAATCTTTGAGTTTTATGTCAACTTACATACACTGATAGTTCTGGATCTCATTAAAAAGATTTTAATTGATGAAATTTTCAAAGTTGTAAAAAAATGAAATGAAATCTTTAAGTTTTACGTCCCACGTTTATGCCGGTTAGGCTAAAGGAGATGGTGATGATGAGAGATGAGTGAAATGGGGGAATGAAGAAAGTGGGAGGAAATGGGAAAACCCCAAAAAACCCTCAAGCACGGTGTTTGTTCACCACAAAGTCCACACGGTGGGAGGTGGGATCGAACCAGGAACCCTGGGATCATATATCATATGTGCTCAATGTGGATTCATAGTATTTTAGTAATACTACTTTTCAATCTAAAAGAAATGAAAGTAATGAAATTCCCTCTCAAAGAAAATCTTCTGAAGTCATTACTGCTTCACATTTCCATGACTACATGCTTGAAACAAAGCTGGATAAGAATGAGTAACAGTAAATTTATCTGACGTAAGTAGTATGTCTTCTCTTTTACTCCATGATAACAACTATAATTGAAGACTTTGCGAAGACCCATGGCCAAAAAGTGAAAGTGTAAAGAAGATAGCTTCACAAGGATTTCTCTTCATCCGATTTTCTTCAAACTTGGCACTTATATACTAGACCGAAAATCAATTGAACGTATTTTTTTGTTTTTTTCTTCGGGAAATAAGTTAAGAGGGCAAAGGATCCCTTTTCAAAAAAGGGCCCCCTTGATTAAAAGGATCACATTAAAGAAACGAAACTCTGCCGTTGCAAAGATGACTTCAAAGGAGGACATGCATGTTTTGTCGTTTCTGCGAGAAAAGAGTTGCAAGGGGTAATGGCCCCCTCCGAAATGATAAATTTGCCGAGATTACTACAGGCGTTCACAAAGTGTAAACCTGGATCATTTTTCACAAACCGTTTGGTAGATGGGCAAATCGGCGACCACGGGTCCTATTATGTTCGTGGGCACGTTTTGAAATAATATTTTTGGTTTCAAGAACTCTCGCAGGGTCCGAGAAAAGGTCCAACTCAAAATTGTTTTTGCAAATAAATCAGATTAGCAAGCCTTCGGGAGTTATTCATTTCCGTGTTATCGTTTCTAAGCAAACGTGTGGTCTCGGGTCTCCTTTGTGTTTAAAGGATTAGCGTTCTCGCCTTGGTGCAAGAAATCCGTATTCAATGTCAGGTAGAACACTATCTGGATAGGGCTTCACATTAAAATATGAACCAGTATTTCGTCTAACCCCAATGTTGTAAAGGAACGACAAATGTCAAAACCACCAACTAAACAAACATTTTTATGTAAATAATTTCGAAACCTCGCTGCTATAAGGGTTGTTAGATGCTATGTGTTGATTAGTTTAACTCAAATTTAGTTTCTCATAACTATAGTAGGCAAAGATGTAACAACTTACTTGTGTTGAAATCTGAGCATAGGATCCTGTTTGATGTCTTCCATATATACAAGCCTCTGAGCTTTTTTAGTCTCTGGGAGCTTGTCCAACATTAGCCATCCGATATGGGAATAAAAGAAACCTCTTTTCGCATTGTGTGGATCAGCATCCGTTTCACTGTGTTTGTGATGGGTTCTGTGATCTCGTACCCATCGAAATACACTAAACTGCAATAAAATAGAATTCAATTTAATTTAAATAGGATCAGTATGTTTCGACAAATTTCCTTCGTATTTTCACTCGCACGTATTATAAAACTAGCTTCAGTACTCTTGATTCATTTCTAAGAGATTCATATCACATAACACATTAATGATTAACTGAATATTCGAAATATAATACACATAAGAACGTTTCACCACTTTATTGTTTGGGTACAACTAATATTTCGTACATCGAAATTATAGTTATTATCCAAGAGGTAATATGGCACTCCAAACAACTCATCTAGTTTGATTTGATTCGATTTGAGTTTAGCGTCCCTTTCAGCAGCGAGACTATATGAGACCTGGACCTACAGTTTAACGTGAGATCCGAACCACATGAGCTCAAGCCGAGAACGGCTCATAAGGATCCAGTGGTTGCTGGTTGTGGAATTTGAGAGAAACGATGTAACAAAGAACAAAAATTAATTCCAAAATTCGTAAGTTAGGTTCGTGTTCTGTTCGTACATTATTTAAACAGTTCCTTAATTATGAGAAATGTAGGGATTTAGTTAAATGTAACTCTGTGTATTTTGAAATCGAAAGCACGAAATAATGATTACGTATATTACCATTTCAATTTCTTACAGAACTCATCAAATATTTATGTGGGTTATTAAATTATGTAGGAAGCAGAAACGCGAAAATTAAGAGAACAAAAATGATTAGAGTCATTTGAAATTTGGTCAGGAGAAGAATAGAGAATTGTAATTCGATGGATCGGAAAAAAAATTATGAACAATTAGAAAGAGTAACATAGTTTTATTAAGCTAGTTTCTTCCTGTTTTTGAGAAAAAATTATAAATGTGACATTGACATTTTATTGACATTTTGGTAAAAATGAAATAGAAAAATAAAAAGAAAAAAGGTCCTTGATTTTCATGTGCATGGAAATGGCAAATAATAATAGTTAGATTTTGACAATGCTGTTTCAAAACTTCTAGAAACATATATTGTACGAAGATATAAAGAAAGTAGGAGGCTTACAACTCGATTAGTGATTGAAAGAAGAACAACACTGGAGATAATTAAAAGACAGAAACCTGGTTAGGGCACTGAAAAGAAACTCTGTATTGAATCATATGGTAGAATGAGTAATGGAAGGAAAACATGGAAAAGAGAGAAAAAGATTGCATGTAATAAACGACATTAAACAGGGCAATTCTCTTCTAAGGACTACATTGTACATATTTTGTTTATTATTATTATTTTCTATAAAGTGGTCTGCCAATGATGGTAGAATGCTTAATATAATGAAGGATAAATATTTGAATACCATTACAGATGTCTTCAGTAGTCGCCGAAATGGTTACAATGAATGATATGAAGTTAGACTACCGATCCTGTTAACCTTTGTTTACCATGTTACATACTCTTTGTCAGTGATGAAAAGTTTCCTGAAAATTTTGAAACGAAAAATTTTCTGCAAAATTTTCCGATTCATAAATAGATACTCCGCTTATTCCTACAGCGTTGTTTAGCCGTAAAATTTATTGGTAATAAATATTGCCTGAAAAATGTTTCACAAAGTGAAAATATAATGATTCTTCATTTCTGCAAAAATGTTTCAAAACCTTCAATGTATTCTTCCCTCAGAATTCATCTTTGATCTCACAAAATCATATTTCGTCAGTTTAATACGCGTTTTCTAATAGTTTTAAACACAATAAAATCAAAGCATTTCTTATTTTCTGTTACAAAAATAATCTTCATAAGGAAATTTTATGTAGTTATTTCATTACATAAGCAGGCCTATATGTGAAGAAATAGTGGAATGTTCTTTTTTTGAAATAATCGATAAATTCATAAAGATTTGTTTTCATTTTCTTGTTACATGTTAAATACACAGAGAAAAATCCGTTCTCCGGACAGCGGTATATTGTACAAATTTACGGTATCCTCTTGCTCACTATAGAAATCAGTACGGAGCATACGTTATCCGTATGCTACATAAGCATTGCCCTTAGATGTTACATCATGCCGTTGCAGGATGTCTGACATCTAACAGTTTTCCGTATATCACATGCATATACTTTTGTTACCTTCGTCAGCTATATGTTATATACGTCCATTTGTATGTGAGATCCTGACCGCCTACATTGTTTCATACGAAAAGTACGTATGGATGGAACACTTATACAGAAAGTATTATAAAACATGCTTTTTCAGTTATACGTCTACTGTACGTTAAGTCCAAAAACTACAGGAATTACGCATGTAACCTATCTTTTTAAGTATGCCACCTACATTTTTTTTTCTCAGTGTAATGGGATGGGATATTTGTATTCTACGAATTCACTGGTTCAACTTGCTTTGCAATCTTAAATAACTTACACTAAACATACCAAATCGCTGAGCAAAGCAACGCTTATTTTAAAAAGTAATAAATGTGTGACAGTTTCACCAACTAACTGAACATATTGACTTCATCAGACACTGTCAGTCATAGCGGAAAATTTTCCACCTCACATCACTACTATTCGTACGTGCCATAAGGGGATCTGCTACCTCTTCGCTTAGGTTTCTAACTCTCCATTTGATAACATGTAAAATTTAATATGGTAATTTCTAACAAAGTATTGCAGGTAATGACTTGAAATTTTTAATACAAATACACAAGACCCATATAAATCCAACCACGGTCTCCAATTTACGTTACATGCGTTAGATTAATTGTAATATATTCTTCAGTAAGTTTGGCAACTATGCCGTATATAGTATATGGATAGATCTTTTTGAAGGAATTGAGAGCCCTCGGAACCTCTAGCCCTAGTAGTCTTCGCGACACGTGGTGATGATTTATGAGCGCTTCAGGCTAAAAACCAATGTCGCCTCTGATCCTTTCTTTCTAATTTTCTTTCTTTTTTTCTTTTTTTCAAAAACTTGTTTTGGGCAGATTTGCCCTTTTGTCGGCTGTCTATAGAAATAGCAGTCATACTCCCTGGAATTGTTGACTCTCGGTTGGGACAGTCACTTCCTCTCCGTCGTGAACCTCAGTGTTAGATTCGACAAACAAAAATAAACTCGAAGACAGTAAATGTAAAACGACAACAGCAGCAGTAGCATTAAAAATTTGGAACGAACAAAAATATTGCATCTAAATAACGTATTTGTGTTAAATGTACTTTATCATAATAAGAAATTCTATATTGTTCTCGCATAAGATGCTATAAATGCTCTACTTTGTAATAAAACTAAAAATAATGTATTTGAAAGATGGTATTAGACTTGGCAAAAATTGGTTTTGTGGGGTCAATGTAATAATTTCATACACACAATATTTTTATTCAATTTACAGACATTAGTGTATTGGTAATATACAAAGTGTACAGTACATGTAACTGGTACGCGTACAACTGGTGATATGCGAGCTGTTGTTGGTCGTGCGTACCATTTGTAGTGGCATTTGTAGTTAACATGCTTTGGTACTACGCCAATGGAATAGAACACCTACTTAAATACTTCAGCAATTGCAACATTTTCTTCTTTTACCTATCACCTTCCTCAAACTACAATTTCTCCCCAACGTCGGTTTTTCCTTTTATTACTCTCTAATATTCCTTTCTTTTTCTTCTGCAGTATTCCAAACTCTTACTGATTTTTTTTTCTAATCACGGGGTAAAAGTGAAGGGGAACGCGGTTCAACGGCGTCATTCCACTTCCATAAAATATCTATGGCATTCCCCACTTCCTTAAATACTACTACTACTACTACTACTACTACTACTACTACTACTACTACTACTACTACTACTACTAATAATAATAATAATAATAATAATAATAATAATAATAATAATACAATGGTCAAAGATAGGCAAGGGGAATGGCGTGACGTTATGCGTCTCCTTGCCTTTTCAGATCCACTTTTACCCCTGGTTCTAAATAGCTAATTTTATTCATTATTTTTCACATTAACAATTTGCACTCTAATTCTAGCTTTTCATCGCTATTCCATAGTGTTCATATTTTACCGCGCAGAGTATAATAACTAACTAACTAACTCTATGGCCTATGGAACCCGGAGGTTCAGTACCGCGTTCACAAAAGCTCTCCACTGACTTCTATCCTTAGCTAACTGCATCCAGTTTCTACTTTGTATTCCTATCTCTGCGAGATCCATCTTAATATTATCCTCCCATCTGCGCCTAGGTCTTCCTAATGGTCGTTTTCCTATGGGTCTACCAGTCAAGACTTTGAAAGCGTTTCTACTTTCTTCCATTCTAGCTACATGACCTGCCCACCTAAGCCTCCTAGACTTGACGATCCTAACAATGTTGGGTAAACCGTATAAACTATGTAGTTCCTCGTTATGAAGCTTCCGCCATTCCCCATTCTCGTTCCTCTTGGGTCCGAATATTCTTCTCAGGATCCTGTTCTCAAATACTTTCAGTCTATGTTCTTCCCTCAGAGTAAGCGACCATGTTTCGCAACCATACAGAACAACAGGCATGATTATCGTTTTATATATTTCAAGCTTCAAATTCCTCGACAGAATTCGCGACGACAAGAGATTTTGAACCGAATAGTAACACGAATTCCCTGCTTTTAGTCGACATTTAATTTCTTCGTGAATATGATTTTCGTCTGTTAATATTGATCCTAAATATTTGAAAGTATCCACTTTATCAAAAGTATTATTTAATATTTTAACGCCTCCACAATTTGCCGTATTTCGGTCCCGACGCACTTCCATGTATTTAGTTTTCTCTGCATTTACTTCTAAACCCATGTTCAGAGTATAATACGCACTAGATATAAAACAAAACACTTTATGAGCCTCTTACTGAACTTTTTAAAGATCCACAAATCTATATATTTCTTCCTAAATGCTTTCCAGACTACTAAAAACGAAAACTATACATCTGTTTTACTTTATTCTTCCAACTGATATAGTTACTGATTTTTAGTCACAATTGTTATCTTTGTTTTTGTCTTTTTAATGTTTTATTTTGTTCCATACCAACAAATTCCTTCAACTTTTTAAACATTCTGTTGGTTTTTGTTTCAGGCTTCGCAACAGAAGCCACAACAGCTGTTAACCGGATCCTACTTACTACTAAAATTCGTTCTTCTCTGTAAACTCTTCTTTACAATTTCTTTTAAATTAATATTCGGTATTAGATTAAAAAAACAATTTCCTTCTAAAACAATTCTTTCTTCTGTCATTTTTTTTATGTTGTTAAAACCCTCTAATATTGTTTTCTCTCTGTAGACTGGATAGTGGAAAGGCGGATAATTGCTAGTCTACAATAGTAGAAAATAATACTAATAACAGTGCCATTTCGTTGAAACTACACAGTCGCTTGAGCGAGTTGAGTGAAATATGGCCTCTACAAGAAAATCACACCTAATCAGAATCTGTATTAATGCTAACATCCTTAACACAATTTATTCAGTTACAACACAATTTTGAATGTTACTCCGTGAAGAAATTAAAACTGATTAAACACAATTTAAAGTACATCAGTGTAGATAATAATCACAAAACTACAATATCTAGCACGAAGTGAAACAAGGAGAGAAAAAAAGATCTTGAGGAAAGCTAATTTCAAGATGTGTTCTTACCTGAAGTGCCGTTGTGAATCCTATTAGCAGAAACAATTGAAGAGGCCATTTAGCTTTGTATGATCTATGAGCCCATAATCTATGTGCTCCAGCAGTTATACCCATTCCACAATAAAGAGTCAAGAAAATGGCTACGAAAGAAAGAAAGAAAAAAATTATAATACAAATAGACTGTCATGTTTCGTAGCTATCTAAGTCTGTATCTTAACATTCCGGGTGATTCCTTGAAGCAAAACATACAGACTGGTAAGAAAATACTTGAACAAACTTCGGGAGCTGATTCCCGACACCGAAACCAGCAAAAAGGTCCTCTGGAACTTTGGTCACTGAGGTATAATTTCGGCGATATAAGGTGCCGAAAGCGTGGAAAAATTAACTTCGGAGGGCTGTCATTCAAAAACAACGTAACGTAGAGAGTGCGGTTTAGAACATGACACTCACTGTATGTGAATATATATATACACAGTATTAAATTATCAGTTGTTCAGGAATTTCATGGTCTAGTTTCAAACACTGTTATCGTATCTGATTCTGATAAAATTTATATGGAAGCTGGCAGAAAGTATACCCTTAGAAACTAAAAATGAATAATTAGAATCAATATCTATGTTGAAATGATGCGTGAACATACAGTACACACAATGAAGTCGGTTAATTACAATATTAACATCTTTCAGTCGTTAAGGGGTGTCATGATCTAGCTCCAAAGATTATAATCCGATTCTAGTGAAATTTATATAAATTCACCGCAAAAGCACGCTTTTTCGTTTTATTTAAAAGAAAATGTAAATTAAAAAAGTTGGCCTATCTATGTCTAAGTTATGCGTGATCATAGGTGTAAACCTTATGGTATTAACATTGAGGAGTCTCATGAACTAGCTCCAACGAATATTGTTAGATTCTGATAAAATTTATATCAGACCGTCGAGAAAATAGACTCTTTTAAGCAAAGGAATAATCATTCAAGTCTTTTCACCTGTCGAAGTTAGACGTAAATATATCCACAATATATATATATATATATATATATATATATATATATATATATATATATATATATATATATATATATATACAGGGTGGTAGGTAACTCCACCGACAAACTTTGGGAGGCGATTCTTTGTACGAAATAAAAGAAAAAGAATTTCTAATAAACATGGGCCGAAAATGCCTCCTTTCAGAGTTATGATCCATTGAAAATTTGAAAAATCATTTTTCAAAACTCCCTAACTTAAAGGCGCGGTGGCTCAGTGGTAGAGCGTTCACCTCCGGTGCTTGGGGTCCCTCGTTTGATCCCAGCTCGCGCCGTGTGGACAAACACCGTGCTAGTGGGTTTTCTCGAGGTTCTCCGTCTCCTCCCACTTTCTTCATTCCACCATTTCATTCATCTCTCATCATCACCGTCTCCTTTAGCCTAAATGGCATAACCGTGGGACGTAAAACTTAAAGATTTCATTTCATTTCATTTTTCCCTAACTTAGAAACTATAGGACCTATCCCAAACGGTTTAAGGAATTACACAGTTACTGGTATACGCTCTATCTAAATATCGATGTTTCAGAAATCACCGGTACCAGTGAAACGAACGCACCACTAGTACTTAAAGAAGTATTCTTACTTCAACTTCCTTTTTATAGTTCCTTTCACCGATAACGGAGGATGGTAAAACACGGATATTTAGATACAGAACATACTAGTTCCTGTGTAATTTCTTAAACGGCTTGGGATAGGTCCTATAGTTGCTAAGTTAGGGAGTTTTGAAAAATTATTTTTCGAATTTTCAATGGATCATAACTATGAAAGGAGGCATTTTTCGGCCCATGTTTATTAGAACTTTTTTCTTTCATTTCGTATAAGGAATCGCCTCCCAAAGTTTGTCGGTGGAGTTACCTACCACCCTGTATATATATATATATATATATATATATATATATATATATATATATATATATATATATATATATATATATATATATATATATATATATATATGGGGTGTTTCAAAACAACACCGACAACGTATTGGAGAGTGATTCCTGAGATCAAGATAAGACAAAAGGTATAGACCAACCTGGGTGCATAAATGCTTCCTTTCGGAGTTGTAGGCTGCCGAAAACATGAAAAAATAAACTTTAAAGGTCCATTTTACGGCATTCGGACATATGGCATGAAATCTACAGTACAAAAAACAAACTCAGCATGTGCTAGGTGGCCACAAATGCTATCTGACCGAGTCAGAGCAGGGAGAAGCTGATGAGTCCTCACGGTAGTGCATGGGTGCGTCCGAAGGGAGCAGGCGTGTCAGCGACGGGTAAGCGAGGGTAGTGAAAACAAGTAGATTTTAACAATGATACGAGTTTCAATAACACTTCTCATGGCTTCACAGTAGTAACATTCCACTTGTAAACATAAAGTTCAGCGCCTGTGCAGTAAGCAGAAATACACCATTGGTGGAAAACAGAATCCAATACAGCCATCTTTCATATGCATTCACTTATTTTATCCGTCGTAATGCACTTGTAATTATTTGATACTAGTAACCTACACTTGTAATCCTAAAACTTATTACTTTGCATTATAACTACTCGTAATTCTGTCGCCTGCAGAAATTTGTTCCTTATGAACATGTCTTTTCATGCAGAGTATTGAATTTTACCTGTAAGTTCTCGTAAATGTGGTGTGCCAAACATATTATTAATTAACATATTAAAAATACATATTAAAAAACACACATACACGCACACTCGTATAATGTGTGTATATGTACGTTTCTTTGTACGTAGGTAAGTAGATAAAAAAAATATCATACAACTAGATATGAATACACAAAAAAAGAAATATCCTGGCGATACAGGTAGTTCATGGTGAAATGATGCCAATAAATGCCTTCAGATTGGAAGCATTTCATATGTCAATAGAATTTTAAAAAATCACCAGTAATGACCAGTCTTTGAAAACGACAAAATTCACTGGGTTAAGTTTGACCCCTCAAGCCCCTATTCTACAATTGCTTCAAGTTTGAAAATATTATTTACCTTAATTTTTAACATTCCCGGACAAACTGCAGTTTGTGTGTGTCTCTTCACCCCTCTCATCTTCATATTTCGATTCCTACCGTTATGATTAATCCAATTGGGAAGAAAAACAGGATTTACTAAGAAAATTAATCACCATCAAAACGTCGAACACGTATTTCTGACTGTGAAAACGCTCCTGCGTACACTATTAAGTCATTACTCAGCACTTTGTATACCACATCATCATTAACAAATCATATATAATAACTTTTTTAAATAGTAATAAGTAAAAAAATTGTTGTAACTCTTATTGAAACGTTTGCGTGGCGTCCGAAGCGATTAAGAAAATTTTTACTAAATCTGTTTCTTTGGAAACCGTCAACAATATTGATTTAATAGAGCGCCAATACTTTTAAAGGGCGCCGTATCTTTTAAACTCTTCCCTCTCCATTCTTCTCCAGACTCAGTTGCCAACGCTTTTCATTATTTTCCCGTAACTTCCATGTTTCAGACCCATACAGCATAATATTCCACAGGAAGCACTTTATAAGTCTATTTCTCAACTCTTCGTTTAAGGTCCAACAATATAGTATTTTCTTCCTCCTAAAGGGCTCATTTGCCATTCCTATCCTATCTCACGGTCATATTTCATAGCAACCCACATTATGCTTTATTTTTTTCTTTAATTATGCTTTATTATGCTTTTATTGTTCATGCCAATCATTGTTTTACATCAATCGTGTATAATGTATTAATATAACACTTACTATATATTAAATATTCTAAATATCTTGATCTATTTATTAATATTTTATGCAACGAGTTTCTTCCATATTTAATGAACTTTCTACTTAATGCACTGTAAAGAGATGTGCTTAGCTCGAGTGAGTTTTTTTAATCACTTGTGTGCATATTAGAGTGAGGACTCTACTTCAAAGGATTACACCGAAAAGTTTATAGAAGTAAAAATAAGCTTTCAGTGTTGCATTGTTATGTTCTCAAAGATTTTGCATTGCAAATATTGTTTTTTTTTAAAAAAAAATATTAATACAGTATGTTAAACTTGCAGTTAAACAAAAGTTTCCAGGATTTGTTCTAATAGAAGTTTCCAAGAATTGAGCTATATATTTTAAATTATGCTTTATTTTCTAAAGATAGGCTTTACTATGCTTTTAAAATTAGTTTCTTCTGGACCCTTAGACAACCACAACCATGTTTAAGGTACCAACCATATGTATAAATTGCTGTTATGCTTTTTATGCTTTTGGGTTTTCCTATTAATAATACTACCCAGGTATAGGTCACCTGTTCTATTTTCTCTCCTCTTACATCTACATATGACACCGACTACTTTGTCCCAATCACCATGACTTTTGTCTTTCTTTTATTTTCATCCCATATTCTTCACAATCCTTCCCCAAGTCTTCAAACATCTTATTGATTTTTTTCTTCAGATTCTGCAAGAAGCGCCATATCAATTACAAACTGTATACACTTAATCATTCTACCTCCTACTGGAATGCTGTCTTTATTTTGTAGGCTCTTTTTCACTATCTCTTCTAGATTGATATTAAATAATGTATGCGAGAGATAACATCCCTGTCCTCTGTCAGTTCCTTTTCTATTCTAACACTTACTTGTTGGCTCATTATATAAGTTGCTTATGAGTCTTTGATTTTTCATTCCAGCCCAACTTTCTTTAGAATTTTCAACAACAATTCCCAGCTCAAGCAGCCAAAAGCATTTTCTAGATAAATAAATACAACATACACCTCTTTCCCTTTTTCTACAAACCTTCATCAATCATCCTTAATAATCCAAATGCATCTCTTATGACCTTACCTTTCCTGAACCCGAACTGTTCCTTCTCAACTTCTTCATTTGTTCTTCCATCCAACCTTCTGTTTAAAATTCGAAGCAAATTTTTTGTTGCATGAGATATGAGACTAGTAGTTCTATAATGCTAACATCTCTTTCATTTCGATTTCTTAGCCATCGGTATCATGATCGTCATCAGGAAGTTTTGGCCAGTCGGAACCATTCTCTCTTGCCCTTGTCTCCCATATTCTTGATGAGTTCTTTTCCCTCATTTTTCGCAACATCTGTTCTGTAACCCATAGTTTCTTAGCAGTTTTGTGTTTGCGGTAACCTACTACTTCTTCTGCAGCCTGCTGTAAGCAAAGTTTAATATATTCTCACCATCTGTTATTACCTGCAGCTATCATTTCTTGTTTGGGTATTTTTCTTCGAATTTTTCAACCAAAAGATTTCTTACTTCTTCGTTTTTCAGCTTTCCAGTATTCAATATTTTGTTGCCTACTTTTCTTCTGTCTACATTTTTCAGTTGAATATCAACTTCGGCAAGCACAAGGTTATGATCAGAGAAAATGTTAGCCACGGGAATGGTCTTTCCTTAATTATATTCTGATGTCTGTCCTGAGTCATAACATAATCTATCTGATATCTTTGGTCGTCTATTGAGGATTTCCATGTATGCCTTCTCTTGTGCTGATTGAGCCACATTTTCCCAATTACTAGTCAATTCTGTCTAGAGAAATTGATCAGTTCGTCTCCCCTTTCATTTCTTTCCATTGTAAACCATATTTGCCTACGACACTACCTTCCTGTTTTTCTCCCACAACTGCATTGAAATCTCCCTTTACAATTATACATGCACCCCTCTTCTCCCTGTCTATAATTTCTTGTATTTTCTCATAATTCTTCTCTATTTTTCAATTGTATGCGAAGTCGTCGGTGCATATGTCTGTATCACTACTAGATCCTTCTTTTTAGCTTTAAGTCTTAACATTATAACTCTATCATAAATATATTTTACTTTCACTATTTTCTCTTTTAATCGCTTACCAAGAATTATTCCTACAGTATTATGACCGCCCTTTTCATTATCTGAGTAAAACATTTATATCCCTCGCTGTTCAACACCCCATTACCTTTCCATCTAACTTCATAAAGTCCTACCAAATGTGGATTATGTTGTTTCATTTCCTCTTTAAGATTTTCTAACTTCTCTCCCTGTATCATGGACGTACGCTTCATGTTACTATCCTAAACGTTTTGCTCTTGCTTGTCTTTGTTTTTCTATCTATCTTCTCCAAATTATTACTTTGTCGTCCAATAGTCTTTCCAGAGACATCCCTACCGGAGATCCGAATGAATGTATATTTTACCTCCGGGACTATATTTTGACCTACGAAAGACCATTGTACATATGTTCTCTTTCTGCTGTCAGCAAACTAGGGAAAAATAGTGTGATGGTTTCCCGTTGTCTTCCACCCCGCAGTATCCCAGCCGTTAAAGTCACTCTGATCATGCCTGAAACTAATGTCCAAGTTTCCCTACCAATAACTATGATTTCCGTCAACTTGGCTGCTGGAGAACTCCTGCCATCTCCCAGAACACTCTTCGTGTGGCTCCTCCATTTACATAATTAATGGTGTAGGATTAATTCGGTAGGGATGGCCCTTCTTGTAGTGAATTATTGCCAACATAGCTATAAATTTCAGTGTACTAGGCAATCCTCCTCATCCAACACGCAAGTGCCTTCGTAAAAGTGGTATTTCTCGGGGAGGCTGTTATGCGTAAATATACGAAAAAATGGAAAGAAGTTAGAGATAGATGGTTTGAAATCTACGGTGGTGGCTTTTTCCCAATCACACAAGCCATTTGTGCTTCATACTGAAAAGAGACCCTATGTTATGCGTGCGAAAAATCAAAATTGCTAGCTCAGCAGACTTTATCTTGGGCCTTCACGATAACAAGAATACAATATTGTTGGGAAATTGATTCTAGGTGTTCTATAAATGTTCCTTTACACAACAATGTGCACTTCCAGTGTTATTTTTGCGTCCTTTTACGTTCCGTCCACACAACCTGCTGAACTGGAAGTTTTTTTTTTTTTTTTTTTAATTTATTTATTTAACATAAGGTACCTTACCAGTGTGGACCCCAAACGACTGGTGAAATTGGAAAAAAATCTCTTTTGGATTGAAAAGGACCTACTTCTATCAACATTCCTTTCTTTCCATTTTTGTATCTTCACTCATAACGGAGTTGACTATGGCCCTTGACTTTTAATACAACCTGTAATTTACAGTACTTACTCCATAAAACTGTAGATGCTTTAGCTTTGGTGAAGAGTAGAAATAATCCCCAGGTGCCAAATGTATGATCCATGATCAGCCAGAACACGAAGATCCATATTATCCCTCGCTTCGTATTGTGTTCTTTTGCATTGATTTCGGGTTCTGTAGAAATCAGGCCATCGGCTACTTCTTCAGCTGTGAGTAGATTTTTATCGTGCATCTCTCCAAATAAAGACTGCAAATAAACCACAATATTTAAATATAATGTGTAATATTGGTACATTCCTTAGTCTTTTGAGTATATTATTAATTAAATACACTTATCAATAATAATTAAGTGTAAATTGTGACATATGGAGTCCTAAAGGAAGACACAATAATAATAGAATACATTTTAAACTAAATTGGTACAGTGGCGGACCTAGGAGGTAAAAACGGGGGGAGGGTAAACATTTATAGCTGCTAGTATTTTCACTGAAAAATTTGAAGAGAACTGTAATTTTATATATATTGATAAATCTCATTTTCTTAAAATTTTACATGTACACCTCCTTGTGCAATTTGGTTTAATGCAATTAGGAATGGTTTGCGTAGCTGAAGATTTTTATTGTCGTATAAATTACAACAGATATTAATTGTTTCACAATGTATGAGTTTCAATCATTTATTGATTATAGCCCAGAATTTTGAAAATCAAATGGCAAATCAACAAAGTGTAAATAAGAATGTACGTGCTAATGTTAACAATATAGTGCCTGTTCACAACATTAGTATCAAGCAAGGTTGTAATAATGTAACTCAACCTAATGGAAATTCCAGATTTACCGGTAATGTAAATAGTAATACAACTTTTAGAAACATAGGTACAATAGGCCTAACATGACTAATTTAGTTAATAGATTCCATATGACAGAAATTTTCATAACAACAGACGTACAAGAAATAAAGTAAATTGTACTCGTAATTCTACACAAGACTGTGAAATGCAATGCAATTTAATCGATGCGACATAAAATACAGGGTGTCCAATATATAATGCAACCTGGAGTTTAGGATAGTAGACAGCGACGTAGCTTAGATTCTTTTCTGGAGGGGCAAGCATTAAGATTTGGACCCCCTAGAAAAAGTTGTTTTGGGCCCTCCCGCAGAGTTCGAAAATAGACCCCTTCTTTCCATCTTTCTCTTACTTTTTATAAGCCCCCTCGGAGTCTGTGCCCTAGGCCCGTTCCCATATATGACAAATGAATTAAGCGGACAATATTGACAAATCTCAAAGCCATACGAAAAATTTTATTTCTAGGGTCCCTAATAGTAGACATTTTTTTTTAGTGAAATGGGCCCATGTCTAATTTTTGTTTTATTTACCTTTTGTGTGCTGTTTTGTTTATGCAATGTAGTGAATCTGTTTGGTGCTTTCTTTACAATTTCATGTTTGTATTGTACATGAAGTAAGAAACTTTTGTCTTAAAGTGGGCCCCCTCGAACGACGGGGAGCTTCCCTGGAAAGCAATTGCCCCTCCTACCCCCAACATGTTACGGCCCTGATAGTAGAACTTTTGAACCTAAAGCGATACACAAATAATAGTTATACCAAAATGAAGCCTTGTTCATGCATATATTTTTAAACTAGGAAGCAACGACTGAAGTACACTAGGAACTACACAGTGTTGCCAGATGTAACCAAAGGTGTAATTTTTTTGTAAAACATGTAAATTGACTCATAACTCATACGTATGGATGTTCTGTGGTTAATTTTCAGTTTGTTTAGTTGGAGTAGCTTGGAAACTATGGAGCAGAAAAAAGAATTTTCATTTCCACTGATAACTAATCGGATGAGACCTCTGTAAGTGGGAACTAGGAAAATCCTAGTTTTCATGAATTCTACATGGCAACTCTGCTGATGTTTCAGTGAATCAAAAGGTGTGTTAAGGATCTGTCTACATTATGCAATTCCTGGAAACAATGAAAAAGAAACTTTGAAATTATCATGAAAAGACCTTTACTTACATGCACCCGGCAACACTGCTATTACCTTGCAATGAGTTATCAGCTCTACAACAGATGCTCGAAGTACTTCCTGTTTTGATTCAAACACAGATTCAAACGTTCCACCATGTTGGCAGCAACTTAACGAAAATTAGAAGTCTTAATGTTCTCAATTGTACTGCGAATGTTCGTTTTCAGGTCTTGTATAGTTCAAAGATTGTTCTTGTATATGAACAGCAGCGTAGCATTAGTGTAGCACTTGAACACGTTACGGAGGACATGCTAGAATGGATGTGGGAGAAACTAGAATATCGCTTAGATATCCTGCGTGCCACATATGTCATACACATTGAACTCTGTTAAACTGGTAGTAAAGTTTTAGGTGTGTCAGAACATCATAAAGCATCTTCTATCTAAGTTAAAATATTATTCAAGTTGAAATATTATTCTTTTAGTGTTATTTCAACGAGACTATAGGTCAAAAATATATTTTTCTGTCAATATATTAGTCAAATAATCTTCTAGGAGTCTATTGATATTACAAAGTACGGTAGCTAATATCCTCAAGTTTTAAAATGGGTAGTGTTTTGCACCTTCACTCGAGAATGAAGAACTATTAGCGGAATGTCTAACCCGGGCAAAATTAGAAAAGTGGTTGGAGATGGTTTTCTATATAGCGGGTCTCGCAGGGCTATAGCCACGGGGGACCCATCGGGGCCAGGCTCCCCCAAATGATTTCCTCGCCCCGCCAATGACCAGCTTTAAAGTTTACATATAATTAATCATTTACGGTAAAAGAGCATGGAAAAATACTATTTACCATAGTGATTTTAAAATAGTATGGTATCTCTTCCTTATACCGATCGAAAAAAAAATATATGGTATACTTTTCTGTGACAGCAGATTACACAAATTACTGCAATTTATTTGACATTTTGAAGACAAACGTTTTAAACATGGTATTATAAATACTACCATTAAACAATGGTAATAAACTAAAGTACATTATATTTTTATATGCTGTAACTAGTGTTTTAAAACACACTTTTTTATCAGATGGAAAATTTGGTGAAAAATAACGTTTTTATTCAAGGTTTCAGCTTGGATTTTTTAAAACAAGAGTTTCATTCCCATCTAATGGATGGGTGGGCCGTAGAAGGCAACACCTTCTCTGTGGCTAGAGATATAAAGTTTGGATTTCATTCGCTCTGTTTAATGCTACTTGGTGTAAAACAGGAAGTGAGATATAGCTGCTAATAAAATAATTGTTTTTTAGTCACGAATAATAAATAGATATTTTTGTCAGGAAATCTTAAAGAAATTAAATGCAGTTTCAAAGAAAATCAGTCTTATGTATAAAGGTAACCAAGTACTGTATGTTCTGTCGCTTTTTATGGGGGTCTGTGTTCCATTAGCCCTCACATTGTGAGTTGAATGCGAATGGAGATAAGACGAAGGTGAATTGTTGGTGTGGGTATATCCAACATTCTACCTGGTTGTGGCAGTTCAGTTAAACCGTGAACTTGCGTAAGGACAGAGTGAACATAAGACTTCTACAGAGCGTTATAAGGGTGTGTATTCTATACAAGTTCAAACTGGGGTCAAACGCCGCTGCAACTGGGAGAAAGATATGCCAGGCCTTTGGTGAGGGTGTCGTGACTATGCGGACAGTGCAGAGGTGGTTTAACAAGTTTAAGGACGGTGACGAAACACTCGAAGACGCACCACGTGCAGGACGACTAACACATGTACAAAATGAAGATCTTCAGGCAGTAATTGAGACGAACAGTAACCAGACATGTGAGGAACTGGGACTACAATTCAGTGTGAGTGCAGAAACCATTCGGCAGCACCTCCATCAACTTCGGAAACACTACAAGTATGGTCGATGGGTTTCACATGATTTGACTCCGGGCCAGAAGGTAAGCTAGCACATGTGTTTCTTTGCTCTCTCGTCTGAGGAAGGAACCATTTCTGGACAGGGTGTTGACTTGTGATGAGAAATGGGTCCTGTACGAGGCTCCACGGCGCCGTCATCGTTTGTTAGCACCCCATGAACCGGTTCCAAAACACCCAAAGCCAGTACTGCACCAGAAGAAAGTCCTCCTGTATGTTTGGTGGACTGCATGCGGCATAGTGCATCGGGAACTACTACCAGCTGATCAGAGCATCAATGCAACTGTGTACTATCAGTAGTTGAGCAGTGTTCAAGGAAAACTCAAAACTCTAGAGCCAGCACTTCTGAATCGCAAAGAGGTCCTCCTGTTACCAGACAATGCTAAGCCCCACGTGGCTAGGAGGTCCTAGGACACCATTCTATGCCTTGGATGGGGAAACACTATTTCATCCGCCATACTCCCCGGACATTGCACCATCCGATTATCACCTGTTCCATTCCTTAGGCAACCACCTTAGAGAACGCCAGTTCAAATCCCTACTAGAGGTGTAAAATGCACTTCATACCTTATTCACTTCACGGCCCACGAAGTTCTACTACGATGAAATTCATGGCCTCCCAGAACGTTGACAGAAGGTCGTCGATATCTGGTGAGTACTGTTTTTAATTTTCCAGGTACGTCTTAGCTCCAGGTGACATAATCTATGTTCGACAGTGGTGGATGAGAAAGAAAGCGCAACACTTACGGTATCGACATTTGCGGTACCGCGACATTTACGATACTTCGATTATCGACATTTGTGATACTGGAACTCTTGCGGTACTATTCAAAATAACTTATTTTCCAAGCCGAGAGAGAGTATTTTCGGGTGTTTAGTTACAGGATAGGCGCACAGTATGAACTGCTATACAAAGACCAAGTTTTATCACATTGTTGTAGTCAGGAAGTTGTTCTAGGGGAAATATATGACTTTTCAGAGGGTCTAGGCTTTTGGCATACTAAAAGCAGGCTTAAAATCTTTCAGAATATGATACCATTATTAACCCACTATTACATACAAACCCTTCTCACGGCATCTAAGAGCATGTAAACGCAAATATAATGATCAATTAGACAGAGAAAATGAAAGAATAGTTACCAAGGTACAGGTAAACACATCTGAAAGATATAAACAAATGCTTGTTTGTAATTGGCCAAAACTGGAAATTGTAAATAAATCCTTATCTCTGACTGGTCAAACGCCTGACCATGATATTTAAAGGGAACTTTTAGAAATATATATATTTGTTTTCTTTCATAGTTTCCGTTAACAGTTTTCCAATAACTATTTGCCCCTCGTTACTCAAAGTGATTGAGTAATTACGCGTAAGTTTATGGAATTATCCAAAGACCAACTTACTAGCGGAGTGATTTGTCACAAGTCACTCATTTGGGATACAGTTGTCTATTGTTATGAGCATATTTAGGGATATGGTCAGATCTAGCTCGGAATAAGTATAAAAAACAAAGTCAGAATTAACGTTCAATGAATTAGTAATTTATTTTTCTGATGTGTAATCGAGTTCAATTAATACATTACCGTAGTAGATAGCTTCTCTTCTGGAAGAAACAAAAACTACTACAAATTTTGAATGTGTGCTATTTTCTTCAAGGATTTCTTGACGTCTATTGAGGCTACATATTCAGTAGTTACTGTGTTTTCTATTCTTCTGCCCAATCTTATGTACTGATATCGTCTACGTTTTTCTTCTATGTTAAAGTTCTTCTTTCATATAAATAGTCGTTATACACAGCCTTTTTTTAAAAAAGATACTTAATCAGACACGTTAGGAGTTGGCTTACCTATTAATGATTTGAGTCTGTGGTTTTACCCTTAAACAGCATTATTCGTTCTGTGCTCTCGATTCCAGCAGTTTCACATGGAGATGTTAATAAAGTTATTGTTTAACAACCAGGCCCGGAACTGGAGGGAGCTAGGGGGGCCTGGTTCCCCCTAAACTTTTCGTGGCCCCTTTAGACCTTAACACAAAATGCTCTTATTAATACAACAAACACAATTTAGCTATGTGTAAGAGAATTTTCAATGACTTGGCCCCCCTAACATATTCATGCCCCCCCCCAAACCTCTGTGGCTGGTTGCGGGCCTGTTAACAACAGTTCTACAAAATAATCTAAAACAACTCTCAAGTCTTTGGTGATATGGTGCATCTTCCATAATGGAAAATCATCCAACATCGACATCATCTACAGGGAGAAATGCTAGTATATAGCAGAACACATTCTGAGGAGAACCCAGTCACCTCTAGAACTTATTTATAGTCATTTGTAAATCCTAATTCCTGAACCTTTCTCCACAAATACTGATCAAAATGGAAATTACATCCACTAATGTACGTTTCCGGGAATGGTGTTCAGAGATGTTATTGCAGCTAGCTCGAAAAACAGTTTGATTAATTTCGGATTCCAATCATTAATATTAGCCTTCACAAAACGAAAAAATCTCTGATACGTCTTATTATCTCTTTCCGGTAAGAGGACGAAGATCAATGGGACAATGTTTGTTTCCTCCAAGTTACTTCGGATGTGTGCGTGTGTTGTATATAATTGGGCAAACTGCCAACTACAACACTTAAATGGCTCGTCCATTCAGTTGCGCACTATTTTCCCTTCGCAGTACAAAATATTAACATCCTTCCTTTCTTTGTGGTATAATCTGCAAACACGAAGTTTGTCTCATTATCTATTTTCAGCATATACACACTTCCCACGGTATGTACCACAAATGTCCCACTATCTAAGGAAAAGTTTTGAACAGTATCGCTGTGTCCCAGAAAAACTGTTTTCCTCATTGTACCGCAAGTGTCCTGATACCGGTGAGAAAGCGATAGAACTTTCTTGGTTATCTTTATAGATAGGTTCTGTGTACAAAGGCTTAAATTGAAATAGTTATACACAAAGGTATAATGTTTGGTCCGGGGCAGTAGTTCTTGGTTAAACATAATAAAAACTACCTGGAATATAATTTGTAGAGAAAAAGAAAAATAAATAAATAAGTAAATAAAAATAATAAATAATAAATAAAATAATAATAATAAGCTAAAAGAAACAGTGTTTTTAGTTTTCTGGAAGGAAACGAAAATTTTCCGGTTTCTTCAGGCCTCAAAAATACTAGCTGCAACACATTTTTTTTTTTTTGCTTTGTACATTGTAGCTGGCCCCCCTTCAAAAACGACGGTCCCCTCCTACATAAACTTGCTGGCTACACTCCTGGGGTCCCGTCATCTCCGACACCAAAGCGAATGAACCTTCGCAGTCTGCCCAAGCGACTTCAAATTGAATTATACACAAGTTTTACACAAACTGAACAAAAGACGTTGTAGTACAATAAGTTACGAAAAAAATTGGGTCCTATCAAATCTCTGGCGTCAGCAGAAAAACGTAGCGGAAAACACGTTATGCATACGCTTAAATATTTGGATGCTTCTCTCGTTCTTTTTTCATTTATAGAATAGTTTGTGAGAGAACAAAAAAATCAGAATCCGGGGGAAATACATATACTTCCTATTTTGATTGAAGCATAAAAATACAAGCGCGAATTTTTCACTATTTAGCTTTCTGAAGAATATCTAATATTTCCTTCAAATGTTAACGATACATGTTTAAAAAGATGTTATCATTCAAATATTTTTCTTTAGTGCAATTGACACTGCGTCCAGTGCGTGATGCTGCATGATCCAGTTGGGAGCATGAAAACAAAAGCTACAATTTGTCTACTACTTAGTATATTGAAAATAGTTTTCTGGGAGCTAGGAATGTCTGTTAAGAAAACATAATATTGGGAGAAGGACCAAACAAATTAATTTTTTGTTGTGTAGAATTTATATATATATATATATATATATATATATATATATATATGGGGTAGGGCAAATAAAAGTGGCCCGGAAAACAAAGTTCAAGGGTATAAAGCAGCGATTCCCAACCTTTTTCAACTTGCGGCACAATACGGGTGTTACTTGGATTCACGCGGCACACTTATAGATATTATTATTTGTAAATATAAAACACAGTGGTGTTTTTTCTGTGATATTATTGTTCTCTTTCTCACAGAGAAGAAAGCTCGATCATTGGTTTCTCCCCGTGGTTAATCATTGTGCTTATTATACATTCTAATTTAAAAATAGAAACCAATTGTAATGAAATATTGGACTCAGGATTTTAAAACTATGCTTTCTTTTTCGAAAACTGTATCCACCGTTTCACTAAGAAGAAAGATCACTAAATAACGAACGAACAAACAAATCTCTTTTAGTTTTAAAACACAAATGCAGGTAATTTGTATGCATGTTTGCTTTGTCGAAAGGATTGAATGATATTTTAAAATTTCAAGTTGCGAAATAGTTTCCAACAATAGAGAAGCAATAGTAGTCATAACAATGATAACAAATACTTTTTTCAACATTAAAAATGTACAGAAAAGTAACACGGTATGAAACTTTAAGTTGTAGTTCCATAGTAGACGTTCATAGTAAATGTGAAATACAAATATACATTTTTCCTGTCTTGCAATTTGATTGCTATAGAATTAATAATTTGTTTCGATTTCCTCGCGGTACACCAGCGACCCATTCACGGCACACCAGTGTTCCGCGGCACACCGGTTGGGAAACGCCGGTATAAAGAAACACAGCAAAGGAAAGGAAATAGTTTGCTAACCTGCTTATAGATGATGTTGAAAATGATCACCATTCTTCTCTTGAATGACCACATGAATGAAAATTACCATATTTTCAGGTGTTCGGACACGTTTCGGATTTTTTTTTTTTTTTTGCCTTGTTCAAAACAGATCCTGTCCTACGCCATTTTCTGACTAATCGTTGCATTTCATTCTTTGCTGGCACTTTGACACCATGAAATTCATGAGCAAACAACTGATCACACGCTTTTCACGAATTCGTTTTCACGTAAGTTTCCATAACGAACACCCTCTGCTGCACTGTGAGTTCCATCTTGACCTGTGCACTGCTCAACTCACACTGACATAGCTAACACTAATATCTGAACCGGTGGTGTGCGTACACGTGGTATGGTCACGTCCATCGTATCCACTCATCCGGGCCACTTTTATTTGCCCCATCCTGTATATATAGCCTACATATTGATAGATAGATAGGTAGATATGATTAGCTCGGGCGAAAACAATGGTAAACGCGCCACTTCAGTGATTCAGTTATTAGGTGGAATAGATTGTGATCGAAGCACAGAATAGTATGTAGGTATTTAATACCTGCAAATGGCAGGAGAATCTTGTTTGGTGTGTGTGTTATTTTATTTAATTGCACGGGAATATTGAACTCTTTTTTTTAATTTACTCGAAAATCAGAAAATGTCACAATTGTCTTACCACAAGCCGCAATTATACTTTTATATGTTAAGTAAATAAAAATCTAGATAACTCTATCTACATACTGTTCTGTGGTTCGATCACAACCTATTCCATCTAATAATTCAATTTCACTGGAAATGGCGCTTACAATTGTGTTCACCCGATTCGCTTATATATATATATATATATATATATATATATATATATATATATATATATATATATATATATATATATATATATATATATATATATATATATATATATAAGCCGGATTTAGGGGAAGTGCAAAGATGCACGTGCACCCCCCTCCCCCTTCGTTGTAAATGTACACTGCCTAAAGTGAGAAGCTAGCAGTGCAAATAACAACACTTTCCGAAAATTTCTACTCTTATGTTTCCCTTTGGGTTTAAAACAAAGGGAAATTTTGCAAAATTGATATTTTGACTCAATTTTCTAAAAGTCGAGGTAGTTCCCTCGCCTCGCTCAAGATAGTTCTAAATCCACTTCTGGATTACCGTTACACCATACAAGATTGGATAGGTTATTAAATATAAAATGCATATCTCTAATATTTTAAGATGTGTAGGTGTAATTACAAGTCAAAAAAATTACACAAGTTAATGTGTAATTACTATAATAACAAATGCCATGTGTCCTTCCAGAAGATATTCCAGATAGGTTTCTTTCCCTATCTATTTTTCAAGATGTTATAAACGCAAGTTCTAAGAATTAAAGGGACATCTTGTATCATTATTTTACTTGTTTGCAGAACGAGAAGCAAAAGTAAATTCTAAGGGTTACTTCTTTTTCCTTACAGCGCAAAGTATTGTTTGACATGAATGTTTCTGTCCTTTATTTACGACAAAAGTAAATACATCTCTGAAGTAAGGGATTGCATAATTACTCTAGCGATAAAACAGAGTGTGGCAAGTTAAGTATAATGATCAAGACACCAACATTCTCTAGTTTACTCCAGAAGCTATTAATTTTGGCAACTTATTCTTCAATAAGTTAAATGGCACATAATTAGGCTAAAAACGTTTTCAGAATAATATTTTCTTTAACGACGAAACGCTATGTTAAATTTAATGAGTATTAGAGGCCGATATTTAGAGTCTAACGGTATAAACAAGTTAATGATGTGATTATAAACGAGTTAAAATAACTTGCTATTTATATAACTACCAGACAAATATCCTGTCTGGTTTGTTTCAAACCTAAGGAAGGATCAAGTTTTCGGTGCCCTGCATTCACACGTGATTTCAAGTTCAGGCGGAAGTACTGTAAACAATGTTTTTATTCTTACGTTTCTCATATGTAGAACTTAAATTTTCTATATCAGTGATGCTAAATTGCAGCTGCGGGTAAGACGCTGCCTCCTGAAATGTTTCTATTCGGTCTGTAACATAGTTCCGAATCTGACGAATTCAATTTTATTTCAGGACGCCTCAGTTTTAAAGAGATTATGAGCATCTTTTATAAATACATTCACAATTGCATTTACCATATTGCCCTTCATATCCTTTCAATCATTAATAGGATTTAATATTAAATGGATTTTATATGTAAAATGTACAATTGTTGTTTTTAATAAAATACAGGGTGGCCCAAGAAATTTGATACCATTTGTTTTGTTCATTACATATGTATTTATATTCAAAATATTAGAAAGTTAGTGCAGGATTAATTATATGAGTATGGAAATTTAGTTGAATGAAGTACGTGTTCAATGTGATCACCATTTTGTTTTACAACCTCTTGCGAGCACATCTTTACATTTGTCACAACCTTCCTGCATAAGTCTTCCGAAATTAGATGGCACAACTGTATGATGAGAGTCCTGAGTTGAGGTGCACTTGTAGGGTTCCTTGCTAAGACATTATCTTTCAGGTAGCCCCACAAGAAGAAATCACATGGATTGATGTCAGAATTATGCGGGGGCCACTGTCTCCTACTTTGGTGACGCTCAGGAAACCGATGTGACATTACCCGTTCAACAAACATGTCATACAGATAATCAAGAACAACATTTGCAGTATGTGGGCGGGCTCCTTCTTGCATGGACCATTGAGTTTGTAATGGGAGACCTGTTGCCAAGAATTCTGGAATAAATCTGTTTTCCAACATGTCCTTATATCGATATTTGTTTACCGTCTCATCAAAGAAAAATGGTCCGATGATTCCATGGGATGAAATTGCTGCCCATACACTAACCTTTTCTCCATAATTTTCCCTTTCGTGCAGAATATAAGGATGTTCGCTTGCCCAGAAACGAAAATTTTGCTTATTCACTACACCATTTAAATGAAAATACGCCTCGTCAGTAAACCACGTAATGTGCAGAACGTGATCCTCTTGCACTATGAAGCGAATTGATGTCTTCTTTGCTTGTCATTTGTTGTTAATTTATGGACAACTGTTATCTTGTAAGGGAATATGTGAAGATCAGAATGTAGAATTCTTTGTATGGACCGACGAGATATTCCTAACTCAGCAGCCGTCCTTCTTGTTGATTTTCTAGAACTTCGTGTCAAAACAACGCGAAATGCTGCAATGTTTTCAGGGATGCGAACATTTGGTTCGCGCCGTCGATTCTTTACCACAGAGCCAGTTGCTTCAATTGACGATATAATCTCTGAATAGTCTGTTTACATGGAGCCCATTTGGTACGAAAGTGTGCACGAAAACGTCTTTGTATCGCTACAAAACTCCAGTTTTCTGTAAATAAAACAGTACAACTTTCACCTTCTGTTCAACACTTAATCTGCTACGTCAAGCAAATATTCGATACTAACTTCTCGTGACATCTACCGGATTTTCCATAAATTAAAGATTACGAATACGAGTTTCCAACATTCCATCTATAATATTACATGTGTAATGAGCAAAACAAATGGAATGACATTTCGTGCCCACCCTGTATAGTGGCCTATCTAAAGTTTTTTCTTTGTTTCTCCTCCTTCAAAAATTACTTATCACCAGGGCCCGGATTTGTTGACAAGTCAACTTTTTTCTGTTACGCATAAGACAAGGCAAATTCTAATAAAAACGTTATATATCAACTCTAGGTTCTAAAAATATATATTTTTAGGGTCAACTTTTGGTCACTTTTTGCCGTTTTGAAGTTTCAGGTCATTTTTTAATATTTTAAGGTAACTTTTAGGTCACATAGGGTCTTTTTATTATTTTTCTTCTACATAAGGAAATCTTAAAATGAACACTGTTTACGGATGTGAAAAAGACGAAGATAAATAAATCTCTTTTCATGTTTCCTGACTATTACGGTGGAAAAACTGCATTCTTAACAAGCTAATGGAAACTAAGCTGTAGCTGGTTGACGAAAGGTGGAGGTTGGTAGGTGGCCGAACGGATAGTTTTGGGTTGTTGACCACAAAAGATGTGATCATATGAATAACTAAACATGAATTAGAAGGCGTACAAGGATTTCAAACAGGTTTTTTTTTTATCTATTATTCTCATGTAATCTACAATTGCGAACTTTTATTGTTTAAGAGTGCTTCCTAATTTCAACTCGGGAGTGAATTGACGCTTTCAGTACGTACAATGCCGTACAATGGACTGATCAACGGACATAAATGATCAATGGACTGCAACTAACTGAAACAAAACTTTTTGAATATGAGTGACAAACGTTAATTAAAATACAATGGATATTTAAAAAATGTCAATGTTTTACGAAATAAACATTTAAGAAAACGCAATTTTTAAGGTCAATTTTTGTGAATTTTAGGGGCATTTTACAGGAATTTTAGTGTCATTTTATAGGCCACTTTCTAGAAAATTTTAGGCCAACAAGATCCGGGCCCTGCTTATCACTGTTCTGTATGTAAATCCAGTCACTCAGTCACAGCTAAATTTCCGAATTAAATGTTTGGTAAGGCATAAAGAAGAATTAAATGTTCACTCACTCTTCATTAGATCTTCAAAACCATTGGGGCTTTAGAAAGTTTTTTTTAAAAAAATTCCTTCCCTAAGATCAGCTATTACTTAAGTATTTTGTGAAATTTGCACCGTTCAGAGGTAAGTGGGAGGAGCTAAAAGCATTTTGCCACTATCATTACATTTTAAAATTGTTTCGTGTAAATACACAAAATTTAGTGTACTATTACTACGTAACTTACCCACGAGAATTCAATATGATAGACACATGAAAAGGGAAACTTACTTTGAAAATAATCTCTGTCATTCAATTCAATAAAGGTGTAAAACATAGATCAATAATGACATACTGGTAATTTGTTAATAGGAATATAACTTGCAAAATCTAATTAGAGCCAATAAATTAGTAGAAAGACACATACACAAAACGAGCGTGAATGATAGAATATTCCTATTATGTTTTCATATTGTCATTATTCTAATACATAAACATACTGTTGAAAGATGTGAATACATAAATATAGTGAATAGATGAATAGATAAATAGAACAAATAGATAAATACCCCCAGGGTGTCAGGAATGGGACTGACGGGTTTTTAAAAGTATATAGTTTTAATATGGTCAAAGATACAGAAGAAAAAAATATGCATTTTAAAGGAAACTCAAAAAGTTTATTTGGTCTTACAACTTATCTAACTCAGTGTAACTCCACGTGAGCTCCATTTGTAACTCTTACAATATCTAGCCTGAAATCAATATTTCTCCACATATTCTGTAACATCTGAGGTTTTACTGAAGCAATCGCACTCCTAATACGTTCTTCAATTCATCAAGGTTACGCACCTTTACACAAGGTCTTTCATATACCCCCACAGAAAGAAGTCCTGAACGGTAACATCAGGAGAGCGTGGAGGCCATCTAATTGGCACACTACAGCCTATCCAACGCCCAGGAAATTCAGTATCAAGGTACTCCTTCACTTCTAGGCTTCAATGTGGCGAGGCACCGTCCAATTGGAATGTCACTTGAGATTACAAATGTTGTAACTGGGGAACAGCAGAGTTTTGAAGCACGTCTAAGAACACATTTCCAGTTATGGTCTGCTCTATGAAAAAGAAGGGGCCTATTATGTGTTAAAGCATACCAAACATTCAATTTGGCAATGTCTCTAGAATGTTCTATTTACGCATGCGGATTCTCAGATTCCCATATCCTAACATTGTGTCTGTTAACACAGCCAGACAAGTGAAAAGTTGCCTCATCAGAGAAAACAACGTTGAATAGGAAATTATACTCATAATCAATCCTGTCCAGAATTTCAGTAGCAAATGCTGCTCTGTGGCTTATCGTTGGGCTTAATTTCTTGCAACAATTTCACCTTATACGCGCGCAAACGTAATCGTTTGTGTCGATTGTGTACTACATCGTGCACTGTTGACTTTGGAATTGCCAACTGCCTGTTCGCTGAATGTATTGTCTTCGTTGGGCTACGTGAAAAACACTCTCTTATTGTTTCCACATTTTCTTCAAACACACGCGATTTACCACCGCTGTGTTGTTTCACTACACACCCCGTTGGAAAAATTAATCTTCCACGCCTGGACACTGTTGCGTGATGGAGTATCCTTGTGGTAAACACGTCGAAAGTTTCGTTGAACTTGAACAACACCATTTGTCTCTGCAAACCACCACATGCATTGCACCTTTTCGACTACCGACGCCATTTCTGTTTATCGGAGATACTAGCGCCGTAACCGGTAGTTTTTCAAGTGTGAAAATTTGCTGAACAAAACTTTTTGAGTTTTCCTTCAATATGAATGTTCTTTTTCTTGTGTATCTCTGACCATATTAAAACTATACACTTTTAAAAACCGCCAGTCCCATTCCGGACACCCTGTATAATGAAATAGATAAATATACAAATATATAGCTAACGCCCTATTTAAGCTGGAATCCAAACCAAACAATGCGGAGTCTGACAAGTACTCGATGGATAACATTCGGAAAAGCCAGATAATATTGTAGTATGGCATGCTTAGAGCGTCGTTAGCAAATTTGGAGAGCTACTGTAATTAAGGAAGCAATGGGTTCCCATTGAGAAATCCAGCAACGAAAACAATTTAATTGTGATGTTGACCACACATTATCCAAGTAAAATTCAGCGGATGGTCAACCCTTCGGAACTTTGTGCTAGAGAGTCAAGTTTAATTGTCACGGATGGAGGAATCGAACAAACGTTAAACTGGAAGTTATCAGCTTAGTATTTTTATTGGAAACCTTTATAAGAAAACAAATTTATTAAACGTTCTTACAGTTTCCATGTGTTTCTAAATTACAACTTTAATCCTCAGAAACTCCATAGAAAACAGAATGAGAGAATAATGTTACTAGCTTTCCTCTGAATAGTATATATATATATATATATATATATATATATATATATATATATATATATATATATATATATATATATATATATATATATCCCCTCTTGACGCTCAGGTATACACTAGATAAAATGGGCTTCAATCCTGCTTTACCTGGATAAATCGGCAAACTATGGTTTAGCTCCTCCCTTGATCATATCCTGGATCCGCCACTATATATATATATATATATATATATATATATATATATATATATATATATATATATATATATATATATATATATATATATATATATATATATATATAAGGGACTAAAATCGATAACTTAACAACTTAACTTAACACACCTACCTTGTGCAAAAATGTAAGTGAACTGAACTTCTACTTTAGATCACACTGTTTAGTATATTTGATATGTTAGTAGTACTCAACGTTATTGCAAACTGACTACTTTTGAATCAGTCTTTAGATTTTATAGGGTAGTAGGATTTGTGAAAGGCATTGAACTTTGATTTTAGAGAGGATATTGTTTATTTTTTTAAATGATACCTTTCCTGCTTTTTTTCCCTCTTTCATAGTGTCTGTTGCGTCATACTGGAATGCAATCTTTCCTCCGAATTGGAAGAAGCACATGTATGTACTTTAAGTACACATGCTCTTGTAACACAAGTTGAGAAGTGTTCAGTGTTTTGCAGCTTTCGGGCAAATACACGCCTGAATAGTTGATTTTCCATTAATGTTTCCTTCTTTTTTGTGTCTCTAAGAATGAAAAGTAAAAAAAGAAAAAGTGTTCACATAATCACATTGTGTCTTGACCTGATTCAAGGACATTTTACTTGCTACCTACGGAGACAATCTGCAATTGTTTTCGCTTTTCATTCATCTCTAGTAATTTGTGGCTATCATTAACATGTTCTTCTGAATTTTGAGTTAAAGAACATCTGGGAAAAATATGATCTGAGGAGGACACTGCTCTTCTTCGTTCTTTATACCTGTCAATCAACTGTTTCTTCCAGCTCGAGTCAGCTCCGGCCCCTTTCCTAGTCAACATCTCTGATCTTGCCCCAGGTTGGAAGATTAACACGTTCCAATCTGAAGGAGACACTACGAAAATTAGCATTTTTGGAGTAGCTTTAGAAGAGGCAACATATTGCATAGATTATATAACTTATTAATTAATCTAATATTGGTAAGTAAGAATTGATGATTATGGATGCTTTAAGCAGCATCACAAGCTTACGGGCTGCCATTGAAAGGAATTGATTAAGAGAGTCTTCTGACCTGGAATTTCGTAAGACGAGATAATAGGTGTAGACCACTTATTTGTGGCATATTATAATTTTAAACCCAGACCTATCACAATTTACACATTTCCCCTCCTGAAAAAAGTGTCCCGTTTAATTATTTTATAGTGTCTATAGTTGACACGAAAGACTCACTGGCGGCTCCATAGTCTACAAAAGGCAAGTCACATTGGCAATGGTGGCAAAACCAACTTTGCACCAATTTTCAACAAATGAAACCCCAGCTTCGGGACTTCCAGTAATTTTTCATTTTAAACGCAATCTTTAAATTCAGATCTGAGGTGCAAATATTAGAGACAAAATAACAACGAATTTAATATTGCATAATCACATATTCAGTATATGTCCTACATACATGGTTATTTAATTTAGTTTTAAGTAACTTATTTTACTCAGCACAAAGAATTTAAGAAATTTATGTTCCAACACTGATCAAACCATTTCTTTAATTTGAAACTCTCAATCGATTCTGTAGAATTAATTTAATAACGTACATAATTATTAACAGTATAGTTTGGAACAGATACAAAAAAAAAAAAAAAACACTAGTAAGGATGAAAAATCAAATAGCCTTATTTCTCGCATATTTGTAATCTATATTATTAAATTGAAAGTGACTATGTTTGTGACTCTTAATCTCTTGAACCACCCTATCTATCTTGACAAATTTTTAACGTAAATAGGGTTCTGGCCTGAGAGTGCTTTTATCTAATCACTTTGACGAAAGAACTTACGAGAGGTTGAAGGGGGAGATAGAAAAAATAAATAAAACTTAATAACTCTTGAACTACCCAATTTTCAACATATATGAGGATCGGGCCTTGGGTGTTTTTTATCGTTTCACTTTGACGATTTAATGTCAGGGAGAGGGAGGGGACAGATATATATATATATATATATATATATATATATATATATATATATATATATATATATATATATATATATATATATATATAAAATATATAAAAATAAAAATTACTGTCTTTGTGACTTCTTCACATTTCAACCACCCGACCGATCTCAATCAAATTTACAACATTGATGAGGTTCGGGCCTGGATGTTTTTTTTTTTAATTATTTTACTTTGACGGTGCAAATTAGAGGAGTGTGTAATAAGAATGAAAATGTCTTTGTGACTTTATCACTCTTGAACCACCCGACCGACCTCGATCAAATTTTAAGCATAGATGAAGTTTGTACCTCAGATGTTTTTTGTCATATCACTTTGACGGTGCAACTTAGGGGAGGGGGAGCAGGAGAGACTTACGTAGGCGCCACTTCCGGTTCCAGTGCGACGGCGGTGGGACATAGCTGACCAGGGTCCACACTAAGTGCTCCGAGTGGGTCCTGGGTCCCACACCGTTGTTCGAGGAATCAAGGACGTACAAAACAATCGAGGAACACAAATTAGAAACAAAATCATCAAACATGAAATAAACAAGGGATTAGAGAAGAATACACTTCATCGAAATGTAGTGAGTGTAATGAGTGTAGTGAAATAGTCAAGTTGTGTTTCTCACACAGGAATGTGATAGTGTGCTAGTGTTCAAGCTACAAAAATCAGCGCTTAATAGTGATAAACGTTGTGTGTGATTAGTGATTTAGTTACAGAATGTGGTAAATTCCAGCACAGGAAAGAATCAAATTACATATACAGGTGAAAACCAAACCAAATCATGCAGGGAAAAACTTGAACAAAACGGAACAAAAGAAGAAGAGGAAATGGTACATGGAAAGCTAAGTATAGATCAGAAGCAATGAATTATGATAATGATAGGACTAACATCAAGCTCAACTCGAGTCAAAATTAAAGTGGATTAGCTAGATTATATAAAGGAAGACTTAATCATTATTAGATAATAATTAGTAGTCAGGATCTTGTTTTCTTTCTGTTTTATTGTTTGTTTTGTTTTCTTGTTCAACGTTGTGGTTTCATAAATCTAACCTTGTCCTTGTCCCCGTTCCTGAAATAAATATGAATGATGAAATAAAGGTTGAAGAATGATATTGCAATTATGATAGCCCGTTTCGGTTCAAATCTTCAGATGGCGAAACCGAAGAGGCGCGTCTGAGCAATAATAATACAAAAAAAAAAAAAAAAGTTTTGAATATGAGTGAGAAATGTTAATTAAAATACAATAGATATTTAAAAAATGTCAACGTTTAACGAAATAAACGTTTAAAAAAACGCAAGTTTTAAGGTCAAGTTTTGTGAATTTTAGGGTCATTTTACAGGAATTTTAGTGTCATTTTATAGGTCACTTTTAGAAAATTTTAGGTTAACAAGATCTGGGCCCTGGTAATAACTAGCAGATTGCTCGTTCTTCGCACGGGGAGAACACGTTTCATTTTGAACATAAAGGGCAATGGGAGCTGAATTTTGATTCAAACGGCATCGGAAGTGTAACTGTTCGTTTCAGCGACCACGAAAACTATGGATTCGGCACTAATGCTGATCATTTTCGAACATGTTTATATATAGAATCTATATCTTCCTCTCCCTTTCCCCAAGTTGCGGGGCTGAATTTGGATTTAAACGGCATCGGAGGTGTCACTGTTTATCTCAGCGACTCCGTAAACTATGGATTCGACACTAATATCAGTTATTTTTTATCATTTTAAAATATCTCCTCCCTCATTTATATCTTTTTTATAATTTATTTATTCCCCCTCCTACTGACCTACGTTGCACCGTCAAACTGGAATGATAGAAACCATTCCAGGCCCGAACTTCATCTATGTTTAAAAATTGATCAAGGTCGGTCAAGTAATTCAAGAGTTATGAAGTTACAAACATAGTCACTTTCAATTTTAAATATTAAATAGAAGATTCGTCTGAATTACAAATCTAACACATACATGTTTATCTGTGGCTTCGAGTGGTTGCTTTCACAGTAACATTTCAGAAATAATCAATTTAAAATGTAGTTCAAGAATGTTCTTTCGTTCTCTAAATTTCTGCCAAAAAAAGTTACAAAAATTAAAATATATCACGTATTATTGAATTCCGAAATAGTAAATTACATTTTATTCTTTTTCTTCATAATAATTTGTATATGAGGGTCGCAAAATATACTGTGGAATATTCTCACCTCTTCGTTTCTAAAGCGCGCTGCAAGGATGTACGTAGAAAGCACATTTTATCAGTTACGTTAAAAGCAGTGGTGCTATTCAGCCGGTTCACAACGGTTCGGGCGAACCGGTTGTTAAAGTATATCGAGTTCGTAGAACCATTTGTACCAAGTAAACCTACATACACAGATACACACACACACACATTACCAAGCCAAGTGTGAAAGAAAGAAACCAAACAAAGTATATGTTTAAACTAGGGATGGCCAAAATTTTCCGGAATCCGGATTCCGAAAATTTTGTTTTCCGGAATCGGAAAATTTACTTTCCGGAATTCGGAAAATTTCCGGATTTCGGAAAAATTCCGGAATTCAGAAAAATTCCGGAATTCGGAAAAATTCGGAATTCGGAAAAATTCCGGAATTCAGAAAAATTTCGGAATTCAGAAAAAAATCCGGAATTCGGAAAAGTTCCGGATTTCAGAAAAAAATCCGGAATTCAGATAACTTCCGACATTCGGAAAAAATTCGGAATTTTTCCGATTTTACTTTCCGGATTCCGGAAAGTAAAAATTCTGGAATTGGCCATCCCTAGCTAGTAGCTGTTAAATAGAAACACAATAATGAATATATATATATATACTGTATTAGTTTCTTGTAGTTGGATCTTTATCACTTACGTAGAAAATTGCTACTGCAGTTATTTACTGCTTTATGAGGAAGGTCTTATTTTCACACACAAAAAAGTCGCCGGTATGTCTCAAACATTATCGCGTTCCCACCTGCAGCTGCTCCAAAGCACTGCAAACTACTTTTTAACCAGGCGAAAGGCAGTGAAGGAAAATAAATCTCAACAAATATTCTAATAACATTCGCTTATTGTCAACATACCTACAGTGAATGCAGAAAGTGTTCGTACACCGTGCATACTTTATATTGGAAACAGCTAGCATGAGAACGGGAGATGGAAAATATATATATAACCAGAATTAAGACTACACATTCATACATTTTATTTCTATATACAAGAGAAAGGCCAAACAAAGACAATCACTGTTTTGTTCAGAAGAAAAGAGAGAATTCCTTTTTTGTAAACGCAAAAAGTCACTGTACACTTATGATTGAATTAATGCTTATAAAGTATATTACGTTATTTAATATTTTGTGGGATTACCCTGTGCGTTAATGATTGTCTGTAGTCTTCGTGGCATTGATTTCACCTGTAGTAGTTCGTAGTTCTGTAGCTTCGTGACTGATTATGTCCCATTCTTCTTGAATAGCTTTTCTCAGGCCTTCTTTAGTAGAGAAGCTGTGCCTTCTGATTCTTATCTCCAGAACAGATCATAGATGTTATATGGGGTTCATGTCTGGGTATTGGGGAGGTTTGCGAAGCTGTTTCAAGGTATTATAGAGTAGCCACAATCGAGTATTTTCCGCCGTATGTTTGGAGTTGTTGCCTTGCTGAACAATAAATTGTTTTCTGCGCACTAGTATGGAGATTTTCCTTTAATATGTTAATATACACTTTGTGGATCATCACTCCATCGATAAAGTGGAGACGACCCACTCCTGAGGCACTCATACAACCCCAGACGAGCACGGCCCCTCCTCCGTGTCTTACTTTAGAGACGAGATTTTGAGGATTCATCTATGTATTCACCTTGCGCCATACCATACGCCTCTCATTGGATTCGATAAGATTAAATTTACTTTCGTCCGAAAATATGACCCTATTCCAGAAAGAAGCCTGATCCCTTATCTTTATACTCTTTTTCAAACTTTAGTCTCTTTATACGATTTGTCTTGTTCACCCATAACATTTTCCTGGCTATCCAACCATGATACCCTGCAAATATTCCACACTGTACTGGCTGATACTTTAACACCGCGTGTTTCCAGATCCGTTGCCTATTGCACAGCACTACTTTTCGGAACCTTTTTTCTTTCCCTAATAATGTAACGTTTATCGTGTTCACTCAACACTCTTGGTCTTCCAGTTTTTTTTTTTTTTTTTTTTTTTTTTTCGCACAGTGATAGAAACATTATACATCGCAATTATTGTTTGTACTGTTGAACGAGGCCTGTCTGCAAGGTTTGCTATCTTTCTCAAAGACTTACCTTTCTTATGCAATTTAATAATTACTTTTCTTGTCTCCTCATTTGTTTCTGTTCGGTTGCTTCCCATTTTGACAGCCCACCGTGCAGTTTTTTCACTCCTATTCACAACTAAACTCATTCTGTTATTCGTCATGCTATACAGAGGTGTATACTCAGGTGAATACTAGTGAATCCCAGTTGTGGTATCTTTATGTTTCGTATTCGTACGTCAGGTGTACGATCTCTTTTTGCGTTTACTCTATACACTTTCTACGGAATTTATTTACTTTCTGACCATTAAACTTGTCTTTGTGGTTCTTTATTGATATATTCATAAAGCTTAGTTTTCATTATTCATATTGTGTGTGTTATTACACTTCTTAAATTTTCTGTTTCTTTTTCGCAGGCATTCTCGTTTCAATAGCATAGGTGTACGAATACTTTCTGCGCTCACTGTATGTACAGTAAATACAAATTTACAATTTTTGACTTTACGAAGTATACAATGTAATTGTTCAATAATTAACATAAGCAGGCATTCATTAATTTATATTAATATAATCATTAATAAAACTAATAAGCGGGTGATTGATGACTCAGTGGTAGAGTTTTCATCTATGGTATTCTAACCCAGGACATGTTTGTTTTCGATGGCTAATTTTGTGTTCGAAAATTTTTCCGGTGGTAGGCCTACTCTTGGTTCCCTTTCTTATATTTGTTCCATCATCACTCATTAACGAATTTAGTTTATTAAAACTCTATAGCCATATATTCATTCTGTCCGTCAGTGAAACAAACAGTCTCAAGAACTATCTGATGGATTACCATCAATTTTGGCCACGATGTACAGAGTCAATAGTTAAGAATCGAGTTCCCTGATGAATGTAATATTCAAACCGGAAGCGGTACAAATCAACCATTTCCGGTTTTAACGTTAATCATTATATAGTAAATATGGCAATAGATAGCGAGAAGCGGTTTCCAGTAATCGACATATAAAACATTCGTGTAGATAGAAGGTTGCCCAATTTGTGCATCTGCTGAAAATAATAAGCTTTGGTATTTAGAGAGCATTTTCCGCTTTCGAAAATATGTGCTTGGTAAAGAATGTAGAGAATTAGCTGAGTCAGGCACGTAGCTAGAATATGGTAATAGGAAGGGGGGGTTTGTCACGAAATACTGTGGTTATTTCCAGGGGCTCAATCATTCTAAACTATTTTATTGGCAACATATATTGGTTCGTTTAGCCAAGATTTCTAATGGAGGGATGATATGAAATACTGTGGTTACACACCAGAGGCTCGATCAATCTAAATATTTTACTGAAAACATACCCATATTGATTGGTTAGGACAATAAAATGAGGATATATTAGTAAGTATTTTAATAAGAAGCTATGAAGATATCTCGATTTAAAAAATATAAAAAAGTATTGAAAAAGATATAGCCTTCCGAGGTCATTCGAACGGTGTCGAGAATTTTGCGTCTGGGAAATTTGCGCCCTACCTCAAGAACAGGGAAATTTGCGCCTGCGATGTACCTCCACCGGGAAGTTTGAACCCTGCGAAATAAAAGAACCTATTGGAGCTTACGCATTTGCTCGGAGGGGCTGACATTACATCATAAACAATCCTCCCCCCACAACAATGCCATTTGTGATTTATTTTCGTTGTGGCTATATAAGGGGAGAATAAACTTCAATATAAGCCAAAAGAACACAACGAATCAACGCAATCATTGCTTCTTCCAGAGATGATTTTGGGGGAACACTGACCTCCCCAGAGCTCTCAGAGTACCCCCTCGGAGGAGACCAAAATAATGTCTATAATATAATAATAAATAGAATAGTACCAGCAGTGACCCCCTCCGGAATACTAAGTGTGCCCCCCGGAACATTTTTTCTGAAAGAACGACTGAACGCAATTGTGTGTTTGAAATGTAATTCCAGCAAATAAACACACTGTACATAGTTTTCTGGATAATATTACTGAACTGATTTTACATTCACTTTACATTTTCTTTTCTATATTTTGTGTCCTAAAAAGCCAAGCAACACGCAAGGATTGTGAACAGAGATATCTGGGTAGAGCCAAACAGCCTTTTGTAGATTAAATTATATTAATAAATATGTTTGATTATATTAATAAATAATTATATATCAGTCATTTATACTTTTATTGTAAATTTTGTAGTATAATGAAAAATTATATTTGTATGGATTGCTCTTTAGTGAACTAAAATTGTATTTTTTTCATTTGTTCGGAATATTATAACGGATGGAGTAACTCACTGAGACGATGAGAGGCAAGCCTAGTTCAAGTGTGAGTGGAAGTTACTTTACACAATACAAAAATAAGTTGAATTGTAGGGCGCTAACATCCCAGTGCAAATATATAGCCGGCGCATTTTCCCCTTTTTTTGCGGTAGGGCGCAATCATCCCAGTGCAAATATATTGCGAACGCATTTTTTCCTATTTTTTTGGTAGGGCGCAAATTTCCGGGCGCAAAATTCTCGCATTCAAGGAAAATATAATGTCCGTGAAGTTGACAAGCCACTTATGTCAGACTCCAATTTTGACTTTAAACGTCGCTAGTGCTATGTTAGTGTTCGATAGTGACGCAAATCGTTAGTACTCCACAGATAACGTGTGCTTTTTAAATAATGGATATAAGTCTTCTAACTGCATGCCAACACGCCCACTTCTAAGAATCATCTCAAAAATGAGGTTAACCGTTAGAGCAAGTAAGTGCTCATTAGTGCCATTAACATTAGCGTTAATGCCTCCATCGTACGGCCCTTTGAGTAATAATAACACAACGCTCTTTGCTAGAGTCTCAATGCGTCCCTATATTCTCGCGAACATTGACATGCCCAAGTTACTTACTTTTTTTTTTTGCAACTATTGTTTATCTGTTATTGTTTATTGTTTATTGCTAGTCTGCAGAGTAGTCCTTACATTAATATGCCATTGTCCTTGATAACCATTGCGTATTTACAAGCAGTTTGTTATTACTGCTAGAAGATATAAAAAAACAACAGATAAAATCTACTACTTTTAACGGTTCATATTTTTCTTTTACAGTACATAAACGATTAATAATAATAATAATAATAATAATAATAATAATAATAATAATAATAATAATAATAATAATAATAATAATAATAATAATAATAATAATAATATTCCAGCATAAAAGTTATCAATTGCATCACACTGACAACAAGCGACGCATATTTTAACTTCATAAAAATTCGTTTCTCACGATTTTCTGGAAAACTACGTATGATAACATCTTCATTATGTCAAGTTGTTTATCTCAGTGTGATATATGTATTACCTCTGGACAATATCACAGTAAAACAAAAATTAAATATTAGGAGTACATCGTACTTTTGGACTACATCTCATTAACCATGGGAAGATTGAGTAGAGTATGCTTTAGGAAGTAAGTTTCAGCTTAACTTGCATCATAAATTCTTAGGATTACAAAAAGGAAATTTGTTCGTTTGCCTTTGAACAAAAAGAAAAAAATAATTTTTCCGAATTCCGGAATTTTTCTGAATTCCGGAGTTTTTCCGAAATCCGGAATTTTTCCGAAATCCGGATTTTTTCTGAATTCCGGAATTTTTCCGAAATCCGGAATTTTTCCGAATTCCGGAATTTTCCGATTTTACTTTCCGGATTCCGGAAAGTAAAAATTCCGGAATTGGCCATCCCTAGTTTAAACCTGGCAGAACCTATTTTCAGAATTTGAAAATTAAACCATGTAGATCGTTTGTTCACGATTGTTCTCATAAAATTTTCGTTTGTTCAGGATTTATAAACAATTTATATCAAAAACAAAATGGGCAGTGGCAACTTCACGTAGAACCCATTTTCTACAACCGATCATAAACCATGCAGATTAGATTTCTATGTCTTTTGTATTTCTATTAGCATAGCAAATGTGTGCATTGCAAATTTCAGCTGGAAGGGAGAGTTTGTAGAATACAAATTTTTCACAGCCAAAAACAATGGACCTATTTGAAGAACATTACTTCGCTTTGAACATACGAGAAGATTAATGGAGGGCGAGGGTAACGGTAAATTTTATTTTAAGTGTCTTTATTCTTAGAAATTTTTACAGCTACAGGGTTAAGTACGATCTCTCAGAAGAAGGTACAGAAATTTATTCCTTAATCTCAAATGCTCAGATATCAAGAATGAGAACTGGGATCATATGAGTGAAGCAGTGAGGGTTATTTATATTTGAAACTCATACATACTATTATTAACAATTGTCGATCCATTGCTAGATGAAGGTCTTTAAATTACTTTTTGACAATCATCTGTCTTAGATTATTCGTTTCCAAGATATTCGAAGCCAACATAATTTCGTCACACCATTTGTATGCTGCGTAGGTCGCTACATGTCACAAGAGAATTATATCTATCTATCTATCTATCTATCTATCTATCTATCTATCTATCTATCTATCTATCTATCTATAGCTTCAACCGGTCGCTTCGTCCCCGAGTAGTAGATAAAAAAGAAATATATTTTCGTCAACTTTTCTCATATCCTAGCTTAACAAATTGTTATCCTTGATGTCAAAGAAAATGTTTCTGTAACATGTATGGAAAACCGTGAGTTTGTTCGTGAAATGTACCTCAATCTTCCATTGACCTTTTTTCCGCAAAATACTAATTAATTAGTTAATTAATTTGAATGTTTTGTTGCGGAAACTTCATTTTAGGGTGTTATTATTGTACTAAGAATTATCTACTATAGTATCGATTCACAAATAAAAAGTTGACTTTTTTTCAGAAGTGAAGTCTATGTTGGTTTGTATATCTTACATGGGCTTCTCGCACTAAGTCAAAAATGATAAAAATCAACTTTAAAAATTTACTGCGGGCAAACTATTTGTTATTTTTTAACCGGATTTGAAGAATATGCTAGGGTTTTACACAAAGAATCTTAGAAAAAAATTGCGCTCCATTCCGTTAATAATAACGTAAGATAATTTAAAATATATATATACTTTTCAAAAAATCAAGGTCGCTGAGTCCCCTAAAATGAGAAAAAATCTTATATTTTTAAAACTGTTGTATTTAGTGCATCTAGGTTTGAATATGTTGGCTATCTGAACTTACTTTTAATATCACTAAAGTTTGTTTTATTATCTACATCGAAAATTAATTAACTAAAAATGATGTTTTCTTATTTTTGAAACCGGTCGCCTCTCGACTTTGAAGTGTTTCCAATTGCTGGGCATTACCTCACATGTTCTCAACCAATCAAATAATTCTATTTGGTTGTGCGACGAAAGAGCGTTTAACAACTTCTAAATTTCTATATGGCAATTTTGAAATTGTGTTTAAAAATAGTAACTACTCTCAGAGCTACCAACATTTTAAGAATATATTCTTGTGACACTAGCGAATGAAAATTCTTGGCGGGATACTGATTTTGCATAAGGAGAGACGATACAGTTCAAGGTCATAGAAGTAGAGGGCGCAATTGTGCAAAGACAATAAAGAAGCGAGCGGGAATCGAATCTTACGGTAGCTCCATGCAGGGGAGGGGTTGTCAAGCATACATAGTGTTCGCGTGCGAGAGAGAGAGAGAGAGAGAGGAAGGGAGTGAGTGAGTGTGTGTGTGAGAGAGAGAGAAAGAGAACCATGTTGTCAGTGAAATGAATCAATTCAACCCTTCGCGCTTCATTGAGTACAAAATAGTTTTCTTTGTAAACACCTTTCTTGGAAGTTGTTTCAATGTGTTGATTATTTTTCATTAAAAGCGCATTTTTAAAGGATAATATAAGCATTTGCTACTAAAGGTATATTTCTCTTTATCTTCTGCTCTGAAACATACACACCAGTATAGCCAGCAATTTTTTTCCTATGGAAGCAGGACTTCTTTTAGAAGAGGTGAACATTTTACACTAAAAGCAAACCAAGTTTGTTTCTTATTTATTATTTATTCTCTACTTTATTGAAATATAGATCCTGAGACTATGTAAAAAAAAAAAAAAAAAAAAAATAGACTGTAGATATGCAAGTTTATAAGGAAACAAAAATTGTTCATCGTAGTCCACTTATTTGACTTGCATTAACAAAGATATTAAGAACGAGGAAATATTAGAGGAAAATTCAGTAATAAATTCGCTACTGAGTGCATTCAGTTAGTCAAATAAGAGTAACAAATTGGGAGCAGTAGTAACTCCTGAGGGAAGTTACATCAGTAAATATTTAAATTGTATTATTACAAGTCTTGTAACTAAAATTTTACAAACGCATAAAATACATATTAACTTCAAATCTGTATTTCTTTCCAACAATACCAATGAAATTATAATATCAAAAATTGCACTTTTGGGCCATTCCATCGTCACTGGCAGGACATTTACACTACATTTTTTATGCTTTAAAGTTGTATATTTCTAAAAATACAACATAAATTCTGCTACTTGTATGATACATGAGCAGTACAGACTTAGAAGTATATGCAGCTGATGTTTTCAGTATTTTTTTCTGTTTAGAGTAGAAAATATTAACTCCTAAACGTCTGTCACGGGCGGGGACAAAAAAGAGAAGTGACTTTCGACACACAAGTGAATGTTACAAAACTCTGTGAATTCTTAGCTCAAAATGTTTTTATTTAAACGGAAATGTATAAACGATTAAATTTTTTTTACCAAACTTCACTTAAAAGAAATTTGCCGAATATTTATATTAATAAAAAAATTCAACTTTACTGTGTCACGGGCGGGACACATGGTTGTCACGGGCAGGACACCGTGTGAATCAACACACAAAATCTCAATAAGAATGATTTGAAAACTGAAATAAAATCGAATATGAGTCAATTTCTGCTGTTCTGTTATATCATTGTACACAAATAATTTTATTTACTTTACTTCTGGCTCAGTTTTATCACATAAAATAAAAATATATAGTACACTTATTTCTAACCACCTACACTTCAGGAAATAGTTTTATTTGCCCACTTACACCCACCTTGTAGGGAACTTAGTACAAAACACTGTCTAACAGTAGAATAGGTGCTGGTATCCAGTGCCCGTGCCGTGGAAAATCAGCGCCCGGGGCGAGACTATACGACGGCGCCCCCGTAAATATGAGTGAGGTCGACAGACCAGCCGCAAAGCGTCACATGGTTGGCGCCATGCGTAAGAAAATTTTCAAAAATAAACCCTGCTTTTCCTTGATTTTGAGCACTATTTAATACTTTTTCCTTCCATTTTTATATATCTCTTTTATTTTTTCCTTCTGAATTTTGCGCCCCCATACTTTGACGCCCGGGACCGTCGCCCTGCTCGCCCCTTCCCCCCAACGCCACGGCACTGCTGGTATTACAGGTATTATTTGATTGAAATGCATGTAGGACACATCTTCAACAGTCTTGAAAATTTTACCGCGCTTACGGTCTTCATACGAATTTCCTTGACTTCTTCATCCTCTTCCACTGGGCTATGTGCGATAGTTGCATGTCTATGGTTTCTTTTTCTGTCCACTAGAGAAAATTTTGATCAAGAAAAATGTTTCTTGTGTTATATCTTCAACAGCTGGCCTAACACAAGCCTTGTTAACATGCAAACCTAAGTCGTCGCTCAGGATAGCTTCATGGCTTTCGGAATCATAATTTTCAGAATCTGATTAAAAGTCTGTTAGGAATTTAAAGATTTTACACGGATGAAGCTCTGATTTAAAAGTTCGACGAACTACTCAATTTTCGTTGTCAAATTGCAGGAAAAAAAGAGTGTTTTGATTGGAGACATTCAATTGAAAAGAGAATTTTCCCGCCTTTTATTCAAAGCGTCTTTTTTTTTTTTTTAATTTCTGCTGATGATAGTAGTAAAACAGTATTTGAAACGAAGAGCTTAAAGCTGCTACGAAATCAGGAGCACATTCTACAATTACTTTCTTTTGTTTCACAAAGTTCCATCCTTCTTGTACGTACTCGAATCCCATCCACTTCTCCCTTGAAATGAACAAAAAGTTGACGCTAATGATAATATTTATATGACACTTATTTTACGTTAAAACATCATACTGACAGTAATAGATAATCCTCTATTTAAGTAAATAATGTTCATGCTTAGAAAACTTTATTTTAGTACACATGGAATCATTTTCTATCATGAATAACCAATGTACACAAACTTTCTCACCAACGACATGCCCACTGTCACGGGCAGGACAAGTTTTCAAATTGAAATAAATCGAAATATATTATTAGCATTAGTTCAAAATTTGGTAAATGTGAATTGCTCATGCAAATTGTTACTTCTACTAAGTACGAACCACATTCTCAAATTTAGTAGTTCAGTACAATAACTTTTGGTAGTTTTCTGTCACGGGCAGGACATTCAAGTTGACGTTTATATCTTTAATGATATTATAAAAAATTTTAATCCTGTAAACACTTTTTCAACTGCAGCTTGTAGCAAAGAGAAGCATCTTGAATAGCTCGAAGTTACTTCAGCCAAACATGCACAAATTACCGTAAAATGTTGCAGATAACAAGAATAAAAAATTTCATCGCAGCTGACAAGTTACAAATTCACAACTTAGATTTAAAATTTTACGTGAATTCTAAGTATAAATAAGTTTCTCTTTGTGGAAAAGTAAATTTCGTTCTATTTACTTCATATATATGTAAAAATGCATTGGTTTTGACAGTTTTCGAAAATTTGGGTTCAGGCTCACTTTCGCGTGGAATGGCCCTTTTACTAATTAAAGTATCTACATTAGCACATTTCACTTTTGCTTTACTAAGATATCTATTTAATACCAACTATTCAAACCAAATAGTTACTTCTTAAACACTGTTTTGTCTATATATAGACCTATAAAATTGAAAGTGACAATTTTCGTAACTTAATAACTTTTGAACCACCCGACCAATCTCAATTAATTTTCATCATAAATAATGTTGAGCCTGGGATCTTTTCACTTTGAAGGATATATATAACTCTCTTAGGAAACAAACTATACAAGGTAGACAAAACCAAAATATTTATTGGATACCGCAAGTGACATGTACAGACCTACACAGCATCCTAATACAATGTAGTGTGACGAAATTAGGCTAGGTAGCACTGCGAATATCTTGGAGACGAATTAGCCAAGATAGATGGTTCTCAAAAGCTGTTGGGAAGATCTTAATCGAGCAATGGACCAACAATTTATTATTGATAATGGTACGTATGCGTTTCATATATAAATTACCCTCACCACGACACTCATGTGATCCCAGTTCTCATTCTTGATACCTGAGCTTTTGAGATTAAGAAATAAACGGTTATACCTTGTTTTGAGAGATCATATGTTTAACCCTGTAGATGTAAGAATTTCTAGAAGCAAAGATGCTTAAACTAAAATTTTCTATTCCTGGATATAATTGGGTGAAAATTACTTCATGTTTGGTTCTAACAAACGGTTCTGCGAACTCGAAATATTTTAACAACCGGTTCTGGCGAACATATATATATGATCGTAAATTACCGACATTAATGTCCAATCCATAGTTTTTGTGGTAACGGAGACGCATAGTGACACTTCCGATGCCATTTAAATCCAAAAGCATCCCCCATTAGTACTCCTAAGGGAGACGGTAACATGTAAAAATAATTGAAATTGACAGATATTAGTGTCGAATTCCTAGCTTTTGGGATCACATGAGCTTTTGGGAAAAACATGAAGTAATTTTCACCCAATTATATCCAGGAATAGAAAATTTTAGTTTAAGCATCTTTGCTTCTAGAAATTCTTACATCTACAGGGTTAAACATATGATCTCTCAAAACAAGGTATAAGTTGATTGGTGACAGTTTTATTGCCCTTTATATCCGAATTGAAACGTTGAGTTGATTTTGAATTTTACGTCCCGTTCAGCACCGTGGTTATATGAGACGTGGACCTACTGATTGATGTGGAATCCGAACCTCATGAGCTCCCACCGGGAATCGAACCTGGGTTTCCCACGCCAAGGGCGCATACGCTTAGCCACAAAGGAGGTCCGAATTGAAACGCATTCTCCCTCTGCAAAGAACGGGTATTCTGCTAGTCATAACATAAAAAAAGAAGAAAAAGATTCTTGAAACTAAATTTTATACAGATTAGCAACTACCCTTTTGGAAAACAATATAAAATAATCAACCTTCTTTTTACCTTTCTGCCTTCTTTTGTTCGATAATTTCCACCTTCAACAATAAGCTAAGAGAAGAAAGCTTTGTGTACGGCTTCAAACATGGAACAACACTCCAACATGGAAAGTAGCAACACTATATTTAAAAAAAAAAAAAAGTCAGGGCTACCATTTAGAAAAAGCTCAACAGACTTATCTAATCGTAAGCGCAACACTGCCCATATGCTGTATATAAGGCAGGCCGCAATGGCTCAGCTGCAAAGCGCTCATCTCTGGTGCGAAGGGCCTATGGTTCGACCTAAGTTTTACCAAATAGAATTTGTGGTGGATAAACGCTTTGTGCGTGGGTTCTCCCGTTTTCTTCTACGTTCTTCACTCCACTTCGTTCATGATCATTGTCACCGCCGTCATAGCCTTGAAGCAAATCATGAAACTCTAAAGTATAGAAGAGGGAAAAAAATGCTATTGGACTGCCTGTGATCTCAGCTGGTTGTAAAAGGAGCTTTTCTGTTATGACACTCACAAAACATGAATAAGAACTGTTAAATGGTACATTTTCGAAATTGATTCTGCTTAACACTTAGTTACATTGTAAAGCACAATTGAGACCCCAATGGGTATTTGCAGAAAGGGAAAGGGGCTAGTGGAAACGTCGCCTCGGGCGCTGATTGCAAGAGGCGTCTAACGAGCAAGAAGGAGAAAGTGTTGGAAATGAGTAAACATTCCCTAAACAGTATTAGCGCTCTGTTAAAGCCATATTGTTGTCAGTTTGCAAAGAAATAGATTTGTTAAAAGTTTTCTTCTAAGCTCCGCTCGCAATCCAAACTTCTTAATAGGGGTCAGAACAGGTTTTCACTTATTACTTGTCAGTAATAGTTAAGAAAGTCATTATAAACCTAAGCAGGGCCGTACCGTAGGAGAAGCGAGCGGGGTGACGGCCCCGGGCGCCGAAGTAAGGGGGCGAAAATTCGGGAGAAAAAGGAAAAAAGATACGAAAAATTGTTTGTAATATATGTATGGGAGCGCCGTCGTATACTCTCTCCCCGGGCGCTGATTTTCCACGGCACGGCCCTGTACCTAAGTATGATTCCTTAATGATTATGTGATATACAAGCTGCCGAGTAATGATTTATAGTGTATGCAGGTGCGTTTTCAAAATTGGAAACGGTGAAAGTTTTAAATACGTGTTAGGCGCTTTAATGATGATGAGTTTAGTTCGTTAATCACACTACCCAATCGGATTAATCACGGCAGTCAGAATGAAAGTATGAAAAATAAGGCGGGTGATGAAACACACACAACCTGCTATTTACGAGGGAATGTTAAAAACGAAGGTAAAGAAGGGAAATAATAACATTTTTTAACCTGAAGCAGTTGTAGAATAGGGGCTTAAGGGATCAGAACTTAACCCAATGAATTCCATCTTTTTCAAAGACTGACCACTACCAGTGATTGCTTTTGGTCCATTAACATATGAAATGCTTCCAATTTGAAGGACTTTATTGGGATCATTTTTCCAGCAACTACGTGTATCGCCAGGTAATATATATATATATATATATATATATATATATATATATATATATATATAAATCTAAAAACACTTCATACAGGACACGTAAGTTTGGCCCTCCACTGTACAACACGAATTGATCGTTTTTTGTTTTCAATGTGCTATGGAGACCTTCCTCTTCCATCAGCAGTAATCAGTTCACCTGCGAGTGTCGTGGTGTGAAAGTGGTGCGGCACAATGGGCGACCTGACAGACTTCCAAAGATGCATGATCCTTGGTGCCCGTCTGGTTGGAGCTTTAGAGGCAACAATGGCGAACATTGTGGGGTTATCGAAAGGCACTGTGTCCAATGTCACGAGGGCATACACAATTCATGGGCAAACGACGTCTGCAAAGCACAACAGTGGTCGAAAAACAGTCCTGTCAGATAGGGACCAGAGGGCATTAAAACGGATTGTAGCAGCTAAAAAGAAGACCGCTGCAATGAAAATTACGTCTGAACTCAATTCCGGCCTACAAAACCCGGTTTCATCGAAAACAGTGCGACGGAACTTCATAAAATGAAAATTCATGGCAACGCCCCTGGTCACAGCAGTAAATGCGAAGAGACGTATCCAGTGGTGCAAGGACCACAATCGTGATGAGTGAACTCATGAGCAGTGGAAACATGTAATATGGCCCTATGAATCGACCTTCACCTTGTTTCCAACAACGGTCATGTTTACATATGGAGAACACCGTCGCAGGCCTATGATACAGACTGTCTGCTCACAACTGTAAAGCATGGGGGTGGTTCTGTTGCAGTATGGGCGGTGATATCGTGGTTTTCTGCAGGTCCCATCATAGCCTTGCATGGAATGATGAATGCTAAGGTGTATGAGGCCATTTGGGAGGACCAGGTTCTCCCATGGCTCAAATTTTGTTCTCTGATGGTGATAGCATCTACCAAGATGATTTGGCACCCTGTCCCACTGCAAAAACGGTGAAATCATGGTTTGAGGAGCATGATCAGGAGCTATCACACCTCCCCTGGGTCCCGCAGTCACCAGATCTGGCACATTGAGCCTTTGTGGTCTGAGTTACAAAGGCGTGTTCGGTCTCATTACCCTCCACCAGCATCCCTTAAAGAACTGGAGCGTGTTTTGGAGGAACAATGGGACAAAATTCTACACATTACATTTCAGGAGCTGTATCCGTCCATTCCACGTCGGATCCAAGCTGTCTTGGACACAAAAGGAGGTCCCACACGATACTAGATATGATTTTCACACTTTTGCAAACGTTTTAGATTTTTTGTCATATATATTGTGTTAGTGTATTTTTAATATGTTAATTAATAATAAGTAACCTTAAATCCAGGACTTTCACTTATTAAGAAATTAAGTAATTACTGCAATTTCAAACATGTGCAGTAGCCAAACTATATTTTGGATTTTAAATACAAACATTAAATATATTATTCAGCTCCATTTATCAATTTTGAGTAATTCACAAAGAAGACTCCTTAATTTCCGTTACGTTTCAATATATATATATATATATATATATATATATATATATATATATAGTCATAAAATAATTTAAATTTAAAATGCTATTTGTGTGGTCATATACAAAATAAAATTACAATTTGTAAATTTCTATTACTGTTCTCCAAATGGATTTAAAGAAGTTTTGTCAAATATAACAACAACTCTTAGTTATGAAAGAATACATAATGATCGCTTTTGGCAGTTGCAATGATCTGTCCAAGCAGCTTGGGAGGACCGCGTTGGCTCAGTGGCAGAGCGCTCACCTCTGGTGCACGGGGACCCGGGTTCAATCCCACTCCCGCCAAGTGAATCTTGTGGTGGGCGAACACCGTGTGCGTGGATTTTCTCGTTTTTTTTCGTTTCCTTTCTCTTCCTTCATTCCGTAGATTATTTTCTTTTTTCGTTTTAGCCATTATGTCCTATTCCAATTCTTATATATAGTATAATTTGTATATATATCGAAAATATCATCATACTCTCTTGTTAGAGGTAACTAAACCCGCGAATCTAAGTTAAAAAGAAAAAAAAAGTAAAGAGAAAGTTATTGGAGGAAACTGAAGAGCATAAACACGAAGCACACTGAGGTTTTGTAAGAGTAAGAACATAGCATACAACTAGAATAAAAGAAAGTAATATTTGTAATAATTAATATTTCCAAACCGATTTTAACAATGGCATATATCATTTTAAACATATTTGTGATAGGATCGATTTTGATTGATCAGTTATACGAGAGTATAGAGTTCAAAATTATAGAAACCGTTTGCTCATAGTTGCTCATTTTTAAAAATGAGTCCAGTCAGTAGCTTGGTAAAAGATCTTGGGCCTTATGCAGAGTCGTTGTGACGCGTGATTAGTGCCATACTAAGGATTTCGACTAATATGTTTCCTGCAATACTCAGGCCTTTAGTATGACGCTAATCATACGTCAAAACGACTCTTCATAGTGCCCCTTATGTTCATACCATACGCGAGTGTTGTCAAACTATATGTGAATGGGAGGAAATACAGTGCCACCACGCAGAAAGGTACGTGAAGCATTAATTGATATGGTAATTTAAGCCAAATGTCATAGTCTAGTTTTAACAGGATTTCTGTTTATATATATGAATATAACTTCTTGTAAGAGGCCCAAGCAAAGAGCAGCAAATTTTGTTTGGTAGCACTGGATTCTTTTTGCATGCTTTAAAATATATTGTAGTGAAATGGTGGTTAAATGTCTGAGGTGGGGGGGGGGACGCGTGGCCATCAGGAAAGTGTTCGACCCCTTTGACGTCGTGACTGTGATCGGTATAGGCGGAAGAAGTCGACTTTAGCAATAATTAAAATGAAATTTGGAAACAGGATTTCTGTTTATATATATGAATATAACTTCTTGTAAGAGGCCCAAGCAAAGAGCAGCAAATTTTGTTTGGTAGCACTGGATTCTTTTTGCATGCTTTAAAATATATTGTAGTGAAATGGTGGTTAAATGTCTGAGGTGGGGGGGGGGGGACGCGTGGCCATCAGGAAAGTGTTCGACCCCTTTGACGTCGTGACTGTGATCGGTATAGGCGGAAGAAGTCGACTTTAGCAATAATTAAAATGAAATTTGGAAACTCACAACGATAAAAAAAAGAAAAGTTGTTACGCATGATTTTTAGTTTGGTTTACAAAATTTTCTTCAGGATACAGTGGTTAAACACAAAGTTCTGGATAAGGTATAAGGCTCAATCTTGTGCATTTATTTTGTGTGGTACGTACGGATTTAAAGATCAATTAAATTTCAGCCGAAGTCAGCAGATTGGATGCATGATGGGAATCGTCCTCCCAAAATCTTCTTGAAGCAACATTATACACTGACTTTGATAGGCTTATTGTTTTTTTTTTTTTTTTTGCTACTACTATTTTGTCCTAGATTCCAGTACGTAATACGAATATAGTTGTTAGTCAGTATGTCTGAGTTATCTATCTGAAGCAGGGTCATCGTTTGAGGAAGACAGGAGAGCAATTGTTCCTCTGAGTTTGAGAAATACATATTAATCAATTGTATAATAATAACTAATAAAAAAATAAACTTTTATGTGAGTGAATAATCTTGCCCCCATTTAGCAAAATTTGCTGGTGTCGAAGGCAGAGTTTAGGCCACTTATTATTCTAAACTAGTTAGGTAGTAGTAGGGTGGTCAATTTCATTCCTCTGTGGTTCCAAGTGGGAAATTACAAACTGGCATTTATATGCTGGAGTAGAGAAACTGGTTGAGAATTAGGATTAAAATTGAATTGGATTCTTAGTTTAGCGCCCCTTTCAGCAGCGAGGCTATATGAAACGTGGTTCTACAACTTAATGTGGAATCCGAACCACATGAGTTCCCGCCGGCAGTCGAAGCCTGTCTTCCACGCCACAGGCGTCCGGTAACAGTCCTAATGGCACTCAAATCCAAGTTTAGGCAAGAACGAACATGGCAGCTGGTTGGCGTTGTTCTTCGGCATTTCTATATTGCTCTTATATTATGCTTATATATTGCTTTATTTATTTATTTCATTGATTTCTTTACCTTTAAATATGATATATTCTATAAATCTTATCTTCTCCAGGCAAAGAACGGGTATTTCAGTTAGTATAAAATAATTCATCAAGTAGATACCTTGCTTTAGGAAATTGTACTGAATTGAACTAAGCATTCTTAAGTTTAAAAAAGAAAAATGTGGTACGTGAAGTTTTTTTTTTTTTTTTTTTTTTTGGTAAAGTTGACTTTTATATATTCTCATTCCGTCCCTCTGAGGAAGTTTGAAGGCCTGGAGTAGTGTATTTTTGTCTATTTTCCGCCGGAGGCTACGTGATTCATTTCTAACCATGGTCACACTCACCAAACAACATTATTATTATTATTGTACGAATTTATAACTTCTTAATTACTATATAACTCATATATGATGTATAATTCAGAACAGTAGGGGAATTGTTCATAATAATAGCTACGTATTTATTGAATTGTAAGTAGCTTCCTGTATATTTGATTTATTACAGGCCTATATAAGTACTAATCACAATACACGTTTCTGGTATTTTGTTTAAATAAATCCATTGACTGTGTTCTATGTGCATAATGATTTAAATAAGTCTAAACTTAGGAATTTCTACATAACAGAGGAATAAAATTTAAAATTAATTTATTTAAATAAAAACTGAATTTGTCGTAGAAGATTGTTCAGAAGATTATTGTAGTCAATAGTTACGGGTTACCATCGAGGCCGAAACTTAGAATCCAGTCACAATAGCTATCGCCTATATTGACGGCATGATACTTTGTCTTATTTCTGAAAATATAATTCAAATTTTCGTGATAACACACCAAATGTTCATTATCCCAGTGAATAATGAAATACGAATGTTCTTCTCCACACTATACGTGATAGATTTTATACTAAAGTAAAATAAAATACAATGATTTTCCATATCCTGCGTTTTCCATTTTGTCATTTTCATTTAATAATTGACACTTCCCCTTTGAAAAAAAATACTAGTTTCTTTTCCATTCTTTTCAGGAAGTGTATGATGTAGACAGACCCTTAAACACACCTTTTAATGCACTGAAACATCAGCAGAGTTGATAATTCAGAATGTTAATTTATGAGAACAACGTTTTCCTTAGTAACCCCTTACAGAGACCTCATCCGATTAGTTATCGGTGTATATGAAAAATTCTTTTTTCTGCTCCATCGTTTCCAAGCTACTAAAACTAAACAAACTGACAGAACATCCATACGTATGAATTATTTGTCAATTTACATGTTTTGCAAAAAAAAAAAAAAAAAAAAAAAAAAAAAAAAAAAAAAAAAAAAAACTTTAGTTACATCTAGCGACACTCCGTGGTTCCTAGTGTACTTCAATCGTTGCTTCCTAGTTTAAAAATATATGCATGAACAAGGCTTCTTTATGGTATAACCATTATTTGTGTATCGCTTCAGATTCAAAAATTCTACTATCCCAAACTCCAGGTTGCATTGTATATTGGACACCCCCTATTTATATTATGCGAGTAAGTTAGAGCTAGGAAAAAATGCAAAGCTGAGTTTATCAGTTAGAGTTTTTTTTTCCCTCTTAAATCTTAAGCTTTACGCAACACGAAAGCCACACTTAACATATGATGCGAACAAATATATACGTTCCGATTCAAAATTGGGGAAAGGAGAAAAAAAAAAAACTTTTGTTTTCTTTCTAGTTTGCATCGAGGCTATGGGAGACGGTGATGATAAGACGAACGGGTCTAGGAAAATTCGGTGTAGGAAATTTCGGTGTAAGAAAACTCGGTGTAGAAAAATTCGATGCACAGAAAATTCGGTGTACGGAAAAGTCGATGTGGGGAAATTTAGGTGTAAGGTAGATTCGGTGTAAACATATTGAATATTACCACTTACGGTAACTTACGACACTTCATATTGAGAAAACGAAAACCATAAAATGTAACGAATAAAATGTTACCTATTTCAAGAAAAGCATTTTTTTTTTTTTGCCTTGTGTTCAATACCTCTTGCATGTCTTTTGCGAAGTGTTACTATAAATTACTTTTCATCACACAATAAAGCTGACACTTTTTGTCACAATTAAAACAATTACAGCTATAAGTTCAGAGAATAGTTATAGAAACAACTAAAAACACCTTTCATATAGTACATCATACGGGGTGATTTTTTTAAAAACTCACGAATTTCATTTGGGCCTAGAATTTCTAACTGAAGTCTGATTTTCATGAGGTTTTTGGCAAATGATCAAGGAAGGATGGGAGATTTATGGAATTGTGTTTACTGGTTTAAATTAATTTGGGATAATATCGGCCACGCCTCTAGAAAAACAGCAAATATTCTCCAGTGTACCTTACACTTGGAATTAGGTGAGGTGCGGTGTGGAGATTTGAGTTTCTTTGTTAGATTGCAACCTCGCGACGGTCAATAAGAAACAGGAAACTGGCCGTTGTATTGAGAATTATGCTGTGCTACTGTATCAATGTCATCAAGACACAGTTACAATAATGTACTCTTTGGAGCAACGTAATTTTATCGTTAAAATGTTTTTGGAGAACGGAATCTGTTGTTGCTATGCAAAGGGCATTTACAAGCACTTTTGCCTCACGTTCTGCCCCAGACAGGAACATGATATGGTCGTTAGTGAATAAATTGCAAGAAACAGGACTGCTTCTGAGTGAGACAGGGAAGCATCGGACCCCGCTGGCGGGTGTTGTGGAAGATGCCAGTTACCGACTCTTTAAGTCGCTCAAGAAATCTCTCTGTGGTTTGTAGTGAGAAAACGGCTATAGCTATTCAACATGTGATTTATGTGTATTACCACTAACACTTAATTTGTATTCTAGCACTTAATTGTATTCTAACACTTAATTTGTATTCTTCAATTTCGCTTCAAATATTAATATCTCATTCGAACTATAAGGTACACTGGCGAATATTTGCTGTTTTTCTTGCGTGATGCTCGATATTACTCCGGATGAATTTAAACCAGTAAACATAGTCCCATAAATCTCCCATCCTTCCTTGATCATTTGTAACAAACCGAATGAAAATCGGACTTCAGTTAGAAATTCTAGAGCCAAATGGAATCCGTGAGTATTAAAAGAATTACTCTGTATATACCGTACATATGTAAGATGCAAAAATATATTGATCAAAAAAGTCTTAGTGGAACGGGAAATATAAAGCAGGATGGATCTATCAGATAATAGTTGTACAAATAGTTGACTTCTCCTCCAATCAGATACTTCAGTTTGTTTGCCTTTAGTTAAGGCAAACAAGTACTGCAACCCAATTCACTCCTTATTGACTTCTCCTCCAATCAGGCGTAGATACTTTAGTTGAGGCATTTATTTTTACACATTTCAGTAACACAAATAAACTATGTCGTTTTTGAAAACTTTAGATTTAAATATTTATTTATAAAATAGACATAAAATCATTAGAACATTTTTGGAAAAACTGCAATTTTCAACTTTACCCGTCTAGTAACCTACATTTATTTATTTATTTATTTAACAATTACCAGATACAGCTCTGAGGCCATTTTATACTGGATATCTAACAATAACAACAACAACAACACTGGAAAGAATTTGGGAATGTATCGGCCAGGGCCTGTTTTAGTAGGTACCATCCCGGCATTTGCCTGGTAGGATTGAGGCTTCGCTTCGCTACTTTTATTTTTGGAAGTAGAAAATTCTAGAATACACCCTCTAAAACAGCATAAAAACTTAAGTTTTAAATTAAATGTCGTTTGGTAGTGATGGTCGCTTCGCTAAATCACACGAACGGACAATGAAAAATAAATTTATCGTCATATAAGGGCCATGAATGTTAAAATCCGTCGAAATGCAGAATTCAAATTATTTCGGGAACACAATTTTTTAAATTACTTATAGTAGACAGTAAAAGTATGTTCTACACAAAGTTTGAATTTAAAACTAATACGCTCCTTTATCTTTAAACTTAAGTTTCTAACGGATTCTACGATCTACTACAACAAATCTTTCTTTCCACCTAGCATTCCCCACACCGAATTTTCTGTACACCAAATTTTCCGTGCACCGAATTTTCTTACACCAAGTTTTCCTACACCGAATTTTGCTACACCGAGATTTCCTACACCGAATTTTCCTGCTCCCAAGATGAACGATATTGTTGCAGTCTTGAAAGTAGGAGGAAACGGGAGAAGAAGAGCCACGCAGACGGTATTTGTCCACCACAAAACCCACTTGGTGGGAACTCTAATGGAAAGCGGTATCTCACTCTTCAGAGGCGAGCGATTTACCACTGAGCTACCGTGACCCCGAATGCCATTTCTTTTGGGATTCTCCTGAACATAGGCAGGACCATAGTCTGTCATATTCTCATGTATGAGCTCCCTCATGGCTGTATGGTTAACATACGCGTCTTTGGTCCGGGATAGCCGGGTTCGATTAATGGTGGGATTTCGTCTTGTTCGGATGCATGTTAATCTGTAGACCCACGTCTCATATAACCTTGCTGCTGAACACAACGCTAAAACCCAATTCTACTCAACTAATATTCTCATTTATAAATGTGAGACTCGTAGTTATTTATTTTTTAAAAAAAGTACACTATATTCTCTAAGGAGAAATGATGCACAAGATAAAAAAACAAAACAAAAAACAATTAAATAATATGTACTAACTAGGATGTTATTGTGGTTGACTGATAAAAATTTTGCTCTGTTGTGAGATCTCACAAAATTTAGATTTCATCTCAATATATAGAATTATGTATCATATGGTTTCCTATGCGTTTTAGGCTAGACGCTGACATCCAACTATCTATTGCGCAAAAGCTTATAGCATCATGGGTACCACTACTTTATATTATATTGCAATAATGTGTAAATACTGTATTAATTTGTTTAAATTTGAGAGTCGCGATTTTATACAAATTGAAAATTCCGTAACTGTGAGCAAACGGTTTGTTTAGTTTCTTTGCTAAATTCAAACTTTCTTTCTTAGGTTTATTATTTGTATATGCAACAATCTTGCAAGTGTGTGCAGCTCCCAAGTTTGTGTGGTGTTCGCCTCTGTTAAGGAAACATAATACGATAGAGTCGTTCTTCAAAATTCTACAATATTGTTAGCTTTCAATGAGAAAAAAAGCTTCTCGAACGATGAGATACCAAATGATAAATCTAAATGAGATGGACAAAATAGTATGCTGGAGTGTAAAAGCTCACATATAATTTTCGAGAAAATAAAAGAAAAAAATTAAGAATTAATATCGTATAGAAATCATGCTACTTATTAAGATGAAAGTAATACTGAAATATATCCTTTCAATCTCTTCATTATCACACAAGCAAGATGACAGTACGGAGTATGATACAGAGATGGTGTGGATCAATGAAAACTTGACCCACGACCCACTGACTCACCACCCATCGTGATCCATGAACTACTGACCCACCGTAACCCACTCTGAACCACTACCCATCATGACTACTCCGAGCCATCACCCACCATGAACCACTGGGATTCACTCCGACCCACCAAAACCCATCATCATCTATTCTGCCCAGTGATTCACGCCTTCTTCTCTACTGACTAAAGAGTTTACACTTGTAATAAAACAAGGTTGTGAAATTATCAGTAATCAACGTTTGAATTTCTGCGGTGAATCGCGCAAGTACCGCTCTGTTACAAAAACGGTGGATCTGACGTTTGCGATATAAAATGGTAAAGTGTTTGTCATGGGCCAAATTACGATAAACTTCAATTTAATCATCAAATAGAAGTATTTTCTTGTTGAATTACAGATACTATTGAGTGGAAAATTGAATGAAATTTGAGTTTCCAATCAAGATAGTAGACCAACGTAAAGGAGTAAAAATGGTGTAGTTTTCCATATAATTAAGCATACCGTACAAACTTCAATTTCCATTAACTAACTTACAAAATAAATTTTATCTATTTTATTCTCACAATTTTATGGCTTAATTGCCTTGTGCTCTGAACGCTCCATATAATGAACATACGATTCAGCAATTATTATAGTAGAAAGCCAGTGGATATATAATGCGAAGCACTGTATTTCTTGTTTCTCAATTAAAAATTATTTCTCAATTTGTTTTTCAACTAATATCGATCATTTCCGCTTACTTTTAAAATCAACCCACGACCAATTTCCCATATATAGAAAGAGATTTTAAAAAATGCTAGAACACGTTCTGTTTATTTTTAATAAAAAGTTAATATCCTGACTTTCAGCTCCGTCAGTTGAACAACTTGTGAGATACACAATTTTTTGCAAAAGTTCGGACCCCCACTTTCCCCATTGTATATGTATTATAATGAGATTGATAAAACACTTCAGTTGAGACTGGGGCCTAACTATATTCATTTCATTTGGTTTTGCCATTTGGTCGTGAACATCACGTGCAGATAGTTACAGTCATTTTTATGTAATAATTCATATAGTACAGCTGAGTCAAAAATATATTTTTCCAGTAGTTAACACCTCTAAAAACTCACAGGCTGTATCTGGAAAGTCAGGTTGTAAGTCCTGTTGCTATTATTACAATTATTACCTGTACCTGAAGTTTTTTTTTTTTTCACTTAAATATACATGTATACACTCCTCTTAGATAAGTAAACAGAAACAAATGGAAAAGGAAGGAAAATGGAGGCCTCGAAAGTAAAACATACGTAGAAATTCACCAGTGTTTACTGCTGTCTTAGGGATGCGCACGAGTCGAGACAAGTCTCGAGTCTCGACTCGACTCGACTCGAATTCGAGTCGAGATTCGAGTTGAGGCACACTCTGTAAAATTCGAGACGAATCGAGACAGACGTATTTCTCGACTCGAAAGAGTCGAGACTGTTCGCAAAAATCTCGACCCGACTTGAATGTCTCGAAAATCTTCTATAATTTTTAATATTATTTTGAAGAAAGTACTTACTCAGAAACAGTCTTGAAACTAATTCAAGTGAGCACCCATGCATAGGCGTAACTTACGGGGCAAGGGGCAACTGCCCCCCACATTTCTGAAGTTTATTACGATAGTCATCCAGTGTTATCTATGAACTGAGCTGAAGCGAATACAACACCATTTTGCTTAATTTTATATTTTTGCTACACAGTATTAAGGTCTTTAGGCGAATAACGAGGCCAAGAGAAAGGAGGGGCAAGGAAGTGAAAAAACAGCGACCCTGGCCTGACAAAAGGTACCAGGTAAAACCTCAGTCACTCAGTCAGGATGGCCGGTGGGAACAGAGTTCGTGGCCATGCTCCACCTTTAAAATGCTGCTCGTTAGGCATACACACTGCCCAGGGCTTAAAGTGGTTTCAGTGAATAGCCACCTCACCAGAATGCTTATCCACAGTTATTTGCGAGAACGCAGTCAACAATGAAAGTAAATAATCCCTGATCCATGTTCCAGATCTGGTTTGATAGATCATATTACTAGTCGTTTCATAGACGGAACCAAAATATTAGTTAAAAATTAATGCACAATGTTTGTAAAGTGACTGTTGTTGCACACGAACTAAATTCTGACAACAGGCTGATTTGCCAGAACTTTGTGCCGAGCGTTCCGGCTCACTTTAAGCCTTGACACTGCCTCTCTACTACTAGCTTGGTAATTGTCACTCACTTTCGATGCATGTGTTCTGAATTGATTCAAACCTCACTTTATTGCTTTTTTCGCTTTTAGACATTACATATTCTTTTACGACGGTAATAATAATTTATAAACTGTATTGTCATGATTTCTTTACTTTTCTGTTATATCATAAATGCGTGTAATTTGAATAAATATAGGACTTATTCAGAACATTTGGGGGGTGGGGGGGAGGATCACAGAGGCAGTGTAAAATTGTAATTGAATTGTATATTGTAATTTATATACAATAAAATTGTAATTGTATATTTAAAAGAAATTTCTCATGTTCAGAGATGTTTATATACCTTCTCTCTTACTGATTCTGGCTGTTTCCTAGGCAATGGACAGTTATTAAAAATTTTGTCTTACGGTATTTATGCTGATATTATTATAAAATGTTCGACTGTAAACTGTCTTTAAGTCTGAAAATTGTTCTAGAATAACAACGGGAATGGAACTCTGATTTCAATCATATCTGGTAATGTCTTGCAATAAATGTTTTGCCACATCCATCTTAATAAAGATTAGTGAACTTTGAGTGTGCTGGAGAAAGGGAATGCGGTGTACGTTGATGCTCAAAGGAAGAACAGGTCGGTCTGTTGTCTGGGATACAGGGTGAGTTTTATAAGGATAAGCAGAGACATACAGAACTCGGCTCTTTGTCGGAAATCTTGTGGTCCTAAATACAAAAGATATTTTAATCCTTTCCATGTGTCACAAAAATAGCAACATCTATTGTTGTAAAGTGGAAAGGGAGAATTGTAAGGTTAAAACAACGAGTTATTTTTACTAATAGCCACCCTGGTACCCAAACCAAAAATAATACACTTGATTTATTCTGAAGTTTGTGTTTGCAGTGAGCAAGGGCGCCGATTCTAGGGGAACGGGTCCCCCAAAGCTCATATGGGCCCCCATGTATTTTTTGAATATGTATATTTATACATTTTGTATTGTTATATGTATCTTTTTATGAATATACAAACCCACGTCTGAATGCCCGCCCCTTCCAGAGTTACAGAGAAATCGGCGCCCTTGGCAGTGAGCAGTTAGTTTGAAGTTTTTTTTTTTTTTTTTTTTTTTTTTTGTATATATAGCCTTCACGTGTATCGGTGTATAGTGGTTTCATTTTTTATATTTTATCTAGGGTATTTGAAGATTTCTCAAGTTTTACAGGAAGTTGTTGTAAAACAACTAATATGCAGTGCTCCCCCCCAAAAAAAGAAAGAAACTTTGTTGGAATATTTTAGTAAGAAGCCGAAACTTAGCAATATTGACAGTGCCAGCGGAGATAATGAAATAGTGACTAAACAATCTACTTCTTGCGTTTCAGAAGAATTCACGATCTCGCTTCATGAGGATACCTTATTACAACTACAATGTTGAAATTTGACTAAATATTTATTTGAATATTTCACTTAAAGTTTGACATTTTCAATAATAATAATAATAATAATAATAATAATAATAATAATAATAATAATAATAATAATAATAATAATAATAATAATAATAATAATAATAATAATAATAATAATAATATGGTTTGATCTAAAAGGTGCAAAGTATTGCAACTTTATAGTGTCCATATAGAAATGCGTGTAACTCTGAAAAGGTTAATTGAAATGTGTTTAAAATTTAAAAGGTAATCATAATTTTAGGATATTTAAGTTTTTATATCTTATTAAGGATAGGGTGGACTGTCCTCATGCTAGTGTAGTAATGAAAGGCTGAATAGTGTATATTTTGGAAAAAGTTTCATTTTAATTATTGACCCTGTTAATGTTATGTACGAATGACATGTTTGTACCATAAAAAATTAGTTTTATCGATTTTTATCGCATGAGGATCGCTTATAAGTATTAAGATTCACACAAGTCATTCAGCTCAATGACACCTATTGATTGATGAATGTCTTATTTTGGACGTTTTTCCATGGAGCGGCAATTGTTAACTAATAGAAATTAGCGTTGAACACGAACTATTTATTTATTTATTTATTTATTTATTTATTTATTTGCCTGTTTCATTAGCTTACAAAGCATGAGAAATTCTCATGTAAGCATTACAGTTGTCAGAAAGAAAGAAAAAAAACATACAATATTGTCAAGTACCAGAAGTATACATCATGCAATCTTTCTAAAAATAAAAAAACACATAATTAGGTAACTGTTTCTACCACACCAGGCATGTACTCACGGGTAAGTATCTGTTTCCAACTCTTCAGTTAATGAGTCATTTAAATATTCTTTAATTGTGTAATAGCACTTTTCAGTGAGTAGATTATATAAAGTCTTACCAAGAATGGAAACATTGGTCATATTTTTCAAGTACAGAGGAAGTTTATTATACAATCTGACACAATTCATGTACACGGTTTTGCTTATATTAGCATATTTTTGATGCATCACAAATATGTCACTACCTTGTCTTGTATTATGGCTATGAACATTTTTATTAAACATAAAAAGATGCTTGTTTTTCACAGTAAAAAGAATAGATTTATAGATGTATAAGCTGGGAAGTGTTAAAATTTTTGCTTCTATGAAAACCTTTTTACATGACGATTTTGTGGGTAACCCAAAAATTATTCTAATCGCTTTCTTTTGCAATCGGAAAGTGCTTAAACTATTTTCAGCAGATCCCCAGTGTATTATGCCGAAGTTAATTAATGAATTAAACTTGGCGTAGTAAAAGCTAAGAAGTGCTTCTCTCGATACAGTACCTTGAAGTTTGTATAAGGCAAAACACACGCTACTTAGTTTCTTGTTTAAAGTGGAGATATGAGCAGACCATGAAAGATCATCACTTATGATTACACCTAAAAGTTTTGTTATGCAAGAATATTGGAGTAAATTAGAAGATATTTTTATTCTAGGTGATATACGCGGTTTTCCTGGAAAATGAAAATGTAAGAGGATCGATTTATCATGATTTATAATTAACCTATTCGCTGTTATCCATTTTACTAATTTGTCCGTAAAAATGTCAGATTTCCTCTCAACTTCTTCTATTGATTTTCCTGATATTATCATACTGATGTCATCAGCATATAGAATACATTTCGCTGGATGCATAAATTCTAACAAGTCATTTATATATATCAGGAAGAGAATAGGACCCAAAATGGAACCTTGAGGAACACCTCTGATTACAGTTGATAAAGACGAACAAGTTGTTTGATACCCATCTGCAGCTAATTTTGATATTTGTACCGCTTGTTGCCTACTGGATAAATAAGAGAGAAACCAGTTGTGAGCTACTCCTCTAATACCATAAGCATACAACTTGCTTAAAAGAATAGCATGATCAATTGTATCAAAAGCTTTGGATAAGTCGATGAATAGGCCAACAACATATTTACTGTTTTTTAATTCAAGAGCTATATTGGACATGTAATCAAACAAGGCTGTTTCAATACTTTTCTTATTTTGGAAGCCATGTTGTGATGGTGATAGTAAGTTACATGACTTCAAAAAATTGCAGAGTCGTGACTTCATCACATATTCAAAAATTTTTGAAAACGTGGAAAGAATGGAGACTGGGCGATAATTTCTTACATCCTGCATACTCCCCTTTTTATGGAGAGGAATTACTTTTGCCACTTTTAACACTGATGGAAAACATCCTTTCTCAAGAGATAGGTTAACTAAATAACAGAGATGATTTACAATGAAAGGAAAACAAAATTTAATAACAGTCACTGGAACTTCATCAAAACCTGAAGATCCCGAATTAGACATCTTACTCAATATTTTCCGTAACTCCTCTACTGTTGCTGGAATTAAAAATATCGTATGTGAATGCATTTGAAATTTCATCGAGTCGTCATAACTCGCTTGTATGGGGTCAGGTAATGGTACACTATCTAGAAAATAATCATTGAAGACATCTGCAATCCGCTTAGGTTCTTTAATAATTTCGTCCCCAACTTTAACATACTCAAAGTCGCTCTTTTTGTTGTTTGTTCTACCATTTAAGATTTTCCACATAGTTTTAGCTTTATTAGTAGAATTAAGTATTGTGGAGCTATTTGATAGTAATTTAGCTGTTTTAATTACTCTTCTGTATACTTTCCTGTACTTGAAAATATAATTTCGAAAGCTGTGAGGAAGTGATGTATTTATTTTGAGTAATCTATTATATCTAAATAGGTTACTTTTAGAAATTTTAATGCCTTTAGTTAACCACGATTTAGTGGACGACGTCCGGATTTTACGAGTAACTTTTGGAAACGCCATATTGAAGTAATGTAAGAAAGTTTCAAAGAAGTATTTAAACTTATATTCAGTGTTAGTTTAATATTATAATTTAATATTATAATATTATAACAATAAAATCATATTATAATTGCTATTATAATATGATTTTATTGTTGATTCCAAAGAGGACTATCAATAGTAGGAGGTTTTTTATACGTATATTGATAAGATATTAATAAGAACTTTTTTTTCAGTTTAAGGTAGAACTACATCATTATCCTAAAGTATTGCTGAAAATGTCCCTTAGTAAGATCCTTCTACGTTTTCTTGTGTCACTTCTACCCTCTACCCTCTACCCTCTATATATAGTCTAAAGCTCTCAAAAATGAAAGCTAGCTCATGTAACTAAATACTACTACGCCTTCCACGCTAATTAGTACCTAGAGCGAGCACCTGCGATTCAGAAATTTAAATGGACTACAGTGATTCGGGTTCCACTCTAAACTCCCATCAAATCAATCAACCAACTAGTGACGTACACAAAATTTCATGAGGGAATAAGTTCAATCACCCAAAATCTTATTGTTTCAAACACATTTTTGAACACATGTCTTAACATAGTAATTGTTTATTTTTTCATAGAATCTTGTTAAATGGGGAGTTAAAACCAGGAAATTCCGCCTTTCTGTACTCCACTGCAACCAATTTACATACTACGAGTAAATGTGTAAATTACGAGTATTAATAATAAATTTCTCCCTGCCAAAACGCATTGTTGTACACTTTATTTTGTGAAACATTAAGTATTTTGACGAGATTTTTTTAATTTCTTCAAAAGGTAACTACTTTCTAATGATTGAAAAGAATGTTTGCTATTTTACCTTTATGCTGCGCGAGGGACATGTCGAAATCCTTCCTAGAGAGATTTTATTAAAACAGGTTTCCAGAATTTTGTCTTGATACATTGGACAGTGTGACCTCTAGGTCTGTAAAGGGGGGAGGACAGGCGGACCGAATCAGAAAGCCAGTTTTAAGTCATGTATACGACATGAAACGCGTAAATCCGACGAAACTTTTGTTTTGAATTATAACCACAATACTCTTTGCTAGTACTGTTGTTCCAAAGTCAAAAGCACATTCTACCTGTAAACTATCTCTTTACATACATCGTGACGTGATCTCTTCAGGCTTTCCTAAGAAAAAAGATATTCTCTTTTCTATATTGTAGGGTTATATAGGAGAACCCCCGAGGAAACACACGCACACGATTTTTATCTGCCACGAAGTCCACTTAGTGATAGCTGGGATCGAGGCAGGAACTCTACGCACCAATGGTAGGACGCTTTTCTGTGTATGAGGTTACCGGATCGATCTCATTCGTGGCAAGTGGACTTTGTGGCGGACAAACACTGCGTGGGTAGTCTCATGGATCTTCCGTTTCCTCCCATTTTCTTTATTCCACCATTATCATTCACCTCATCATCACTATTATCACAGCATTACCGTTAACCTTGGATTCATATTCATGGGACGTTAAACTAAACTGAGTTATCTTACAAAATGTGGAAAAATAATTGCTTGAGCCGTTTTTGAGAAAATTATCCGAACAAACTTACTTCAAGAGAAACTCAGTAAATCTACGGGAATTTCCCCAGAGAAACACTTCATGAAGCTGTTGATGAAATACTTGTTTATGACACAATCATAATTGTTCGAGTCATTTTCGAAGAAACAGCGATTTCAAGTTTTCAGCTATAAGAAAATTACTTTTATACGGGAGTAAGGATTAAATTCGATGCATCCCCCCTTACTCTAGAGAAACTTATACACAACCTTATGATTAAACTTTGGTCCGATACGTTGACCGTATAGTCTCTAAGTGGTAGAAATTCAGTGTGGATAGGGCTAAATAGTGCTAAGCGATGTGTGTGATTAGTGTTATAATTGGAGAATGTGGTAAATTCTCGAACAGGAGAGAGTCAAATTACACATACAGGTGAAACCAAAACAAATCATACAGGGAAAAACCTGAACAAAACGGAAAAAAAGAAGAGGAAATAGTACGGGAAAGGCTAAGTATAGATAACAAGCAATGAATGATGAAAATGATAGGACTGACGTCAAGTTCAACTCGAGTCAGAATCAAAGTAGATTAGCTAGATTATATAAAGGAAGATTACTCATTATTAGATAATAATTAGTAGTTAGGATCCTGTTTTTTTTCTCTTTTTTTTTCAAATTTTATTGTTTGTTTTGTTTTGTTTGTTTTCTTGTTTTCTTGTTCAAAGTTGTGATTTGTTAAATCCAACCTTGTCCTTGTCCCCGTTCCTCAAATAAATATGAATGATGAAATAAAGGTTGAAGAATGATATTGCAATGATGATAGCCCGTTTCGGTTCAAATCTTCAGGTGCCGAAACCGAAGAGGCGCGTCTGAGCAATGAAAAAAAAAAAATCTCTAAGTGTGCACACATATATCGTGACGAACTGACATAGCCTTTTCAACCTATAAGAGCCCTAAAATATGTAAATCTGTTCAGTGGCGTATTTAGGGGGAGATGCACCCGGCTCGAGCTCCCTCATTGAGTGCAAAGTTTTTTTTTTAATGTACTTACAACGATAAGAGAAAAACTCACGAAATTGTCACCTAACGTCTCTTGTCGAAGTGAAGAACAAAAGGCAGCATATCTGCAACAGAATGACCCATCCCTCTTCACCTCCATCTCCAAACACACACACAGCAACGAACACTTTTAACAAGCGAAAATGTAATTGTAGTGGAACGCTTTAAAGCCCCATTCCAATTCGGCTCTCTCTGTTCTTGGCACTTTTCTCCTGTGCATATATATATACACACAATACAGGGGCGGATCCAGGATATGATCAAGGGAGTCTCTAGCCCCTATAGCTCCCCTTGGATCCGCCACTACACACACACACACACACACACACATATATATATATATATATATATATATATATATATATATATATATATATATATGTGTGTGTGTGTGTGTGTGTGTGTGTATGAGTGTGCGTAATAGCCATACTTGCATACTTGGTTTCATGTACAACACAAAATAGGAATGTGTTATATATAGTTTTGCCCGAAAATTTTCAGCGCCTCCCCTCCCATTGAAAATTTCTGGGTACGCGCCTGAATCTGTTGAAATCTGTTCTTTGCACAATGACAAGATATTACTATCATCATTGGAAAGTTAAGAAAGACATCTTGATACTTTAAAATTAAAATAAAAATTAAAAAATCCCAACAGGGCACGCCAGGCAGTGATTTCCGAAGTGCTTAGGTGATAGTAGAAATATTTACCTAAATGTATATAAAGAAGAAGTAGATTTTATACTTTAAAAATGTAAGACTTTTGGATCAGTAGAAATTGTCCCTTGATAAAAATCTGTTTATACTTGGAATCAGGGCCGGATTTAGGGGGATGCAAAGGTGCACGTATACCCTCCTTCATTGTAAATATACAGTACCTAAAGTGAGAAGCTACACAGTAAAAAATGGTTGTATTAATTCAACTCAATTTCAACACAGGGCAGTGGTTCCAGCGAGTGGGGTGCTGACTGCCACAGCCAATTATTGGTGCTGATTGCCACGACTGGCGCTGATTGCCAATATCAAGGTGCTGACTGCCACGATGGCGTGCTGACTGCCATGAGCCTGAGAGAAAGTTACTAGACGTAACATTATCGGACGCCAAGAAGCATGAAAGAAACTAGATAATCCTTAGGATCGTGTTGTTCAGACCAACACCTAACAAAGGTAAACAGGTCTCTGTATCTACACTCATGTCCAAAATTAGTCACATGATTATAAATATGTTGTTCTACTAATATAATTTGATAACGAATTCGCCCGGTATTTCTTATAATGTTAGTATGTGTATAATCGGCAAAGACAAGTATGTGGTAAATTTCATGTCAAAAGAGCAGTAAATAAGAACAATAAAACGAAAATAAAATTTTCTTGTCCATTTAGTTACATTTTATTTTACTCATTATGATTTTTGTATTTATAATTCCTTTCCTATGAAATTTATCACAAATATAAATTTCCTGATTATACACATAATATAAGTATTAAAAGTACTCTGCAAAATTATCAAATTATATTCTTACAAGAAGACAGTTATAGATATGCGACAATAATTTTGGACATGAGTGTACTTTCAGTTTTGTCAGCGAGCGGTGCGTACAAAATTGGTACGATTTATGTATTCTCACTTGAACTCCCTATGTCAGCATGAACTGTGTACAGCTCTGCAAATTGTTTCGAGCAGCTCTTGAAAGTCCCAGCAAAAAAGCACTGCTGGCTGTACCTCACAAGGGAAGTTCAGGAGAAAGGACTCGCCTGCAGAGAAACCCATTTGAATTCCCAATTCATGCTGATTATAACAAGCTAATAAAATTCCTGTACGGTTGAGAACGGTTTGAGATATTCAACTTGGAAGTTTATATGAGAAAATGAGAATATACGAATTTATACGCGTTAAGTATGATACAACATAATTAGTAACGAATATTGACATACGAATTGAAAGCTATCGGAAGTAACAGAAAAAAAAGTGTTTCGCAATAACTAACGGGTTTGTTAGATACAATTAGTCATTACATTGTTCACAATAATCATAGGTTAAACTAACTAACTAACTAACTCTATGGCCTATGGAACCCGGAGGTTCAGTGCCATAAGCCGTTCACAAAAGCTCTCCACTGACTTCTATCCTTAGCTAATTGCATCCAGTTTCTACTTTCTATTCCTATCTCTGCGAGATCCATCTTAATATTATCCTCCCATCTGCGCCCAGGTCTTCCTAATGGTCATTTTCCTATGGGTCTACCAGTCAAGACTTTGAAAGCGTTTCTACTTTCTTCCATTCTAGCTACATGACCTGCCCACCTAAGCCTCCTAAACTTGACGACCCTAACAATGTTGGGTAAACTGTATAAACTATGGAGCTCCTCGTTATGAAGCTTCCGCCATTCCCCATTCTCGTTCCTCTTGGGTCCGAATATTCTTCTCAGGATCCTGTTCTCAAATACTTTCAGACTATGTTCTTCCCTCAGAGTAAGCGACCATGTTTCGCAGCCATACAGAACAACAGGCATGATTATCGTTTTATATATTTTGAGCTTCAAATTCCTCGACAGAATTCGCGACGACAAGAGATTTTGAACCGAATAGTAACACGAATTCCCTGCTTTTAGTCGAAATTTAGCTTCTTCGTGAATATGATTTTCGTCTGTTAATATTGATCCTAAATATTTGAAAGTATCCACTTTATCAAAAGTATTATTTAATATTTTAACGCCTCCACAATTTGCCGTATTACGGTCCCGACGCACTTCCATGTATTTAGTTTTCTCCGCATTTACTTGTAAACCCATGTCCCTGCAAGCGTTTAATAAGATCTCTGCATTTATTTCTACTGTTCTCCTATCATCCCCTATTAAATTTACATCATCAGCATATGCGATAACCTGGTGAATGCCGTTCAACTCTAGGCCCTGGTTGCTATCTTTGATTTTCCTTATGGCGTATTCCAGCACAAAGTTAAATAATAATGGCGACAACGCATCTCCTTGTTTCAGGCCATTTTCGACGTGGAAGCTCGTGGACAAAAATTTTCCTACCCGGACTTTACTTTGGGATTCACTTAAACATATCTTAATTAATCTAATTAGCTTTCTCGGTATTCCAAGCTCTGTAAGAACGTTGTATAATGTTTCTCTCCTAACCGAGTCGTAAGCCTTTCTAAAATCAATAAATAGTTGATGTATTGATGTATAATCATAGGTTAGAGATGAAAATTGATCACTGTTGTTCTTCTGTTTTATGAAGAAATGACGCAGGCAAAGTACTCCCTTGCACCATGAACATTTTATATGTGCAATTGTGTTGCATCCGTCAAGGGAACAGTTCGCAGAACCAAAACAAAAAACAAATTCGACAAGTGATTCAAAAGTTATAGGCCTATAATTTGTTCGTAACCTGCCTTGCAGAACGCAAACTGAAACAATCTAATGTATCGCGGTGATCGGAAGTGATTCGTATGGACACGAACTTTATTTGATTGTTTCGTTGGTACAGCGGGGGACACTTCTAAATGGTACAGCCATATGGAGATTTACGGCTAAGGTGTACCATTTAGAAGTGTCCCCCGCTGTACATTATAACGTCCAGATGAAGAAGATTCATACTATGTACAAATCTCCTGCCATAATCTTTGATTGATCGGAATCAAAACACATCAAATGATTGCACAAATCGTGTGCAATTCTTTGGTATCTTCTCAACCATTAGTTCTTTGCCATCCGTCATGCAACTTGTAATGGACAATTTGTCTGTGAATGGACACCAGTGATCAAGTAATAGCAAGTTCAAACCATCAGGCTTCGCCATGGGTGAGAATACTTAAAGCATTGAAACGTGCATCCACTCATTTTCTCATATAAATTTCCAAGCTGAATATCTCGAACAGTTCTCAACGTACAGGAGTTTTATTACCTATTGTAATCAGTATGAGTTGGTCCTTCAAATGACATGCTTATTTCTCTGCAGGCGAGTGCTTCTCCCAAACTTCCTTTGTCAGCTGGCTTCAGACCATCATATCCATTAAATAATACAATAAAACACTTAATTTAAACAATGAAATGTGCAAATTGTACATATAACAGAAAAGACAATCCCTTTATAAACATCCAAGTGTATGTCGTTCCACTTAGTGAGCAACTTTGTAACTTATAGGATGCCACATAGATTTGCTGTGATTACTACTAAACTAATTAATAATCATAAATTTAGTATAAGGGATTAATTCGTCTCTTTCCAAATATAGTTTCTCCCAGGCACGTGGCAGTCAGCACGCCGTCGTAGCAGTCAGCACCTTCATATTTGCAATCAGCGACAGTCGTGGCAGTCAGCACCAATAATTGGCTGTGGCAGTCAGCACCCGTGGCAATCAGCACCTATCCGTTCCAGCGTGACTACCACTATGCGGTGTTAGTTCAACACATACCCCGCGGTGTTGGCGTTTAACACAGGGGGTGTGTTACGTCTTTAACGCACAGCCGGTGTTGAGCCGTGCCGTAAGCGTTAATGAACCACAAAATTACTCCCACAAAATATGTTAAGTCGCCTATGTGCATAATATGTTTACATTATGCTGAGTCTAAAAAAACACTTTAAACAAGTAAAAAAAAATGTACTCCAGTGGTGGGGAGGGCACGAATCACCAACCTTTCATTTACTAGCCGCGTGCTCTTCCGACTTGGCCACGGAGGTGATAAAGAAAACGTTGCTTGTAGAGGTATAAAATGTTGAGGTCTTTTGAATTTGGCTAATCAGAGTGCTCCTTTAAGCCGCGTATATTCGACGATAACCGTTCGGGATAAGATAAAATCTGCTCGCCATGTAGACCTAATTTTATAACAAATGACGACTGTCTATTTACTTTATTTTATAGTTCTTTCATATACACTTTCAAATAATCGGCGCCAATTCCATCTAATAAAGTTGATGCGTTTGTTGCTTCTAGTATGCAATCGCTTAGAAAAAGAAGCAATAAATGTATCAAATATGGGAGATGAAATTTTGCGTATACCTGGATTTGTTTAAGTATTTCTTTCTACTGTGTTTGTCTGTAGCTTCAATTCATAAGCCTCTATAATTAGATGCCCAACATATTTGACAATCACGCAAAAAACAACACCGAAGATTCTACACTTGTGCTGATTTATCACACAGGCTGTGTGTCATTTCAACTACCGGCATTTGACACACAACTCCAAATGGAGAGGGAGTTGTTATAACCACTTGTTTGTGTTATATTTTAACATAATCGTGTTAACACATAGGCATGCTGTTGAAATAACACAACGATTTTTTACAGTGTAGCAGTGAAAGCAGCAACACTTTCTGAAAACTTCTGCTGTCATGTTTCCATTTGGGTTTAAAAGAAAGTGAAGTTTTCAAAAATCAATAGTTTAAGTCAATTTTTTGAAGGTTGAATGAAAAGGATTCACCGAGAGCAGACACTTAGCACTTCCAGGCAATTCTTAATTCACACCACAGGTGCCTAAAGACATTTTAAAAAATCAAATTTAATTCAAATGTACTGGTAGTTATTAATGCACCCCCATCAGAAAATCCTGGATCGGCCATGCTTGGAATTGGAATTTGTACAAAACTTGACAAATATACTTACGAATTATTTATGTTAAATATAATTTGTCAGTACACCCTATGTAAAATAAATAAATAAATAAATAAAATAAAGAAGTTCAATATGTTGTGACACGTAGTTGATACACAAAAGCTTTTACTTCATTACTATTAAAGATGAACGGAGACGTAATATGGAAGTTAACCCCTGTAAAGTTCAAAGATAACCACAACTTTATTTTCAAGGATTATCCGAACCTTTGAAAGTAACGTTTTTTCTACTGCGTTAATTTAGAACAAGAGAGATTTTGTAGGGTCATTAAATGGGTATAGTGAACGAAATTTCTTTCATATTTTTTTCCTTCTGCTCTGCATGGTAACATTAATTTTCTTATTCCCTATAGACATTATTTCATGTTACAATGTTTTCTTTTAATAGTTTATTATATTTTCATACTTTCGTGTTAAAGCTCTCTAATGAAATTTCATATCAACGTGTCGTTACAGCCTACAAAAATATTATTGTTTATTTCATCCAAACCCATATTGTTTGTCGAGAGAGCAAATATATGAAAATGAATAAAACTTAATAACTCTTGAATCACCCGGCCGATCTCAATCAAACTTTTAACATAGATAAAGTCCGTACCTGGAATGTTTTCATCATTTTACTTTGACGGCACAATGTAGAGGAGGTTAAGGGGGACATATACATAAGAAAAAAATAAAATAGAATAGAAGAAATATAAAGTAAGTGTTTTTGTGACTTCATCACGCTTAAACCACCGAATCGATCTTAATCAAATTATCAACATAGATGAGGTTCGGACCTGAGGTGGTTTCCATCATATCCCTTTGACGATAGAACTTAGGGTAGGAGGAGACGAGGGGAGAGATATAGAAAAATAAATAAGACTTAGTAACTCTTGAACCGACCACCCGACCGATCTCGGTCAAATTTTCAACATACATGACATTCGGGATTGGGATAATTTTTATCATGCCATTCCCCCCAACATGGGAAGGGGAGAGGGTTATACAAAAATCACCGAAAATGACCAATATCAAAGAACTCTTTATTAATAAAAAATGGAACATAATACTATTTTCTTGATTTCACCCAGCGAAATTCGAGGACGTCTTAAATTCGAGTAATTATCGAGAAATTCTTAATTAAAGATGTTATTAACGTGTTATTAAAGCTATTTTGCTAGCCATAAATATTTTAAATTTTCTATTATATTCAATTATTCAGACAACAATGGTGTCCTGCGTGCGGGTTTGTCAGTTTTGTAATTGAAAACGAAGAAGAATATCTTATACACTAGAGTCACAAAGTTTATAAAATGTCAGTCCTGAAGGAGAAAGTAAATTATGGTTGCGTATGTAATTTTCAAATTATGTTTGAGATTCTTAGCTGTAGTGTCTAATTTTCATATCTGATTTGTTTCAATTTTATCTTCTCTCTCGTTTTTGGACCAATGTTCATTTCTAAGAGCACCAGAAGGGTAGATCTCGAGTATCACTTTTGATTCGCGGACTACAGTTTGCAACACACTGGGCTTGAGTATATGCCTATTTACGGAAGGCAAGGGGACTAAAAGATTTGGTACTTAATATTGAAGATAGTCGTATGCCCTTTGTATGTCATATGTCGTTTCCATGTTCAGCTTGAAAAAATATATAAATGATTCTTGATGCACTGCAGTATAATTGATTTACATATTCGGAAGACACGGGTGAGATCTTGGATTTAATACATACATTTCGCAGATTGGGGTTCTTTTGTCTCAAACTCCTTTAAAGACCTGTTTAGTGTGTGTGTGGTGGCGGGGAAAATATTTTGAGATGACTTGATTTTGAGTTTAACGTCCCGTTCAGCAGCAAGGCTATGTGATACACTGTCCTACTGATTAACATGGAATTCGAAACACATGAGCTCCCGTCGGGAATCGAACCCGGGCCTCCCACGCCAAAGGCGCGTACGCTAATCGCTTAGCCACGGAGGAGCTCGGGAAGATATGTTATTGTTGTTACACAAAGAATATAAACTAGAATCGAATGAGCCATAAATAAACGAATGATAGGAATTCGGAATACCATGATATCGTACTTGGAGTCTAAACATGAATGAGGAGAGGGATAATGTGTCAAAAAGAATTTAACTATATCTTATAAAATAGATTATTAGTGTTATTAGATTTATTGCATATCCCTCGTATAATATTTTCGACTACACCAGAGATAGAGGTATTAGAACTCCTACGTATAGTCGAATTTTATATTTAAACGATATGTACGTAAACATTTTTGTTACCATGTCAGTCACTCAATTACTTGAGTTACTAGCATATTATTGAAAACCATCAGAGTATTGTTCATGTAATACTCGTGCAACGAAAATTTTAAAGAAAGGGGGCACGGTGTCTCAGTAGTAAGGTGCTTACCTTTGAATAGTGCTCTCAACGGGTCGGGTCGGGTCGGGTTGAAGACCAACCCGACCCGACCCGTGACCCGAATTGACTGACCCGACCCGACCCGATGACCCGAACCGTGATCCGATCTGATTGACCTGACCCGATAACCCGACCCGTGACCCGAATTGACTGACCCGACCCGATGACCCGACCCGACCCGACTGACCCGAACCGTGATCCGATCTGATTGACCTGACCCGATAACCCGACCCGAGCTGACCCGGTTGACCCGACCCGAATAACCCGACCCGATAACCCGACCCGAGCTGACCCGATTGACCCGACCCGACAACCCGACCCGAATAACCCGATCCGACAACCCGACCCGAGCTGACCCAATTGACCCGACCCGACAACCCGACCCGAATAACCCGACCCGACAACCCGACTCGAGCTGACCCGACTGACCCGACCCGACAACCCGACCCGAGTAGCCTGACCCGACAACCCGACCCGAACTGACCCGACTGACCCGACCCGATCCGAGTCGGGTCACGGGTCGGGTCGAGTCAACCCGACCCGTTTGAGAGCACTATGGTCACGACACTGGGTGAACGCCAAAATGCACTTACATTGGGAAACTAGTTTTAAAAGTATAATTTTAGAAAATAAAGCATAAAGCATAATTTAAAATATATAGCACAATTCTTGGAAAATTCTCTTTAACTGAAAGTTTAACATACTGTGTTAATATTTTTTAAAGCCAATATTTACAATGCAAAATCATTGAGAACATAACAATGCAACAGTGAAAAGCTTATTTTCATTTCTGTAAACTTTTCGGTGTAATCCTTTGATGTGGAGAAAAGAAAGTAAAAGAAGAAATTTTTCCGGCAACAATGAATAGTATGCAAGAACTCCATACTATATTGTTGCAGTGAGGACGCCAGCTTTAAGTTCTTAGGGGGGCAAAGGAGGGGCAGATACATTTTCGGGGGCGGCTATTTGCCATACCAAAAATGACATATTTATTACGTTTGACTTATTTTACATTACATTGTGTATTTCGTTGCTGTTTTTATGTTAGATCGATATGATTATATATTAAACTTATTTCAAATAAAATTTGTAACTAACAAATAAGTAACGTCTGCACATGAAATATTTTTCAATGAAACTTTTGAAGCCTAAACATAAATTGAATTACTTTCGCGTATGCTACAAGTAACACATTCGTCTATATGCTACGTATCTCTCGCTCTCTCCCTCTCTCTCTCTCTCTCTCTCTCTCTCTCTATATATATATATATATATATATATATATATATATATATATATATGAAGAAAGAGAGAGCCAGAGAGAGAATTTACGAGGAGCTGCTGAAAATGTCGTAGCCCAATCCAGAAGGAGTGTAGGTACTAGGTAGAAAAATGAAACCGTAGTTTAGAAAAACATATCTCTGTATGTACAAATATAAATTTTCATATTAATAATGAAATTGTTATTGTTTCTCAGGCCTCTGAAGTGATTATGTGTGCCCAAACAGATAATTTCACGAACATCCAGATCCTTACTGTTATAACATTTTTGTTCCACCAAGGAAAGTCAGCGAAGTAAATTAATTAGGAAATCAGTGAAACACCACGGGACTCTCCTCCATTATATATAGTGGTGAAGAAGTAAGTGGCTTAGTATAAACGTAGCAATTTCTCAACAAATTATGCTTTACATCCAGGATGATTAAAAGCAACGACTCTTCCTGAAATTATGGATGAAATTTGTGACATTATTCTTGAAAATTGCAGCATTTCAGCCAGTGGTGGATATAGCCCGGGGCAGGAGGGCCTAGGCCACCCCAGTTTCTGTGTGACAAAAATAATTTAAGCTATTTATATTTTATTATAGTCTGAGGTCTGCACCCCGCTTTCTCAGTTTTTACCTTCTCAGCAAAACTTGTGTCAGGGATTCTGGGCATTTCTTTGGAACTCGTCGGTAGCATAATTCAGAATGGCTTGGGTATGCGCAAGTTCTCGGCATAATGGGTTCCCAAAATATATGTCAGGAGAATAAAAGGGTAACGGCATTAAGAGAAGTATTCTTCCAATTTGACCGTAATGCTGATCAATTTCGCTGACGAATAGTAACCATAGATGAAATATGGTTGTACCACTATGATCCTGAATCGGAACAACAGTCAATGGAGTAGTAGCACTCATTTCTCCATCGCCCTAAGAAGTTCAAGACACAGAAGTAGGTTGAGAAATTGTTTGGAACATTCTTCTGGTATAAGTATGGAGTGGTAGACTACCTCCTCAATGGTCAGATATTTAATCCAGAATCTCTACATTACTTACAAAACTGAAAGAAAAATTCAAAGTACAACGCTGCGGAAAATGAAAAGAAAGGAATTCTGTTCCTTCAGGAGAATACACCTGTCCATCAAGCCCCTGCGAACATAACTGACATTGCATAATCTAGGATTTCAATGTCTAGATTATCATTCTTATTCTGCAGATTTAGCTCCGTCTAACTATTACGTGTACTTATTTCCCAAACTTAAATAACACTTGAAAGACGCCATTTTAGATCTGATAAGGGTAGTGCTACGAACAGTGGTGCGAGGAAATCTAGATTTATTTTAACTTTTCTGCAAAAGCTGGAGCACTGTACAAGGTAGTATATTGACTCTCTGGGGAAGAGAAGAAGAAGTAAAACCTCACCAATCCACGTGCACTCCTTCTGGGTTGGGCTACGAATTTTTCAGCAGTTCCTAGTCAATATGGTAGACGTCACGTCAGTACTTTGAAACAAAATAAGTAAAGGAGCACTAGTATAAACCAATTACTAACTAAAGATCAGCACTCTGACAATACATTTTATTGGGAATCAATTTCATTCCATAATTTTATTATTATCATTTGCAAGAAGGGAAAACACAACTCTTTTTATCTCCTTCAAAAAATTAAGCCCTGGTAGTTGCAAACTAAGCTGTTATAAGCACATCCTCTGAATATTGGAAGCCGGGAATAATGTTTCAGAAAAAAGAAGTTTTAAATAAAACAAAATATGAAACTGAAAACTTCAAACCTGGACAAATACAAACAAGTTACGTAACTGGTTTTACCTTTCTTTTGTTTCCAATCGAAGTTGATCCAATGAGAAGAAAACAAGTCGACCAAATCTACTATTGTTCGCTAGGCACAATTATTAAAAATCATAAGAAAGAAGTATAACTAAAATTTACCTCAAAAGGGGCTAAATTAGAAAACAGAAATATGCGTGCATACCCAGACGCTCAAAGAAGAAAGCTTGAGGATTAATCTGCCACATAGTAAATTCATTGAAAGTAGACTACAATTTGTCAATGAGATTGGTTATGATACTGATATATAATACTACATGAAGAATGTTTAAAGATTGTACGAGTCTGGGGGGGGGGGCAGTCTAGGTGGCAGTCAGGGGGGCAGAAGTAGCTACTAGGTGGGCACTCGCCCCCCTTGCCCCCCTCTGGCGTCATCACTGTATTGTTATGTTTACTTTTTTAACTTAAGCACTTTCTGTACTTTTTGGTGGCATCTTTTACTTTCCCTTTCTGTATATTTGTACCTGTAAGGCGCACACAAATGATAGAAAAAATTTATTCGAGCAAAGCACATCTCTTTACAATGAATTAAGTAGAAAGTTCATTAAATATGAGAGAAACTAGTTGCAAAAAAAATCAATAAATAGATCAAGATATTTAGAATATTTGATGTATAATAAATATACATTATACACTATTAATGTAAAATAATCATTGAAATTAACAATAAAGCATAATATAAAAAAAGCATAATTAAACAAGAAATAAAGCATAATGTGGGTTGCTCTAACAATTAAGTTGCATGAAGACGAGAAGAAAACGAAAGCTGATTCCTTAACGAATTTCGTTGAACTTCTTTGTGTCTACAAAAACGCATTCCTAGAAACCTACAAGCTAGGTATCATCTCTGTGATTATATCAGTTTCTAGTACTACATGTGAAAGGTCATTCTCTTCTTTGAAAAGATTAAAGACTTGTATACGCAAGTCAATGACTCATGATAGGTTGAAAAACTTAGTGTTACTTTATATTGAGAAGAAAATTGCTAAATCGTTAGATCTTTAACAAGTTGTGGATATGTCTGCTGCTGCCCACACGAATAGAAAGATCCTCTTCAAGTAGAGGCATGAACCTATAAGTTATTTTCTTTACCTGTAAAAGTGTATTTGCTTCCACTTAAGTCAACCAGCTACACATATTTTAAACGCCATGATTAAATAACTATTTACTTATATTAGAAATCAATTGCATTAATGAATCCTAGTTGTTTGAGGTACTAAATTCTTATATTTTCACTGTTTTCCAAAGAGTAAAATCATGAACAATAAAGATGGAAACATTCACCTTGAACACACACACACACACACACACACACACACATTTATATATATATTGGAGATGTCCCCCTCAAAATCCTCTTGGGCCCTTCATTGCCCCCCTTGAAAAAAACGCTAGCTACGCTACTGGACACCATGCACCAGAGATGAATTCTCTACCACTGAGCCACCGCGGCCCTGCTTGGGCTTGGTCGTCCATATCCAATCTCTCTTTTGGCGTTACTTAAACAACTTCTAGTTTTGTTCTAAATCCAGACTCCATATTGGCGTAGATATTAATATTACAGTCGATTGGTAAAATCAATCTTCCACATCTAAAAATTAAAGTACTCAGAAGTAGAAAAATAAGCATTTATCATAAAAACACTAGCTGCAAGTGTTCAAAATAGATTTATGGTTTCTATAAAATCAATTGAAAATTGCTATTTTAATTAGGCAGCTAGTGAAAAACAGCAGCTTTCGACTCCAGCCGAGTGTAAACTCAACCTAAACTCAGTTGACCAAAGTGAACTGACCCGACTGACCCGACCCGACAACCCGACCCGAGTGACCCGACCCGATAACCCGACCCGAATAACCCGACCCGACAACCCGACCCGAGCTGAACCGATTGACCCGACCCGAATAACCCGATTGACCCGACCCGACAACCCGACCCGAATAACCCGACCCGACAACCCGACCCGAGTTGACCCGATTGACCCGACCCGACAACCCGACCCGAATAACCCGACCCTACAACCCGACCCGAGCTGACCCGACTGACCCGACCCGACAACCCGACCCGATTAGCTTGACCCGACAACCCGACCCGAGCTGACCCGACTGACCCGACCCGATGACCCGACCCGAGTTGACCTGACCCGACCCGACCCGTAACTCGACCCGTTTGAGAGCACTACCTCTGAAGCATCTAGTTTCTGACTCGATCCCCGGCCACCTAAGTTTGTGGTGGACAATATTTTCATGGATTTTCTCGGGGTACTCTCTTTTCATTTAACATTCTCATTCAATTAATTCATCCATTATCATTAACTTGTCTAAATAATCGACTGCCTTAGTCTACGGTCATAATCGTTGGACGTTAAACTGAAAGTTTTTATTTTTTAAATTTTTACTTTAAAGATAGAATTAATTTAAATAACTGCCTTAATAGTGCGAGATCATTGCACATGTTTCAAATTTGAAATATTAACTGTTGAAATGAATATTCTCATATATTTTCTTTTCTCTCTCTCCTTTCTTTGTTATTGATATACCCAAAATAAAATCCTGATCTCGAAAATAGGATATAATTTGAAAATTTTAATCAATATGTTATTGCTGATGTGTAGAACAGTATACACATCTATAAAGTATTGAACAGTGAATTCTGTGCTTAAAAATCTTAAGTCAACAATTTCCGTACAAAAGTTAGTTGGTAAGCCTGATTGGGATGAAGAGACCTCGAAGCTTCAAAACGACCTGTTTGGATATCCATTTGGGGAGGAAGAGACCTTTTTTTGGGGACGAAGAGACCTTACGGGGACAAAGTGACCGCTTGTGCTTTCTGGAGAAAATTGCAAGAGGTCGATACGTCCCAATATGGGGACCAAGAAACCTGTTCAAGATATCTATCTATCTATCTATCTATCTATCTATCTATCTATCTATCTATCTACCAACCTACCTATTCGTCTACTATCTCTCTCTCTCTCTCTCTTTCTCTCTCTCTCTCTCTCTCTCTCTCTCTCTCACACACACACACACACATACACAGAGAGAAAGAAACGGTTGTTAAAAAATTAGGACATCACTACTGGTTAAAAGTACATTTACGTAAGGCTAAGGGTTTAAACCACTGTTCTAGGAGACAAACTAACGCGAGAAAGAACCAGATTAGAACAATGTGAACAGAAGTAACATCAAACATTGTGACTTACGTTATATTGCTAAATCTCTCATGAGAGTCAATCAGGTTGCAGACTTCATATTAAAAAAGTTTAAAAAATGTTTGGTCGGTAATTATTTCTATACAATAACAAATGTTCATAATTATTTTTTATTAATTATTATTTTTCGTATTAATTGGAAAAGCAAGTGACTATGAACTATATTATAGACCCGTTCTGTTTCATATGTATCCTCATACTCTTCAGTTCTTTTCCGGAGGTAAATTTTGATATACTAACTGAACTCATGTATGAATTTGCAAACGTCCTTAACTTTTCGCCAAAAATAGTGCATTTTGTGTGGTTGCTGCTGAAGATATGAAGGTGTGGTATAATAACATCAAAATATTAAAATATCCATGATTGATTCAATTTATTAATTTTAATTAATTTCTTGTTTATTACTGTTGTTAGATAATAACCAAATTTGTGTGAGCGTGTGATCAGGGAGAGGGCGTTGTTATATCATTTTGAATTATGCATGTTTAGATCTCTCTCTCCTGTTGGATCTCATTCTAACTAACTACTACCACCACCAGTATCAATAACCTAATTCACACACTGCATTAACTAATCTGTTACTTTAGTTTGTTGTAAGAGATCTAATTTCTAAATCATTGTATTTACGCATTTTACACAATGAGCATAGATGAAAAGTGTAAACGCAATTGCAATGTGTACTTTATTATTTTTTATCTTTACCTTTGAAAAAAGAAAATCTTATTGAAATTTGTTGGGGAGTTCTAGATTTCTACAAGGATTTTCTAGACTGAGATTAATGTTTTCAAACGTAGCACTCAATAGGAAAAGAGGACTGCTAACATCAAGAAATGTGTCGTTGGACGTTCGAAAACGATTTATTATAAGACCCTGGTATGGAGCGTGGCGCTTTTTGGATCAGAGACGTGGACATTGAGAAAAGCTGATATATCCAAGCTGGATGCATTTGAAATATGGTGTTTGCGCAGAATGAGGAAAGGAAAAGGAAGGAAGACGTATTAAAGGGAGCTAATGAAGGACGACAGATCATGAAGATAATAGGAAAAAGAAGAAACAGCATGCTTGGCCATCTTATTCGACACTCCGATTGGATTACTGAGGTGATAGAGGGAAAGGCAGAAGGAAAATCAGGAAGAGGAAGACCAAGGACAGCATATCTATATGCAGCTACGAAGAAGAGGCCTTATCAAATTATAAAACAGCTCTTCCAAGTGAGAGAAAAGTTTTAAAATACCCATGTTGCCCACCAACCTATGGTTGAAGTGAACAAGAAGCACTTAAAACAATGGATGACAGTAAATGCTACCATCATAACCACAAAGAGGTAGTGAATGACTGAAGGAAGAGAAAAGGAAAGCTCAGTAATCTATGTATAAGTTAGATACTACTTTTCTCATAAATTTAAGGAGACAATACTTCTTCAAAGCTTCTCGTATACATTTCTGGTTTTCAGAAAAAAAGTACTTATGTTTCTTTATTTTAATGTGTTATTTCAGCTCCAAGGTCACAACGTAATTGGTCATTAAGATGCACAGTGTAACATTGGGTGCTGAGGATGATGGTAAATCATGACTAAACAAAATCTACAGCATTACAGAAAGCATTTGTTTATTCTGACTCTCCTCCACCTCTTGCTACATTAGTATCAATAAATACGTTCATTTTTAGGTAAATTACAGTATACCTACTTATATTATATCGTTGTGCTAAAAGCATAAAAACGATAAATCCACGTACCAAATCATATCATTTTAAATACATTATATTCAAACGGTGAATCCCATCAGCAGCTCCACATCAAGCACGAGAGGGTTTTCGAAAGGTATATTCAGGTTCAAAAATTATAATAACATAATATGTAAGTGTTAATTACTTTAGATGTTAATGACATTTAAAATCTTTTGAGAAAAGATATTTACAAGAAAAGAAAAAACTAATTTTGAAGGAAGCGCTACTGTTCATTAAATAAATATTGGCAAATGGAAAAGAACGTATGTCAACAAAAAACAAGAAGAAGGTTCGTTTAGAAGACAAAAGAAATTGCATTAGGCTAGTAAATATTACTTGAGAAATTTGAAACGTATTGCTTTTACATAAGTAGAAATCGCTTGATGAGTTACGTTCCTGAAGCCTCAATTCTACAGAACTTCGAACTTTAAAAGGTTACAGAGTTACTTATATCATTTTTTACCGTAACACACTACACAAATAGACACGTAACCTTCAACAACTGAAAAATCGAATCAGAAACATATTATTCAATATCTTTTTTTGTTTACTTCCTTGTTTGCCTATTTTAAACAATGATTTTAGAAGGAAGAGGTGTGCGCACTTGAGATCTTTGATTTATAGGTTTCTACTGTCTACGTAATTCATCAGCATAATCAAACAGTGAAAAATAAATTCTGCTCTATCTGCGGAAGAACGTATCTTACGATACTACACATAATGTTGCCCGCGAGAAAAGAAATAGATTTTTCAAGCCGAGACAAGACGAGAAACATTTCGTCTCATTTTTGAGACAAAAATAGATACTGGACGAAAAGTATAGTAAAAAAATTTCGTCTCGCCTCGGTTCTCGAAAAACTTATATAGCATTTTTTAAATAAAAAAAAAAATGCTCTATAAACTAGATATAATACGGAGTAGCCCCATGTAGCGTAGTCTCTAATGCTCTCGCCTTTGATGTGAGTGCTCCCGTGTTCGATTTCTGTGTGTGCAAACTCGGTTGAAAAGGTGTAAGAACTTTTTCTTACACCTTTATTTTTCAGACTAGACATCCAGAGATGGAGTGGGTCAGTGGGTCGGTGGGTCAAGTGGGTCAAGTTTTCTGAGTGGGTCAGTGGGTTGTGGGTCAATAGCAAGTGACCCATTGTGACCTACCACCCACCGTGACCCACTGCGACCCACCACCTACCATGACCCACTGCGACCCGCCGACTCAGTATGATCTCTGCTCACTGCATTGTAGACAGTATCTTTTGAAGACTGGTGAATTTGTCTTCGTTTTAATTCAAGACCTTCATTTCCCTTCCTTTTCCATTTGTTTCTATCTACTTACCTGAAGTAAGTATATCAAAGCAAGTGAAACAAGAACTTCAGGCACTTTTGGATATTGATACTTTTAATTGTAATAATAGCAATAGGACTTATACTACTACTTGGCTTTCGAGACCTGTGAGTTTTTAGAATAGCTAACTACTGGAAAAAATACAATTTTGAATCACTGTAATATATAAATTATTATATAAAAAATTGAATGTAACTATGTATGCCTGATCATCACGGTCAAATTGCAAAGTCAAATGATATTACTTTTGGTATAGTTAGTATTTAATCCAAACTGGGATGTTATATTGCTTTCATTATAATGCATAATATCCTAAGGAGGTATGAGGATCCGAATTTTTACGAAAAAAAAAATAAGTATCTCGCAAGTCGTTAAAGTTACGGAGCTGAAATTCACCCCCACCTAACAAACACAGTAAATAACAACCAAAAAACTTTTGTCATCTCATTAGAGGTTAGAAAGAAGATTGTCCACACAGTAGGGTGGCGATATAGTCTCCTTTCTAAAGACTAATGAAATAACAAAACTATGAATTTTTGGTAGTTATTTACTGTTCGTGTTAGGTGGGTGCCCATTTTTCCTGGCCAGGAAAATAATACCCCCCACCTTGCTGTGTAGACAAATCTCCATTCGAAAGACTAATGAAATGACAAAAGATTGAATATTTTGGTAGTTCTTTACTGTGTTTGCTAGGTGGGGGTCATTTTTCCTTGGCAGGAAAATTATACCCCCACCCTGCTGTGTGGACAAATCTCCATTCGAAAGACTAATGAAATGACAAAAGATTGAATATTTTGGTAGTTCTTTACTTTGTTTGTTAGCTGCGGGTCCATTTTTCCTAGCCAGGAAAATTATATCCCCCCTCCCTTGCTGTATGGACAAATCTCCATCCTAAAGACTAACGAAATGACAAAAGATTGAATATTTTGGTAGTTCTTTACTTTGTTTGTTAGCTGCGGGTCCATTTTTCCTGGCCAGGAAAGTTATATCCCCCCCTTGCTGTATGGACAAATCTCCATTCGAAAGACTAATGAAATGACAAAAGATTGAATATTTTGGTAGTTCTTTACTTTGTTTGTTACCTGCGGGTCCATTTTTCCTGGCGAGGAAAGTTATATCCCCCCCCTTGCTGTATGGACAAATCTCCATTCTAAATTCTAACGAAATGACAAAGGATTGAATATTTTGGTAGTTCTTTACTTTGTTTGTTAGCTGCGGGTCCATTTTTCCTGGCCAGGAAAATTATACCCCCTCCCTTGCTGTATGGACAAATCTCCATTCGAAAGACTAACGAAATGACAAAAGATTGAATATTTTGGTAGTTCTTTACTGTGAAATTATACCCCGATATGTATATTTTTAATTCATCATCGGAAAATTATTACCCCATGTAATGGTGATTCCTGGGGTTTTATTTTTATTTATTTATTTATTTATTTTTTTTTTGAGAAAATTGCACCCCAGGCTGAGGTGACCAAGGGTTGAATTCTTTGGTAGTTATTTACTGTGTTTGATAGATTGAGTTCCATTTTTCCTGGGCAGGAAAATTATACCCCACCCTAGTGTGTGCACAAATCTCTCTTCTAAAGACTAATGAAATGACAAAAGATTGAATTTTTGGTAGTTTTTTACTGTTTTTTTAGGTGGGGGTCCATTTTTCCTGGGCAGGAAAATTATACCCACACCCTGCTGTGTGGACAAATCTCTCTTCTAAAGGACTAATGAAATGACAAAAGATTGGATTTTTGGTAGTTCTTTACTGTTTTTTGGTGGGGGTCCATTTTTCCTGGGCATGAAAATTATACTCCACCCTAGTATGTGCACAAATCTCTCTTCTAAAGACTAATGAAATGACAAAAGATTGAATTTTTGGTAGTTCTTTACTGTGTTTGTTAGCTGCGGGTCCATTTTTCCTGGCCAGGAAAATTATACCCCCATATGTATATTTTTAATTCATCATCGGAAAATTTATGCCCCCGGGGTGACAATTTTCGTGAGAAAATTAACACCCCGGGGTGATAGTTTCCGTAGGATAAGTATTACACCATGTAAAGGTGATTCCTGGGGTCTTATTTTCCTGAGAAAATAGCACCCCGGGCTGAAGTGACCAAGGGTTGAATTCTTTGGTAGTTATTTACTGTGTTTGATAGATTGAATTCCATTTCTCCTGGGCAGGAAAATTATACCCCACCCTGTTGTGTGGACAAATCTCTCTTCTAAAGACTAATGAAATGACAAAAGATTGAATTTTTGGTAGTTCTTTACTGTTTTTTAGGTGGGGGTGCATTGTTCCCGGCCAGGAAAATTATACCCCCATACGTACATTTTAATACATATTCGGGAAATTTACGACCTCCGGGGGAGACAATTTTCCTAGGAAAATTAGCACCCTGGGGTGATAGTTTCCCTAGGGAAAGTATCACTCCCTGTAAAGGTTATTTCTATAGTCTTATTTTCTTGGGAAAAGTAGCACCCCGGGGTGATAGTTTTCCTGGGAAAAGTGTCACTCCGTGTAAAGATGGTTTCTGGAGTCTTATTTTCCCGGATAAACTAGCATCCCGGGTTGATATTTTTCTTGGGAAAAGTTTCCGTAGGATAAGTATTACACCATGTAAAGATGATTCCTGGGGTCTTATTTTCCTGGGAAAATAGCACCCCAAGGTGAAATGACAAAAGATTGAATTCTCTGGTACTTATTTACTATGGTTTTTAGGTAAGGTTCCATATTTTCTGGCAAGTAAATTTATACCTTCAACCTACTGGGTGGATAAATCTCTTTCTAAAGACTAATAAAATTACAAACGACTGAAGTTTTTGGTAGTTTTTTACTTTGTTAGGTGGGGGTCCATTTTTCCAGGCCAGGATAATTATATCCCCAGCATACTGTGTGGACAAATCGCCTTTCTAAAGACTAATGTAATGACTTAGGATTAAATTTTTTGGTAGTTGTTTACGGTGTTTGTTCGGTGGGGGTCTATTTTTCTTGGCCAGGAAAATTATACCCCCATATGTACGTTTTTAATTCATATTCGGGAAATTCATGCCCTCGGGGTGACAATTTTCCTGAAAAAAAAAAAAAAAACATCCCGGGGTGAAATGGCAAAAGATTGAATTATCTGGTAGTTATTTACTGTGTGTTAGGTGGGGATCCATTTTTCCTGGCCAGGAACCCCCACCCTACTGTGTGGACAAATCTCCTTTCTAAAGACTAATAAAATGACAAACGACTGAAGTTTTTCGAGTTATTTACTTGTTTGTTAGGTGGGGGTCCATTTTTCCTGGGCAGGAAAATTATACCCCCAGCATACTGCGTGGACAAATCTCCTTTCTAAAGACTAATGAAATGACAAAGGATTAAATTTTTTGATAGTTGTTTAGTGTGTTTGTTAGGTAAGGTTCCATTTTTCCTGCCCAGGAAAATTATACCCCCATATATACGTTTTTAATTCATATTCGGGAAATCTATGCCCCCGGGGTGACAATTTTCCTGGGAAAATTTACAACCCTGGGATGATTTTTTCCCTAGGAAATGTCTCACTCCGTATAAAGGTGATTCCTGGGGTCTTTTTTTCCTGGGAAAAATAGCACCAAGGGGTGACTATTTTCCTGGGGTTTGATTTTCCTGCTACAAGGGCGGCACTTTTTCTTCGTTCCGTGACAAAACTGAAAAATGGATTTAGCTGGTTGTCCTTCTATACTCCTGAAACAAAAGGCGAAAATGCACAAAAACCGAGTTTTTATATTAACAATTTTCTGCAGGAAAGCTCCCGGGCCCTTCACTCGACTGAGAGATATTCCAAATCCCCGAAAGAATCGCCCCTACCGCAGACAACCAATAAATCCGCTCATGCTCAAAACGCGACGTTTATATATGAATTAAGTCAAGAAGATACACACATATATGAAGGAAGCGATTCAATATGGCACATAACAAGATAAACTAGATGAATTTCTTTGAAGACACCTTATTTTAAAAACAAAAGATAAGAGAAAAACAACAAAAATGTCGGTGCTGTTAACTTAGAAATTATTTCTACATAAGAAATAAAATCTTTTTAGTGTAAAGCTATTCATCAATTACTGCATATAAAAATGGATTTATTAAAGGTACATTAGCATCCACCTTCCAGTGATGGTATTTCTTGATCAGTAAAAGACCAGAGGCGGTATGCCTTCATGACTGAAAAACCGGTGGCGGTATGACATACCACCGCATACTGTCTTACTTCGACCACTGGTCAGGATAATTATTTACACACAAACTGAGAAAGAACGCTCTTCCTGGTATATTAATGGAAGTTTAGAATCCGAACCATTGAATAAACGCCGATCTGTCCAATTACCAACGTAAAAATATCATACAAGACGAAATTGACGGTTGTAGTCGAGACGAGGCATTAGAGGTTAATAGCAACTGCGTCACTCATAATTGTGACTATACTGCTTTAGAAATAAATGCAAATACAACTGCTATACAATGTGAATTGCGGAGTGAAATATACCAGCTTGTAGAAGAAATCAGAGATGATGACAGTGTTCCTCAGGACATTGACTCATCGTTTAATTTTTCTGTATGAAGTGACAATGACGAAACGGGAGACGAGAATTGTTCCGCTGAGAGCGATGCGAATGAAACAAATTTAAACAGTAAAGTATTTTTCGTATTTTGACAAACTTTACAAATGTTATTTTATTTTTGCCACATATGTCGCAATCCTGTACATACCTTGAAACACAAAATTATAGGGTCAGCGTTAAAAATTGCAACAAAACGTGAAAATAAACATATTTATGTTTGGAAATTGGAATCATGAATAAAGAAAATGTACTTAGGTGTTCTAGCAATCTCATCCACCATCAATTTATATGGTATTGGTTTCGAAATTTTAGTTTCTTTTGTGACACGCTGAATTTATGCTTTGTAGGAAAAACAACGTTTTATAATATTATAAATACTTTTGTGCAACCCAGCATCTCAGCAACCCCAAAAACTATAGATTCAACACTAATATCAGACATTTTCGATCATTTTTTATATATCACCCCCTTCCCCCTCCCTAAAGTTTCGGCGTTGAATTTAGATTTAAACTGCATCGGAAATGTTACTGTTCATCTCAGTGGCCCTGAAAACTATGGATTCGCGCTGATATCGATTATTTTGCATCATTTTAATATACCTTCCCCTCCCTCAATTTGCGGGAATAAATTTATTTTTTTTAAACGGCATCGAAAGTGTCACTGTTCACATTAGCTACCTTGAAAACTATGGATCCACACTAATGTCGTTTATTTTTCATCATTATTATATACCTCCCTCAATTTGCGGGAGTAAATTTGAATTTAAACGGCATCGAAATTGCCACTGTTCATGTCAGCGATCCCAAAAACTATGGATTCGACACTTATAGCGGTCATTTTCGATCATTTTATACATCTTCCTCTCCTCCCCCCAAGTTGAAGTGCTGAATTAGAATTTAAGCTTCATCGGAAATGTCAGTGTTCATCTCAGCAACCCCGAAAACTATGGGTTCGACACTAAGATCGATAATTTTTAATATATATCCGCACTTCCTTCCTCCAACTTGCACCTTCAAAGTGAAATGATAAAACCATTTCAGGCCCGAACCTCATCTATGTTGAAAGTTTTTGTCGAGATCAGTCTGGTGGTTTAAGTGTTGTTAAGTTACAAATATAGTTACTTTCATTTATATATATATAGTTACATTCTTTCATTTCTAGTCTAGTTAGTTACATTCTAGTATATTTTCATTTATATATATATATATTTATAAAAAACTCAACTATTGCTTCTGGACTATTTCAATGGTTCGTTCTTTAATACATCCCTTCCTCAACAATGGTTGCGGAATTGATTAAACGTAATATTCTTGTATTAAATAAATTTATTTTTAAATATATCTTTCTCATTAATTTCAATTAAGTTGCTTTTCAAAGATCCTCTAAAATTTCAGTGACGCACTATGGGCTATAAGCCATTAACTTCTATGGCCACCCTGCTACAAATTACAGACAAATATTCGATAAAGCATTTCAGTAGTAGGTAGTTGCACAATACCAATATGAACGTATTTAATTCCAACGGTAACAACTATGTTAGTAACACTAAAATTATTATTAATAATGATAACGAGTAAGAGTAGTTAATTACGAGTATGACAAATATTTGCTACAGAAAGACTTCTGTACAAGAAATATGTATGTAAAAATAATTTACTTCAAAACAACGCCAGGAAAACAAAATTTATGACGTACATAACTAATACACAATATTATGTTACTAATATGAGGTCAATGGTGTGGAAATAGAGAAAAAACAGACATTATGAAAGATCTGGGAATCACATTTGGTAGGAAGTTAAAATTTTGTTAACATAAAAATATATCATGGAAAGAGCAAGAAAGGACAATAGGCTTCATTCATTTATTTATTTATTATTTCAGAACGATAGAATATGTATTTATACAAATAACTTGTAAGAACTAAGGTTCTGTGATTTGTAACAGTATATCTAAAACTTTGATTAACAGATTGACAGTATTCTTCTTACGGACGCGATGGTAGCGCCACAAGAGATTTTTAGGACTTCTGCAGTTTAGGACTTCTGCCGTTTAGGACTTGTGCCGCGAAATGATTTTTAGAACTTCTGCCGTTTAGGACTTCTGCCTTTTAGGACTTCTGCCATTTAGGACTTGTGCCGCGAAATAATTTTTAGGACTTGTGCATTTTAGGTCTAATGCCGTTTAGGTCTTGTACCTTTTAGGACTTCTGCCGCGTCCCCGTTCTTAACACACTCATTGTAAGTTCGAACTTCATGTTTTCAGCCTTGTCACGGTTACGAGTTTTGCACTACTTTTGGACGGTAACCTGTTCCTGAGCCCATTGCCCGGCATTCTCTCTGACTTTCCTACATTAAGACAATAACAGAGATATCACCTAAAATGCGCTGTTTATCTTTTAAAGACGAATATTAAGATAGATTGCATGCTTGTTAAGGACACTGGAAGAGTGAAATGAGCATTAAAATGAAGAATGATACAGTTTAAGCACGTAATTACATAAAAGCTTAAGTTCAATTGCGCTGTATTAAAAAGAAAAGTCGTTTTGGGTCATCATATAAATTGCATGCACATAGTCAGGCATCCTGTTCTTTTTTTTTTTTTTTCTTTCTTTCTGGTTGACTGCCTTCCTCTAGTTCAAGGTCATGTTTCTTAGTATTGAATCTTAGTTTCATAACGCGTTTCTTCTTTATTTGTTTTAAATAATTAATGCCTGAGAGAATTTCGCGCTTTATTTTTGTTCTCTGCCACTTTCACTTTTACAAGGCAACTAACAGAATGCCTATTCTTTGTATAATAAAGAACAAGGTTTATGGAAAATTTCTAAAAGCTATATACATTTTTTTTTTTAAGTTTGACATATATCAATCCAAGTTTGGTTTCGATTAAATCATGTTGACAACTGGTTCTAAATTGCTCCTAAATAACTTCTCATTACGTCAAGACCGAGTCAAATTGTTTTCTCGCATCCGGAAACAGCAGATTACTCAAACTCATAGGATTGTTAAACAAATTTTTAGTGTTAAACAAATATACAGTATAATTTTAAAAGTGCCTATTTTGTCAAAGATTATGTAGAATCGCTTTCTTACACCCGTAATAGGAAGATTTTCTCCGTATCGTGGAAATCGTTACTGAAAATTGAATTTTTCACAAATCAGTCTTAAATCTTTTGCCAGTGTTGATAATTAGTTAAATTGTTTTCATGTATGAGGTATTCATATTATAATATATGCCAAAATATATAGTATTCAAATTTCATGACAGTATACTTGCTGAATGTTTCAAAAGAAATTCATAATAATGATGTAAAACTTTCAATAAAATTTTGTATGCATCGGAGCAGAATTATTCAAACATCCGTCTTAGAAAATTTCAACTTCAAATATCAAGATAGGTTTATCTCCCTTTTCCGCCCTTATCCCGAATTTCAGAAATTTCAGAAATTCCGCCCTTAGCCTGAGATAAATACCCATTCCTATTTCAATATCTATGCCCAGCTGTTTTAGAGATCTAAATCTGATTTAACAGAATAAAAATTTTTCCCGCTTAGTTATTATATATATATATATATATATATATATATATATATATATATATATATATATATATATATATATATATATATATATATATATATATAACGCCATCCTACCCTCAGCCTAGGATTCAATTAGCAAATTTAAACAAAATTTCAATTTTACACAAGAATTTCTATGATCTGGTAGAAATTGATGGAAAGATTTAAGTCTCCTTTCTTTCTTGTAGGAGTGCTATTCCGTAATACTCTTAGGCCGTCGACTTAAGGTTCAAGGAGAACATTTGAGCAAAATTTCAAGTTCTCCCAACAATGCCCAAGAGTTCCAAAGATCTGGTAAACTTTGAAGAAAATGTTCAAGTGTCCTTTTAGACCTGTAATGCCTTTACCTCCTTAGTCTAGAGAACGGTACATAAGAAATATTTATATACAAAATGTCTAGGTTCTACATCTAGAAGTCTCTGACTTCCGGATAATGGTAGAAAGATATCCAAGCCTTCCTTTTCCTCATAAGACCACATTACAAAAACAAAGTCTTTTTTACAGCCTAGATTTCAAGATTCTTAACTAATATTTCGAAGATCTGGCGAATGAAAAAAAAAACTATCCGCGTTTCCTTACTTCCTTTAGAAGTTACATATCAAAAAGTCCCGACTTTTCTACGACTACTATCTACATTTACAGAAGGATCTACTTCTAGTAGTTCCGTAGATCTAGTGAGCGGCGAAACATTACTCAAGCCCTCTTATACCCATTAGAGGCCGCATTTCTGAAAATCATGCCTTATTTAAAACTTAAAGTGAAAAAAAAAAAATATACAAAATGTCGAGATTCTACGCCTAATATTTTCAGAGGTGCGGCGAACGGCAAAACTCATTAAGGCCACTTTATTCTCATTTGAGGGCTTCTTAAAAAAAATACTGCCTTATCTACAATTTAAAGTACAAGGAGGACATTTGTAGAAAAGTCCAAGTTTTACACCCAATAGTTTTGGAAATGTGGCAAACGACCCTCCCTCCTTACAGGCTGCTATTTGTCGCAAATTTTGCTGTAGCTCAAACTCAATACATGATTGCACGAGATAAAACCATCAATTACCATATTAAAAAAAGAGAGAGAGAGAAGAAAAGAAAAGGAACAAAGAAAGAACGAGCCCAATAATTTGAAAGGTATAAATACTAACATATATTAATATTTAAGATATAAAGACATCAATTCTTAAGTTTTTTCAAAGATTTTTTCATTTTCTCGAAAACTACATGTGAGCTTTTACACTCACACACTATAAGGTAATCTAGAAAGCTCTGTCGCTTTTTCACCCACCACCTTCGAACATCGATATTTCACCTAAACGTACCTGAAAAATAAAAAGTAATCCCCATCAGCATCGACGACCTTCTGCCAACGTTCTGGAAGGCCATGGATTTCATTGTGATAGAACCTGGTGGGCCGTGAAGCGAAGAAGGTACCAAGTGCATTTTGCACCTCTACTAGGGATTTGAACTGGCGTCCTCTAAGGTGATTGTACAAATGAATAGAACGCAAAAATCGGACGGTGCAATGTCCGGAGAGTATGGCAGATGCATTAGTGTTTCCCATGCAAGGCGTATAAGAGTGTTCCGGGTCATCCTATCTACGTGGGGCTTAGCGTTGTCCGGTAACAGGAGGATCCCTTTGAGATTCAGAAGTGCTGGCTCCAGAGTTTTGAGTTATCCTTGAACACTGCTCAACTGCTGACAGTACACAGTTGCATTAATAATCTGACCAACTAGTAGCAGTTCCCGAATTACGACGCCGCGAGCAGTTCACCAAACTCTCAGGAGGACCTTCTGGTGCTGTGCTGGTTTCGGCTGTTTTAGAACAGGTTCATGAGATGCTAACCAATGATGACGGCACCGTGAAGCTTCGTACAGGACCCACTTCTCATCACATGTCAACACCCTGTCCAGAAATGGGTCCTTCCTCAGACGAAACAGCGAGAAAACATAGGTGTCTGCTCGCGTTGCCTTGTAGCCAGGGAGTCAAATCATGTGGACCCAATCAACCCAACTTGTAGTGCTTCTCAAGTTGATGGAAGTGCTGCCGAAAGGTTTCTCCACTCACACTGAATTGTAGTCCCAGTTCTTCATATGTCTGGCTACTGTCCGCTTCAATTGCTGCCTAAAAATCTTCGTTTTGTATGTGTGTTGGTCTCCCGGTACATGGTGCGTCTTCGAATGTTTCGTCACTGTCCTTAAACTTGTTAACCCACCGCACCGCTGCACTTTCACGACACCCTCACCAAGGGCCTGGCATATCTTCCACGTCGCTACAGTGTCGTTTGACCTCAGTTTGAACTTGTACAGCACACACGCCCTTATGAAGCTCTGTAGAGGTCCTATATTCACTCTGTCGTGTCGAAAGTTCACGGTGTAATTGAGCTACCACAACCAGCTAGTATGTTGGATATACCCACACCAATAACTGACCAATAATAATAATAATAATAATAATAATAATAATAATAATAATAATAATAATAATAATAATAATAATAATTCGCCTTATCTCCATTCGCATTCAACTCATAGTGTGAGGGCCAATTGAACACAGACCTCCACAAAAAGCGACAGAACTTTCTTGGTTACCTTTATATTTTGTTCACCTCAATTCGAATTATCAATATGTGTCTATTCTTGGAGAGGTTTTTTTTTTTTTTTCGTTAAAAGCTAACAATATTGTAGAATTTTGAGGAACGACTCTATCGTATATGCTTCCTTAACAGGGGGAGAACATAACTGGGGCAATGCATTCCAATCCACCCACAAACTGTATATGGCCAATTCCATTTCAAATCGTCCAGGCAAACCACAATTAGTCCCCATCATAGTCTCAGATTTCATTTATTTTTTGTATATGGGATCTACATGCAATATTATTAGACCCATATTTTTTCTTTTTGCTGAAAAAAATTTTTCCTTCGATGGACAGCCTTCCAAAATGGCTGCCCTCCTCTCCGATTGCTCGAAAAACTGAAAAACATGTCAAATTAAAAGTTTTTTTGTAGAGAAACTAATGTACTTAGTACCATAATCTCAATAGCAGGAAGAGTATAAAGTTGTATGTTTCGTTGGATTGTAAACATTCGTCTATTGGTCCAATAGGAATCGCGCAATTCACTCGCAATATTGCCAACTGTGATACAATTTTTGCTAACTTCAAACATTTTTTTCTGTCCTCACGAGCAATATCAACCATCTGCTTGTAGCATCGAAATCTACTCCATAAGGTCTCTTGAAAATGTAAAGGACTTACGTTTCTGATTGTTACATCCCACGTTATAGCATGATGAAAAGCTGAAAATTTCATTAAGACGCCATGTTTGGACGCCATTTTCTCAAAAAACCCACCTTTTAAAAATCTGAATTTTTTACATGTATTGGAAAAGTACCTAAGTATTTAATATCCGTTAACCGTTCATGCGGCTGAGCCCCTAACATTCGCAATTAATTATTGAAATTTCGATTTTTGTACTTGCAATGTAAATATTTCCTATGGGCATTTAGGTCCTATACACAAGGCGATTTGAAAGGGAGTATGAAAATTTTGAGAGATGAATCCTGACATCAAATCCAGTAAAAAAGTTCCGATAAACATGAGTCGAATTCCGCTTCGTTTTCGAGTTACAGGGTGTCCAACTCGGGACCAAAAAACGGATCGCGACAATGGAAAATAAAATATATATTTCGTGTTAAATCAGAGCTATATGCTAAAGTTATGATGAAGTTCAGAAAGTTGATTTGTATCAATATGAAAATTTTTACGTGCGTTGCAATTCGGTTGGCAGTGTTGCCAACTTGGTAGAACTTTTATTTCTTTCCAAATGACACTACGTGGATTTTATTTGATATTTGGTATTCATTAATGACTGCAAACATCACATAAAGCACAATTTTCCCCACATCACCACAGTTTTCGAAAACTTACATGGATTTCATTAAAAGGTTTATCTTGTGCATTATTGATAGTTTGCAACATTAAGTGTGAATTTCACTCGATGTTTGTCATCATTAGTAAAACCAAAATGTCGAATAAAAACTACGTCCTGTGTAAGTTGTAATAATCATAATAATAATAATAAAAAGAAGAAAAAATATTCTTTATTATTGCAAAACCTCTCATAACTCCACGCATCAAGTTCGAACTTGTTCAAGAAGTTCTGCTGAAACCACGAAACAGTTTATTACGAGGTTTGGTGTCGTGAACATCGTTCTAGTGTTCTCTGGAACCATGAAAATTGTTTTTACTGGTAGCATGACATTGTAGTGCACGAGTTACAGTGTTTGTGTGAATAACAATGAGGAAGTCCTATTACAGTAAGGACCGTATTAAATGTGTTGATGATTCTAAAAGGCATAAGATAATTGTGTACAGAAAGAATTCTTGACAAGCATTTAATTTTGTGGTAAAATATATGTATTGTGTACAGCGCGTCTGCCAAAACGTAGTATTAGGAGAGGATGATTATTTGTGTAAAGGGTGCTATGAATATTTACCGTGAACAACGTGAATGTGTGAGAGATATTGGTGACCACGAAAGAGATGTAAATATAAAATTATGCACCAGCAAGATAAAGAATTTGTTCCTCTGAATGTAGATTTTGAAACCATTAACCAGACAGTTAACATGCTAAACATGAATGTGTCCCCATTAAAACGGCCGTTATCGGTGAAACCTAGACTGCAGTGAAGGATTCACCTCTCAAAATTTTTCATACTGGCTTCCAAATCGCCTTGTGTACAGCACACAAATAATCATCCTCCCCTAATAGTACGTTTGGGCTGACACGCTGTACGCAATCCATATATTTTACCGCAAGATAATTTTTTTTGTCTAGAACTCCTTCTGTGCATAATCCTCTTACGGCTTTTAGCATAAATAACACATTTAATACGGCCCTTACTCTAATAGGACTTCCCCATTGTTATTCACACAAACACTTAACTAGTGCACTAGAATGTCATGCTACCAGTGTAAACAATTTTCATGGTTCCAGAGAACACTAGGACGATGTTCACGACACCGAATCTCACAAACTATCAATAACGCATGAGATAAACCTTTTAATGAAATACATGTAAGTTTTCGAAAACTGTGGTGATGTGGGGAAAATTGTGCTTCATGTGATGTTTGCAATCATTAATGAATACCAAACATCAAATAAAATCCACGTAGTGTCATTTGGAAAGAAATAAAAGTTCTACCAAGTTGGCAACACTGCCAACCGAATTGCAACGCACGTAAAAATTTTCATATTGATACAAATCAACTTTCTGAACTTCATCATAACTTTAGCACACAGTTTCTGATTTAACGCGAAATATATATTTTATTTTCCATTGTCGCGATCCGATTTTTGGTCCCGAGTTGGAAACCCTGTAACTCGAAAACGAAGCGGAATTCGACTCATGTTTATAGGAACTTTTTTACTGGATTTGATGTCAGGATTCATCTCTCAAAATTTTCATACTCCCTTTCAAATCGCCTTGTGTATAGGACCTAAATGCCCATAGGAAATATTTACATTGCAAGTACAAAAATCGAAATTTCAATAATTAATTGCGAATGTTAGGGGCTTCAGCCGCATGAACAGTTAACGGATGTTAAATACTTAGGTACTTTTCCAATACATGTAAAAAATTCAGATTTTTAAAAGGTGGGTTTTTTGAGAAAATGGCGTCCAAACATGGCGTCTTAATGAAATTTTCAGCTTTTCATCATGCTATAACGTGGGATGTAATAATCAGAAACGTAAGTCCTTTACATTTTCAAGAGACTTTATGGAGTAGATTTCGATGCTACAAGCAGATGGTTGATATTGCTCGTGAGGACAGAAAAAAAATGTTTGAAGTTAGCAAAAATTTTATCACAGTTGGCAACATTGCGAGTGAATTGCGCGATTCCTATTGGACCAATAGACGAATTTTTACCCTCCAACGAAACATACAACTTTATACTCTTCCTGCTATTGCGATTATGTTACTAAGTACACTCGTTTCTCTACAATAAAATTTTTAATTTGATATGTTTTTCAATTTTTCGAGCAATCGGAGAGGAGGGCGGCCATTTTGGAAGGCTGTATATCGAAGAAAAATTTTTTTCAGCAAAAAGAAAAAATATGGGTCTAATAATTTTGTATGTAGTTTCTTATTTTAAAAAATAAGTTAAATCTGAGATAGTCATGTGGACCACCCTGGACGATTTGAAATGGAATCACTCATATACATTTGCAAGACTTTTGCATATGCTCATACAGATCAATAATAAACTTAAGAAAGAAGGTTTTAGTTTATCAAAGAAATCAAACAAATCATTTTTCAATTTGTGTAAAATCACAACTCTCAAATTTAATTAATCCAATTAATACAGTTTTTACATATCAACGCGATATAATATAAAGTATTGGTTCCCATGATACTACCACCTCTTGCGCAATAGTTAGTTGGAGGCTAGCGTCTAGTCTAAAACCCATACGAAAATATAGATAGAGAATTCTACATATTGTCGTGAAATCTTAATCTTATGAGATCTCACAAAACACCAAAATTTTTATCAGTTAACCATAGTAAAATTCTAGTTAGTGTGTGTTTATTGTTTTGATATCCTATCCGTTTGTTCATCTTAGAGTATGTAGTGTATTTAAAAAAAAATAACCGCGAGTCTCACATTTACAAAAGAGGATATTGTATTGAGTTGATTTGAGGTTTTAGCGTTCCTTTCAGTAGCAAGTTTACATGAGACGTGGGCCTACAGCTTAACGTATATTCGAACCACATGAACTCCGCCAGGAATCGAACCCGAGCATTCTGTGCCAAAGACGCGTATGCTAACATATAGCCTTGAGGAATATATATATATATATATATATTAGAATATGGCAGACTAGGTTTTTACTTATACTCAGGGGAATCCTGAAAGAAATGGCGTTCGGATACACGGTGGCTCACCTCAGGCCCGTGCGATCTCGGGTTCCATTAGAGTTCCCACCAAGTGGGATTTGTGGTGGACAAATAGCGTATGCGTGGGGATCTCCGGCTTCCTTCAACTTTCAAGATCCCACCAATATAATTCATTGTATCATCACCATCTCCCTTAGCCTCGGTACGTAATCGAGGGTTGTTAAACTAAAAAGAAAACAGAAGCGGTTGTCCTTTGCCCCATTTTTCATCGGAACATATATAGTTCGCACCATATGTTAAGCTTAGCTTTCGTGTTGCATAAAGCTTATGATATAAGAAAGAGGGGGGTATTTAACTAAACTCAGCTTTGCATTTTTCCTACCTCCTAGCAATGTTATGAGCTAAGCTCTACTTTACTTGAATAATAGGAATAGTATCGAGTTTTTTCTTCTTTCTTTCAGAAGAAAAGTGCCAACTATTAAATGGACATGACTAAGAGAAGAAATAGCGGATAATGAAAAACATTCTACTTTATTTTACTTTAGTATAAAGTCTATAACATTTAGTGTGGAGAAGATCATCCGTATTTCATTATTCACTGGAATGAGCTGCAGTTTGGGTATTATCACTAGAAAATTTAAATTATATTATCAGAAGTAAGACAAGGTATCAGGTTTCCAATATAAAGCAATATTTATTCGGACTAGATTATAAGTTTTGACCTTGATGGAAGCCCGTAACTATTGACTACAATAATCTGAACATTCTTATACAACAAATTCTATTTTTATTTGAATAAATTAATTGTAAATTTTACGCTTCTGTTAGTGAGAAACTAACTTTAGACTTATTTAAATCACTTATGCACGTAGAATACGATATATGCATTTTCTTAAACAGAATACTTACCAGGAACGCCTGTTGTGATTAGCACACAACGCAATGCATTTTTAGGACTTTAATAAGTCAAACATACAGAAAGCTGCTTACAATTCAATAAATAGCTATTATTATGAGCAATTTTCGTGCTGTTCTGAATTATACATCATATATGAGTTGTATAGGTAATCATAAATTCATACGAGAATAATAATATTGTACTTTGGTGAGTCGTGGCCATGATTAGAAATGAATCACGTAGCATCCGGCGGAGAGAAGACATGAAGACTCCAGGCCGTCAAACTGGTTCAGGGAACAAAATGAGAATACACGAAAAGCAACTTTACCGGGGGAAATATACATTCACATACCATACATTTCCTTCTTTTTAACTTAAGGATGCTTAGTTCAGTTTGCGTACAGTTTCCTTATGCAAGGTACTGAAACCCATAATCTATTTGATGAATTATGTTATACTAGCTGAAATATCCGTTTGTTGCACGGTGAGAATAAGCTGTATACAATGTATCATATTTGAAGGTAAAGAAATCAATGAAAAATAAATAGGGCAATATATAGGTACAATATGAGTGCAATATGTAAGTACCAAAGAGTAACGCTATTAATGTTGCCCTGTCAGTTCCTGGGCCAGTTGTCATGTCCCTTCTTGCCTAAACTTGGGTTTCAATGTCATTGAGACTGTCACCAATTAGCTAAGCAATCCCGACAACTATGAATTCGATAATAATGTTGGTCAATTTTAACATGTTATTTTCCACGTCCCTCTCCTCATATCTTATGATGATGGGGGGAGGTAAAGTTGGACTTGAACGTCGTGGGAAATGTTACTATTAATCACAGTGACCCCCAAAACTGTGAATTTGACACTAACATCCGTCATTTTGGACACACAAGTTTTCACACACATCCCATAAACGCTCACTCGTGCCAACGTATCTGTGGAGCGAATTTTCTGGTTCTATGATAGTCTTTTCTATCTGAAAAGCTAATGGCAGACGAACACACACACACACACACACACACACACACACACACACACACACACATATATATATATATATATATATATATATATATATATATACATCGTTTTGTTATAGTAGTATAGAAGCTATATAGGCCGCAGAAGAAGAATGGAATGAACATGCACTTTTGCAGCGTATGTACGCGCAACACAGGTATTCTAAACAATTTTACTCTTACCTGAACATATTTTACTATTAAAGCTATTGCACATTTTTTCTTTTCTTATTTTCATCAATTTTTAGAGTTCCATTTACTTTTACGTCACATGGTAAAAATTCTGTTTCCTTGGCACTATAGGAAGTGAGAGCATGTTATGTAAGAAAAATATTAATTGACATATACAAGTGCCTACCTATGTAATGAATCCATAATTACACGTTCTTGTCCCTAATCCTAATTCTGACCTTTTTCGTAGCTAAGCGGCTAGCGTGCGCGCCTGTGGCGTGTGAGACCGAGTTCGATTCCATATGGTAGCTCATATGGCTCGGATCTCATGTTAAATTATAGATCCATGTCTCATAGCCTCTCTGCTGAAAGGGACGCTAAACTCAAAATCCAATTCAATTCTAATCTTAATTATTAATTAGTTTTTCTACTCCAGCACGTATATACTAGTTTGTCATATCCCTTTTGGAACCACAGGCGAAAGAAATTGACCACTCTACTCCTACCTAACTAATTTAGTGATCATCTAGCTACGGTAAAATAGGTAGGCTAAACCCTGCCTTCTAACCAAACCCACGAAAATGTTAATAGTTACTTCCGTCTCTCACGTACAAATTTGAAGTACTGTGTGTATTTCTGCCATTTACATAAATACGAATATACGAAAATACTGTACGTATGTAACAAATCGTGCGTAACATTTTTTTTTATCGTTGTGAGTTTTTGAAATTACAAATTTAATTATTGTATATACGAAGTTGATTTCTTCCACCTATACCCATGACAGTGACGACGCCAAAAGGGACGAACACCTTCCAGACGGCCACGCGTGCCCCCCTCAGATATTTAACCGCCGTTTCAAACCAATATAATATAAAACCATACTGTACAGTAAGTAAAAAGAAATCAGTGCTCTCAAACCTATTATCTGCCCCTTCACTTGGCCTCTTTACAAGAAATTAAAGCTAACATCGTCACTAAACATTCATATAGGGTCTATATCTATCTATCTATCTCTCTCATCTATCTATCTATCTATCTATCTATCTATCTATCTATCTATCTATCTATCTATCTATCTAACGGTGCTGGAAGATGAAGTTCTCACACTATTAATGAGAAATTTGGCATTCTTATTGAAAAATGTCTGAATTTTTCAAATTTCAATAGTAAATAGGAGAAAGTCACTGTTTAAACCCTTTTTTGGGGGCGTAAACACAAACGTTCATTTCCCTTATGGGAGATTCAATGTTAAATTTTGGAAGCAGTTTTCTCCAATAATTATTACTAAGGATTTTGGGGTAAATGAGGATTATTGGTTACAAAATGCAATAACACTCATCTGCAATGCTAGTGCAGTCATCTCAAACATAATTTTGGGTAAGGTTCCGCCTTTGAGGGACAAGGGGCGTAAAAAGGTGGTGGGTGGAGTAGTACGAAAGTATCAGATCTTATTTTGGAAACGCGAGTAAGCATCAGATTAATCACAAATGTTACATAATTAATATTCCGATACTCCTTGAATGTGTAAGTGACTGATATGGGGCCACAGCCCCCCTTCTAAAAATCACATTAAAAATCACTACAAATATCCTTAGCAGAGATAGATATTAAGATTTTTTCTCAATTAATGTGAAATTTGTTGTTATTGTAGTAAAAACGTATGCATTTTTGAAATCTAGAATGTTATTTTGGTAACACACCACCTTAGAAGGCACAGGAGACGTAGCATAAAGATTTGCATTTTTATTTTTTAAAAATCCAGATTTTATTCTGGAAATGCCAGCGAGCATCAGATTAATCCTAAATTTCACAGAATGAATATTCCGATGCTCTTTGCATATGCCAGTGATTGATATGGGGCTACAGCCCCATTCTCATGAAAAACAAATAAAAATTCACCATAAATATCTTAGCAGGGACATTCGGAAGAAGCTAATTTTTTTATCAATTAATGTTAAGTTTATTGTTATAGTGGTAAAAAAAGGTATGTGTTTTTTAATATGGGATGTTACTTTGGCAAAGCACCACTTAGGGGTGCACAGGGGGAGAAGCATAACATGGTGGATCTTTATTTAATAAATTCCAAATTTTATTCTGGAAATGCCAATGAGCGTCAGGCACAAATGTCTTAGAATCACAAATGTCTTACAATTAATATTCTGATGCTCAGTGCATGTGAAAGTGATTGATATAGAGCTACAGCTCCCTTCCAAAAGGCATGAAAAATTCACGATAAATACCATTACAGCGTCATACCGGAAGAAGCTTTTTTTAATGGTTAATTAATGTGAAATTTGGCGTTATTGTTTTAAAAAAAAGGATGTATTTTTTCATATATATATATATATATATATATATATATATATATATATATATATATATATATATATATATATATATATATATATATATATATTTGGTAACAGGGGCAAAGGATGTAGATGGTAATTTTTTGACTTTAGAAGGCACAGGGGGCCGAACGATAAAAAATCCCAATTTTATTTTAGGAATGGCACTGAGCGTGAAATTAATAGTAAGGCGCACAGAACTAACGCTCTGATGCTATTTCCATGCAGCAATGACTGATATTAAAATGTCAGAAGGATATGACTGATATTAGAAGGAAATGCATGATGAATGTCCTTACTCTAGGACCTACTGGCAGAAGCTAAATATTTTTCATAAGTAAAGTGAAATTTGGCATTATTGTTGAAAAATGTTTGTTTAGAAAAAAGGTAAAGCGACAATAGGATAATACTCATGTGTTGATCCCTTTTATTGGCGTGAACTCAAATTTTCATTGGTCTAATTGGAGTTTAAATGTAGAATGTAGGAAGCAGTTTTCTGTAATTATTTATAAGAATTTTGCTGATAAATTAGCAGTTTTAGTTAGAAAGTGCAATAACATTTCTCTCCTTGTTCCTCCCCTTCCATCTATGATGGTACATGCGTTTCTAATTTTGTTATGCCCACTTCTCCTTATTGGGGAAGATAGGCAGCAAGGAAATTGAAAATTTTATTTATTGACCTTGAGGGTCATGCGTTTCTAATTTTGTTATGCTCACTCCTCCTTATTAGGGAAGATAGGCAGCAAGGGGAAATTCAAAATTTTATTTATTGGCCTTGAGGGTCAATATAATTGGAAATATAACAAAATTAATGTTCAGAAGCTACTTGCATATGCAAGTGGCCATTTTCATGCTTCAATTCCTACTTCAAGATCCCAAAATCACTTAAAAACTATAGCACTTTCTCTTATTTACTTCCATGTTCCTTTTGGCCAATTAGGAATGCTAAGACACGTGTGTTTATAAAGCATTGGAACACTCAACTTCCGTGTCCGAATCATACGTTGTCGTCCCACTGTAAACTGATTTCAAGCAATGTCAACAATTCTTGGTTTCGTAAAACACCCCCTAATTCCTGACTCAACTTCTTGTTCATCTGCACTGACAACAGTTTCAAACCTTTTCTTATCGCAATACACCAACGATTTACGACTTACGTGTTGACAATTCGTGTCTGTAATCAACAACTGGGTTAGATCGACTTCGTCGGAAATACAAATTACATAGCACGTGAATGTAGGGAGTAGACTGGCTTTTAATCGTTTGAGAATTGCTTATCGTTTCCACTACACTTTAAAAGTGCATTCATACTGTGTGTTGTTCTTCAATCATACAATTTTTAACAGAGGATCAGCATGCTAATATAATTGAATGGTATATTTTATCACAAAATATGCAAAAGCTACAAGATCCCGTATAGTTAAAGGACTCGGACTAAAAGTGCGCGATGTGCAAATTCATTGTTTATACAAACAGTTCCGAGCAATTGTTTTCACACTGCCCATCTTGCATCTAGAAAAAGTGCAGGAAGATCTCCAAATGTATCTATAGAAGAAATAAAAAGACGCGTGTTGGTATCTACTAGTTCACCGCGGAATCCCTTGCTCGTCGAAGCTTAGGCTTAGGCGCGGTGGCTCAGTGGTAGAGCGTTCACCTCCGTTGCTTGGGGTCCCTGGTTTGATCCCAGCTCGCGCCGTGTGGACTTTGTGGTGGACAAACACCGTGCTCGTGATTTTTCTCGGGGTTCTCCCGTTTTCTCCCACTTTCTTCATTTCACCATTTCACTCATCTCTCATCATCACTGTCTCCTTTAGCCTAACCAGCATAATCGTGGGACGTAAAACATAAACATTTCATTTCATTTTTTTCAGATACTTTTTTTTGGGGGGGAGAAGCTGCTCACAGTGGCTTTGGTAAATCGCATTAATTTGTATGGCTTGGTCGTTCAGGAGAGCATACTGGATAAAAGTAAATTGATTTTATCAGTTTTACACTTAGGTTAATGATATTTTTAAACAATTAATGATAGTAAAGACAAAAAGAGTTGTTTTCAAGAAAGAATAATTTCCAACAAATGATTCTTATTCATCGCGAGGCATTTGTTTCTACTATAACCGCGTGTCCATAGTACTCGATTTCTTGACGTGTTTACACGTGCAGTACATACGAGTATGTTGTTGTGTGGGAAGTTGGATAATATGATTATTGTGTAAGAAGTAGGGAAAGTATACGCTTTTTTATCAATAAGATAAACAATACTGAACCTTAAAGCTCACCTACTAGACTTAATTTTTAAAATCTTGCTTTTCATTAAATTTTTTATACGTTACTGTGACATTTTCCATTGTCATTTTGTGTTCTATTTCGAGCTGGTTTTGCTTAAGTGTGAAGAAAATCAAGTTGGTTATTTGCGGTGTGACTTTATGCTATAAGAAGAGTCCTAATTGATCTTTAAAAATACAAAATTCTTTGATTCCAGTGACGCCATAACAACAAAGCTAAATGCATAATTAGTTACGCCCACAGAAAATATTCATTTACAGTAGATACGAGATTTTAAGGAAATGCAATAATGACAAACTACATATTAATTATGACATTTCCCTTCTTCCCGTGTGTCTCTGCTAAGGATATTTATCGTGATTTTTTTTGTGATTTTTAAGGGGGTTGTAACCCTATATCAGTCAATGGAACATGCAACGAGAATCAGAATACTAACTCTGTGACAGTTTTGATTAATCTGATGATCATTGGTATTTCTGAAATAAAATTTGGAATTTTTATCTTATGCTTCGCCCCCTTTGGTCCCCTAAGGCGGTGCATTACCAAAGTAATATTCCAGATTAAAAAAAAAACTCGTACCTTCTTTTTTACTACAGTAGCGCCAAATTTCACATTACTTGTTTTTAAAAATACCTTCCGGTACATCTCTCCTAAGGATATTTATAGTGATTTTTATGTAATGTTTTAGAGGGAAAAAGGTAACCCCATATCAGGTACTGACAGATGCAAGGACCATCGGAATATTAATTCTAAGATATTTGTGGTTAAACTAACGGTCACTATCATTTCCAGAATAAAATTTGAATTTTATGAAGATCCACTATTTTTTTGCTACGCCCACTGTCCCCCCCTAAGGCGATGCTTTACCAAAATAACATTCCATTTTAAAAAGCACATACCTTTCAACCACAATAACAACAAACTTAACATTAACTGATAAAAAATATCTTCTTCCGGAATGTCCCTGCTAAGATATTTATGGGGAATTTTCATTTGTTTTTCATGGAAAGGGGTATGTAGTCACATATCAATCACTGGCACATGCAAGGAGCATCGAAATATTCATTTTGTGAAACTTAGGATTAATCTGACGCTCACTGGCATTTCCAGATTAAAATCTGGATTTTTTAAAAATAAAAATCCAAATCTTTATGCTACGCCTGCTATACCCCCTAAGGTGATGTATTACCAAAATAACATTCTAGATTTCAAAAATGCATACGTTTTTACTACAATAACAACAAATTTCACATTAATTGAGAAAAAATCTTCATATCTATCTCTGCTAAGGATATTTGTAGTGATTTTTAATGTGATTTTTAGAAGGGGGGCTGTGGCCCCATATCAGTCACTTACACATTCAAGGAGTATCGGAATATTAATTATGTAACATTTGTGATTAATCTGATGCTTACTCGCGTTTCCAAAATAAGATTTGATACTTTCGTACTACTCCACCCACCACATTTTTACGCCCCTTGCCCCTCAAAGGCGGAACCTTACCCAAAATTATGTTTGAGATGACTGCACTAGCATTGCAGATGAGTGTTATTGCATTTTGTAACCAATAATCCTCATTTACCCCAAAATCTTTAGTAATAATTATTGAAGAAAACTGCTTCCAAAATTTAACATTAAATCTCCCATAAGGAAAATGAACGTTTGTGTTTACGCCCCCAAAAGAGGGGTTAAACAGAGATTTTCTCTTATTTACTTTTGAAATTTGAAAAATTCAGTCATTTTTCAATAAGAATGCCAAATTTCACATTAATGGTGCGAAAACTTCATATTCTTCCAGCATTGGGTCGCGGTGGCTCAGTGGTAGAGTGTTCACCTTCAGTGTTTTCGGTCCCTGGTTCGATTCCAGATCGCGCCATGTGGACCTTGTAGTGGACAAACACCATGTTCGTGGGTTTTCTCGGAGTTCTCCCGTTTCATCCAACTTTCTTCATTCCACCATTTCATTCATTTCTCATCATCACCGTCTCCTTAATCGTATCCGGCATAACCGTGGGAAGTAGAACTTAAAAGAATTCTTCGAGCGTTGTAGAAAATTACACGAATTATGGAACAGTTTGTATAGAAATAAAGGGGAATAAATTTTTCTCGAAAGTTCATTTTGTTTATATATATATATATATATATATATATATATATATATATATATATATATATATATATATATATATATATATATATATAAATGAACTTTACATAAAAATTTATTCCCCTTTGTTTCTCTATTAAATAATCAGAACTTCTACTTCTGCTAATGTCGGACTATGATATTTTATCACAAAAATCTGAGGTGGTAATAAATATGTCCGCTAGTTCCCATGTTTTTGAGATATCACTACGATATTACACTTGTATGTACGAAGCAGGAAAGGAACAAATTCGGGAATCAACTCAGAAGTTCAAGTGTTAACCAGCATCTTTGGCTGCTTAAAATATCTCTATATTTCTTCTTTTATAAATAAAAATAAATAAAGTCATTATCATATCAACAAATGCATCAGATGCCTTTCCACGTGTGGCAATCTGTTTCCTCCTATTCAGATGTCGCAGTTTGACAGCAGTTTAACGTACCACGATTATGCTGGTTAGGCTAAGGGAGACGATGATAAAAGCAAGTGAATAATGGAAGAATTTGTGGAATTAGAAAGTGGAAGTAAACCGAGAAAACTCACGGTCGCGATGTTGTCTACCAAAAGCTTACTTGGTTGGGAATCGAACCAGGGACCTACACACCAAAGGTAAACGTTCTACCACTCAGCCAAGTTTTGTTTTGATGAGTGTCATAACAGAAAAACTCATTTAACAACCAATTGAAATCACAGGCAATCCAATAGCAATTTTTTTTCTGCTCTTTACTTTAGCGTTCCATAATTATATATCAATGCTAAGAAAGACGGTGGTGACGTTGGTAATTAGCGAAATGGAATGAAGAACGCCAGAGAAAACGGGAGAACTCACGCACAAAATGTTTGTTGACATCAAATTTTATTTGGTACGAACTTGGGTCGAACCAGAGATGAGCGCTTACAGCTGAGCCACTGCGGCCTTCCTTATATACAGTATTCGATCCCAGCTCGCGTCAAGTGAGCTTTGTGTGGACAAACACCGTGTACGTGGGTTTCCTCGGGGTTCTCCCGTCCCCTCCCACTTTCTTCACTCCACCATTTCATTCATTTCTCATCATCGCCGTTTCTTTTAATATAAACGTGGTACGTAAATCTTAAAGATTTCATTTCATTTTAATTTTTTCTTATATACAGCAGATTCGGGTAAACTCTTTCTTGACTTTTGCTTTAAGGTTTCCAAATTGCTTTAGATACTCTTGTTTTTCAAAATGTTCTTAACGGCTACAGTTTCAGCTTGTGGTCCATCTCTATTCAACGGAGAGCAACGAAGTTCATATTGATATTCATATTCATATCGTCTTTATTGCAGAAACTTCAGAGGACATCCAAAGCATTACAATCGTCAGATCTTAAAGTTACATATTAAAATGCATACAGAGTATTTACAAAAAGGTAAAATTTGGATACAGAATATTTACAGATATGGATACAGAAAAAAGAATATATATAATCTAATACATAATCTAATATATATAAATTCTCAATTGTAATTCCAATACAATACAAAGAATAACGATTTCAACACAATACAATAGATAATTACTATACACGTCAATTCATTTTTCTCATAGTTCTGCAATGTTATATTATTTTTGACTTTAACTGCTTTGTAATTTCGTTGAATTGAGTTGATTTAGAATCTAACGTACCGTTCAGCAGCGAAGCTATATTAGACGTGAACCTACTGATTAACGTGAAATCCGAAAACTTGTATATCATATATTGGATTATCTAATAAGTGAGATTTGAGTTTACTTTTAAAAGTACCCACTTCGGCATCTCTCAGTGCTTTCGGGAGAGAGTTGAATAATTTTGCGAACGTGCCAATGAAACTCTTTTGTGGTTTGGTATAATTATAATACACTGTCACTATATTATTTTTGTATCTTGTGGTATATGAATGATACCTGGAATGTTCAGGGTAGTTATCTCTGTTCTCTTTTACTGTACATACAATAAACATTGAAAAACAAAAATAGCAGGAAGGGTCATTATTTTGAGTAGCTTAAAGCTAGGTTTGCAGTGACTGCGAGAAGGAAGACTACATAACAATCTAACAGCTTTATTTTGCAGCTTTAAAAGCTTGTAAGTGTTCTAGAACCACTCCAAAGAATAGTACCATACGATAGAAAACTGTGGTTTGGGCAAAGTAAACAATTCTTAATATTTTCAAACTAACGCCAACTTCTTAATTTTCTCAACATGTAATATACTCTTTGTTACATTAGCTGAAGTGATTTCAATGTGATTATACCAGTTTAATTTTGAATCAAGTTCAAATCCTCCCCTCCCAAAAAAATAATAATTTTAGAATATTTTTCTGTGTAATCTAGATTGTTCTGTCTAACATTAAGATCTTGTATTTTAATCAGGTTTAAACACAATAGGTTTGCAGTACACCAATCCACAACTACAGTTGTTATATCTTGGGTTAATTGTTCTCTTTCGACAGCTGATTTAGAACTTACACAGACTCCAGTCATCAGCGAGAAGATAGCCTTTAGCGGGAATAGAGCTACTTTAGGAAGGTCATTGATATAAATAAGGAATAAAATGGGACCCAGAACAGATCCCTGTGGTACCCCAGAACCCATTTGCAAGTATTTGGAGTTCGAATTATGGAATTCTATTTTTTTTTATATATATATCTGTCTGATAAGTATGATTTAATAAGGTTTAACGCATCATGTTGAAAAACATAGTATTTTAATTTACTTAAAATAATCTTATGAGATACCGTAACGAACGCTTTGACAAGTCATAATATCTAACTTTAGTAAAATATTTACTTTCTAAAGCTGTTTAAGAGATCTTTAACTAAAAAAGTTGTTGCTTTAGTTGTACCTAATCCTTCTCTATATCAAAATTGGGAGCTACTAAACAATGAGTTACTTTCAAAATATTTAACTATTTGATCGTTAAGCAATATTTCGATTTGGCTACTACAGGGATTATAGATGTAGGTCTATAATTGTCACATTCTGAATTATTGCCCTTTTTGTGAATTGGAATTACTTTAACATATTTTAACCTATCAGGAAAAATCGACTCTAACATGAAACTGTTGACAATGTGTGTTAAAGATTCCACAATAAAATGTATGTCACTTTTAAGTACAGCATAATAGACCATATACATAAGACCATATACGTCACAGGTACTACAATTTTTCATCTTCAAAATTGCTTTTCCGACGTCCTTAACAGTTACCAATTTGAAGCTAAAAGTACACGATGGTTGAGAAATAGAATTCAGATAATTATGAAAATTTCTACTAGGAGTTTTTGACTTAATCTCCTTTACTATTTCATTTATTTTATTAATGAAAAATCATTTAAATCTGAAGCAATAATTGAAGTAGGTTCATTTTCATTTTTACTAGTTAAATTGCATACCCTTCTTACAATATTCCACATGGCCTTACTTTTGTTTCCAGCATTATTTATTAGTGTCATTACTTTTTATCCTGGTCTCTTTTAATAACTTCCTAAATTACTTTTTATATTTTACGTGGAGTTCTTTAAATTATACTTATTGCAAGTGCTTATGTAGAAATCATAATACATGTTACATAAATCTTTAATTCGATCTAGTCTAAATTTAATATATATATTCCTTTGGAAACGGGCCGCTGCGTCGTTTGCTTCTTTTCAACACTTTTTATTTTTTCTTGGGCGCCGAACGAGCAAGAAAAAATAAAAAGTGTTGAAAAGAAGCAAACGACGCAGCGGCCCGTTTCCAAAGGAATATATATATACATATTAAATTTAGACTAGATCGAATTAAAGATCTATGTAACATGTATTATGATTTCTACATAAGCACTTGCAATAAGTATAATTTAAAGAACTCCACGTAAAATATAAAAAGTAATTTAGGAAGTTATTAAAAGAGACCAGGATAAAAAGTAATGACACTAATAAATAATGCTGGAAACAAAAGTAAGGCCATGTGGAATATTGTAAGAAGGGTATGCAATTTAACTAGTAAAAATGAAAATGAACCTACTTCAATTATTGCTTCAGATTTAAATGATTTTTCATTAATAAAATAAATGAAATAGTAAAGGAGATTAAGTCAAAAACTCCTAGTAGAAATTTTCATAATTATCTGAATTCTATTTCTCAACCATCGTGTACTTTTACCTTGCTATTACCGAATAAGTAAAAGCTTAGCTTATGTTACTCTTATTGAAATGTGTGAATTCCGAGCGGAGCGAGCAAGAACATTTTTAACAAATTTATTTCTTTGCAAACCGACAAAATATTGATTTAGTTGGCCGCCAATATTCATACGGGGCGCCGCGTCGTTTCATCTTTTCCAACAGTTTTTCTTTCTTCTTGCTCGTTCGGCGCACCCTTGCTATCAGCGCCCGGAGCAACCGTCCCGCTCGTCCCCCCCCCCCAATAGATACAGCTTTGCTCGTTATATATCTTCTGGGAGAGCAAGCTCTGTAGTTTTCAACAATGTCTTTAAAATAAAAACAAATTTTAAAAAAAAATTGAATAATACCAGAAAACTTCCGAGTGCTGAGAGAAATACAGGGTTTGTCCGGAAAGTAATAGGACTGAGTCGATTTAAAATAATTTATTGAGCCAATCGTTACAATTCTTTAAAAACTTTCAAAATAGGCTCCTTCTGCGTCGATGCAGCGCTGCCAGCGCGATTTCCAAGCATTGAAGGCGTCACGGAAGTCATTCTCCGGAATAGCCTTGAGAGCCGCGGCGCAAGCTGCTTGGATCCCCTCTGTCGTCTCAAAATGCTTGCCTTTCATAGGGTGTTTCAGGCGAGGAAACAAAAAGAAGTCCGGGGAAGCCATATCTGGGATGTAGGGCGGCTGCGGAAGCGTTGGAATGCCGGCCTTGGTCGGGTAGCTGTTCACAAGAAAGGCGGTGTGAGCAGGGGCGTTGTCGTGGTGCAGCTTCCAGTCGGCTCCGATGTCTGGTCGGACCCGATTGACCCTTTGTTTGAGTCTCTTGAGCACTTCCACGTAAAACTTGGCGTTGACGGTTTGTCCAGGAGGAACAAATTCATGGTGGACGATGCCTTTGATGTCAAAAAAGACAATGAGCATCGTTTTCACTTTGGATTTGCTCATTCTTCCCTTTTTTGGGCGAGGAGACGCCGGCATGTGCCACTCGGAAGATTGCCTCTTTGTCTCGGGATTGCCTCTTTGTCAAAGATCCATGATTCGTCACCTGTGATTACGTTATTCAAAAATTGGGGGTCACTTTCACACATGTTTAAATTTTCTTGGCACAATTCCACTCGCCGCAATTTCTGGTCGTCAGTGAGCACTTTTGGAACAATCTTCGCGCACACCTTGCGCATGTTCAAATGTTCCGTCACAATTTCATGAACCACAGATTTTGGTAAATTTAACATCTGGACAATTAAACGAATACTTAGTCGACGGTCTGAGTTCAAAACTTCGCGCACACGAGTCACATTGTCGGTGTTTGTCGAAGTCGAAGGTCTTCCAGCACGGTCTTCATCGGCGACCTCTTCCCGGCCCTTCGAAAAGGCCTTGTGTCACCGAAACACACCACTTCTTGCTAAAGCATCATCTGGGTAAGCCTGCCTGGTCATATCAAACGTCTCTGTCGCAGATTTACCGAGTTTAACACAGAATTTAATCGCGTACCTCTGCTCTAACGAACGCTGCATTTTCGGCTTGCACCACTCACAGAAACACGTCGCGCGAAAAAGCCTGTCCTGACTCTCCGTGTGCTCGGAGACAACTGACCAGCCGCTCGTTCGTTAGCTAGGAACGCCCTCTACCGGATCCAGTCGGTACGCGCACGCTCCGAAGTACAGTCATGGCGGAATAAAATCAGTCCTATTACTTCCCGGACAAACCCTGTATGTGAGCTATTGCCTAAAGAGGGATCCGCAGTAGTATTTAATTTGTATCCGAGCCAAATTCCCATCAAGGATTGAGTTCGGGATCACATGTAAAGAAAATAAATGCATTATTCTCACTGAGAA